>NC_141616.1:41619516-41949016 GCF_047967505.1 Dipteris shenzhenensis | reverse complement strand
GGAGTTGACAGAGCATTTTGCACTTATATTTGACAGACTTCAAATTTGTATTCGATTGTACTTTATTTCATTTTACACTATCCACGAGTTCATCGTAAATCCTTATTTTTTTTCACATTTATGCATGTATCTAAGCCTTGTAAAGCCTTTAAGGCTATTCCCAAAGCATGAAATCGACACTTATATGATTGGAAAGAATGAAAACTTGATGTGTATCAATGGGACTCATTGTACTTTTGATTTATCAAAGTAATTGTAGTTTGTCAAAGTATCTAAAATTTTTGTTGTGCTTTAATATAGGATGGATCTTGAGGCTACAGCATTTGTCAATGGTATGACACTGAAATACAATGGAAGAATTTATGCCCCAAAGGACTTCACAAACTAGACCATTGTTGACACAACAAAGAAAGCATGGTTCTTGGTATTGAGTAAAGGAAATCTCATTCTAGTGATGACAAAGAGAGAGTTGGAGAAAGATGATTGGGCATCAGATGTATCTTTCTCAAAGAGCAATTTGATTCAAGGGGGCACCTTACTAGGAATAAAAATTGAAAAAGATAGCAGTACAATGATGATTTACACAAAGTCAAGAATGAGCAACAGATTGTTTCTTCTTTCAAAGAAAGATGCAATGCACTTTGTGAGGCCGCCACCAAAAGCACCTAGATTTCCTGAATTGGTTCCTGCATTGGAGATCCTCCAACATGTATGGGAGGAATTTCCCATTGAAAAAGCAAGAAAAATGCAGTCAAAGATTGTCCTTGAATACTTTCAGGGTGTCATTGAACAAGGTTCAACTTCATTGGAGGGACCTAAGGTGCAAGAATCCACACATGAGAAAGGAAGTGATGAGACACGCCATGCAGACCTGGTTCATGGTAATACAAATGAGAGAGGAACTAGAATGGATGAGATAGAACACATTGTAGCATTGGATGAGGGTCTTGTACACATGGATGCTTACAAGGGATCTACATATGAGACAAGAACTGAATTGGCTGAGACACGACATGCATCAGATGATACAGGCCCATGCACATGCATCTCAAACAGGAATTGAATTGACTAAGACATGACATGCATCATATAAGACAAGACATGCACATGCATCTCTTGTTCATGGTATTACTCACTTAGATGGTGTAACTCATGAAGTTGATGGAATAACAGAACAAGTGCAGCCCTTAAGTATACTTGAAGTTGAGGCAATAGAAGAAGAAGTAGGGTGATCTAAAGTGGTTCACATAGAGCCCCTAAAAAATAAACCCCGACATCAAATGCAAAAGGCAATTACTTCACGAGCTATAGTTCCAAGTCCTATAACTCGAAAAAGAGGTCGTTCATATACAAAGAAAGGGCAAAGAAGAGAAGAGGAAGAACATGAAGAGGATGCGGAGGGTCTTAGAATGGAGTCAGATTTAGAAGTAGAAATGTTATCAATGAAGAACCTAAATCTTCACTTGAATGAGGTTGTGACAGATGAGGATCCAGGATATATATGGGGCTAGAAGACTCAAGTTATACATGCTTCAACGGTGGTCAAAGCAAACGTCTTCACCAACAGTAGGACCTTAGATATTGTCTATGCTGAAAAGATTTTTCAGGCTTTGATTGATGGAAAAAAACCAGTTGTTTCTAATTCGGTACTCCATCCAAGGGCATTTTGGCCAGTCAGAGGAGATTCTAGTCAATCCATCAATTTCTCTTAGCCTATAGATTTTGAGATGCAATTCACTAAGTTCCTCGAAAAATAAGTTCCCTCACTTTAAGAAGGACAGAGTTCAGTGAATGACCCAGAACGACATATAAAGGATGCCAAGAGAAATTTCTTAGCTCATTGCACATTTAGGGCAATAGATGGTCAGCACTATGCCTATGCTTGTAATGAGCGTTCTAGAGAGGCATATAAGAAAGGAGAAATTACTTATCAAACCTTCGCGAGTGTGCCTCAATTCACCACTATTCTCCATGCATTTGTATCTTCAAGAACGAGAAAAAATATTTGATTGAGTCAGAAAGACTTAATCATGACATTCATGCACTACAAAAGATCACCTCCACTTCAGAGAAACAGTCAAGCATGATGCAGTAAAGAGTGCAATTGAATATTTGTTGGTAGAAAAAAATATTCCAACTAGCCAATGTAAAATTGATCATAGCATTGTGAGGCAGATGGCATCAGCTTTACCGTCGCCTAAACAGAAGGCTTGGGCACATAAATGGGTGAAGGTAGAAGATGATGGATCTGAAATTACTCCTTCTATGGCAACTAACATTCCGGAAAATGTGTATGCATATGCACACAATAAGCACACTCTCAGAAAAGCAAAAACTTTGAACAAGGGCTTTTTTTTCATACATGAAATCATTTCAAAGTTTGGAAAGAGTGTTGAGTGCAAGGGACTTTCATTGAATGATTTTTTGTCTGATGACACTGCTTGGGAGAGGCCTCAGCTTTTCTTTGTCTATGAAATATCACTGGATGACATTCGTCACTCCTTGACAGAATATTACATACCACCATTGGTAGAGTGGGACTATGTAACATAGTCATATTTGCTGATAAAGATGACAAGGAAAAAATATCTGCTACCCTAGAAAACACTATGGCAATGAGCTTAAGATTTACAATGGTATATACTCAAGAAAGAAGGACAAGAGAGAATGCAATCTCAAGATACAAAGTCTTGAAAACTTTTTTCTTATGCATGAAGAGCCCTTACAATGATCACTCCTTATAGAACAACATAAGAGGGAATACAAAGAGATTGCAACTACTACTGGAAGAGCATGAGCTCCAAGTCCCCTCCATCGCAACACAAATCACTACGAAAGGCCAGCAAAAAGTGCTGATCTTTTAATTAGTATGATGGAATTTTTGCTGCCGTCTGGATGGGAAGTCACATTGTGTCAAATGGGACATTTGTTTGAAGCTCTTATCAGAAAAGGACAGCATGTAAATATTATTGAGAGCCCTGCTTGCTTGGAATACCTTGATACCATGGCTTCTCTCACAATAAAGTATGATAAGAAAGGTCCGATCTCACATGAAGAGGATGCTGACATAGAGAGCCATGTATGATGAGAGCAAGAAAGATGATCAAAATGTTGAAAGCTGTGGATATGATAGTGAGGACACCATTGATAGTAAGGAAGCTGTGAAGGAGATGGATATGACACTGACCTTGCCTCAGAAGGTTACATAAAAAGACCACGAAGATATCTAGAGGTATGAAAACTTATATTTAATTTTCTTTGTTCATTTAAAAGCCTTTTTAAAATTATAATTAATTTAAATTTTTGAATCTCATAATTATTTTATCCTTTTATAGGAGGAGGAAAAGGAGGAGGATGAGGAGGACATAGCTGAAGTAGAGAATATCGGAAGCTCATCTCAAGAAAGCAAAACTGCTCTGGCTCTCCATTGGATGACTCTAGAAAATAATCATACCTTGCAGCAAATGGAGAAGTCATTTCAAGTTAGGTTTCAAGTTCCAAAACAACCTCTTACTTTTCTATTCGATGAAGAGGACATTTCAATCCTTTTAAGCTTCAAGAAAGAGGTTAATGACAAGGTCATAATAGCCATCCTCAGGTTTTTGACACAAACTTTTTCTTGACTTTATGCTTTGGTATGAATAGCTTCCCCTATATATACAGAGATGTGCATATATGGTCGATCCTCTTATTTCTAATGTACTTAGCAATAAGTAGAAGATCATAGATGATGTTTTTAAGTGGTTGCAACCTGTTGATTTGACTGCGGCATGAGTTATCTTTACTACATATCACAAGGAATGAGTATCAATCCCTACTTAGCTTATCTCTTACATTGTGGAGGATTATATCAAATAATAATTATTCTTAATTGATAATGCAGCTTGCATTAGAGCTTGGTGACTGTGGACATCTTAGCCAAGCAATGTTTCTTTGTCAATTCAATAGCATCTATCCATGGCAGTGTGTCAGAGTAAGTATAGCCTACTTGTGTCACAATTACATCAATGAGATGCATCCTATGCAATGCGCACATTCATTTATGTTATCTATTTTGATGTGTAGATCGGCTCGAAAGTTGGTAGGTACTATAGATGCACTTATGCAAATGGAAGGTGACTTAGAAGATCAAATAGAGTATGTAACATGCCCCACAACAAAGCAGAATGATGACCACAGTTGTGGGTGGAGAGTCGGATGCTCCTTGCTCAAATTTTTTCTCTCCTTTCAGTTGTACTTAGTGATACCAAGAAGACGGTAGATGATGTTTGTTCAATGCTACAACCTTTAGACTTGGATGGCATGAGAAGTAAGTATCGTCTCAATCTTTCTTTTACTCTTTTATTTGTAATATTGTGTCAATTAATACTTAATACTGTGATAAATCTCATCGCTCTTTATTGGTGATGTAGCTCACATTGGAGCCTGATAGTATGGGATCTTGATGACAACCATTGTTAGTTTGTCAATTCATTTACAGGCTTTCACGGGGTGTTCAAGTAAGTGTTCTTTTATCACATCATTATGAACATGCATCTTACTATTTACTACACAAATTCACTTTGTCATATGTCATGATGGATAGGTCTGCAAACAAGTTAGTATCTATGATTATGAAAATGAGGGAGCATCAAGACCAACCAAATTTTCAGACACGCCTCGCAGTGGAGCAGAAAGACAAGTTTAGTAGTGGGTGGAGAATTGCCTACAACTTCACATTGTTCCTTAATGAAAATTTTGAACATGTCTCAATAGAAGCATATACAAAGCTCGAGCTACAAGATTTTATGGCTAAGACTGCTGTTCACTACCTAACTGCTATGAAGAACCTGAGGGAGCCAAAGAAAAACAAGAGACAATTCAGTTTCCTTCTGCATCACAGCCTCAAGTAGAAGCATTACAGTCTCCACTTGAATTAGAGACTCAATGCATTCTTCCTACACAAGAAGTAGAGACTCAATGTGCATCTACAACATCACATCTTGCAAAAGAGGAAGAGATTGAGTCTATCCCGATTTCACCAGAAGTAGAATCTCAATGTACACCATCCACACAAGAAGTAGAGACTCAATGTACTCTTAGAGCATCATAGCCTCAAGAGGACTCATCAGACTCTACTCAGTTGTAAAGCATGTAGAAAGAAACATGAATCCTTGAATATTTTTATCTTGTTTGTGTTGACTAATGATAGTGTTTTTTAAACTTATGTTAAATGTTACAATACATTAGGATATTTACTTATGATATTTATTCAATTTGTATTATTATTGTATTAGCAATTCTAAAAAAATAAATTGTATTAGTAATTCTAATATGATTTGCTCAGCCCTACCAGACTTGTTGCAGAGAATACAAAACTATTACAAGCCATAGAAGCCAAGATCACACTAGAAGATCTCATAATTAGTATCTCTTATCTTCTCAACGATCCAATCTTCCACAGACTCCACGTCCATATCCTCAACACAATTACAATGAAGGAAGAAATTCAAGCAATCATGATGGACAAGCCACAGAGGCCAAGATCACACTAGAAGATCTCATCATTAATATCTCTTATCTTCTTAACAATCCAATCTTCCACGGACTCCACTTCCATATCGTCAACATAATTGCAATGCAGGAAGAAATTCAAATAGTCACAGATTGTTTCTTTATAATCTCTTTGGGAGGCCTTTATTGTTCTTTCAGCATCCTGATCAAATCGGCCATACCGAGTGCTTCGATAACGTAGGTTGCTTAAGAAGTCCAAGAGATCTTGTCGTGCTTTTATAATACATTGTATAAGTATTTTGCTCTCTGCTATCTTCTGAGTCTCCTCCCTCTCTGTCCGCCTCTGTGCATCGAATTCCTCTCTCTCTATCTGTATCAGTGGAGAGCCTTGTCGAATTCTTGCATCTCTCCTTGTTCCTTGGTCAGCAACCCATTGTTTGAGACTGTCGATTCTAGACTCCACGTCCCCGATGATGCTAAGGACATCCATGGTGGGTGGAGAGATGATAAATTAAGAGTGAGAAACGAAGAATGTGCTTGTAGAAGGACTAGGATGGACGAAAGAAGGGAGTCTAATTATATTATTCTTATCTTCAATCACTTTATTTCATAGATTTAAACCGATTCAAAATCTATCATCTCATGTGTCTCTCACATATACGGTCTTTTATTTTTTACTTCACTCAATGGACAACTCACCTCTCTAAATTTATTAAATCGGTTTTACTTTTTTTGAAGTCTAACTTATTATATACAATAAATATCTTATGATGAGAATCTAATAATTATATCATTCTTGTGTTCCATCACTTGATTTTATAGATTTCAATGTACTCAAAATCTATCATCTCACATGTCTCGCATTACGGTCTTGCATTAGCAAGTCTAACTTATTATATTAAAAAATATCTCATGACGAGATACTAATAATTATATCATTCTTGTGTTCCATCATTTTATTTTATAGATTTCAATGTACTGATCACTGTCTTACATGTCTCGCATTACGGTCTTGCATCCCATCATTTTATTTTATAGATTTCAATGTACTCACTGTCTTACATGTCTCACATGTCTCGCATTACAGTCTTGCATCTGTTACTTCAAATAATCTAGTCATCTCAGCCTCTACCAATTCTTTATTCTAAATCTTTCATCTCACATTATGAGTCTGCAGTTCTATAAATCCCTTAGTAGTCGTTCATCTTCTATATCTCGCCTGTAGTAAACACTTCTTCCACTTTGCTCTTCTTACCTTACTCCTCTCCTCAAAGCTTACTCCTTTCATCTCACATTATGAGTTTACACTTCTATAAACCCCTTAGTAGTCATTAGTCTTCTATATCTCACCCACAGCAAACACTTCTTCCACTTTGCTCTTCTTTATTCCTCTCCTCAAGCTTACTCCTTCCATCTTGGTTTGCCCATAGCCTTACCTCCTCTCCTCAAGCATACTCCTTCCATTTTGTGTTTCATCAAGCTCGACTAATCACGATCCGCTGTTCATATTTGGTGGTCTATCAATGCTCAGTTGAGGTGAGACTTGCGATTCGTGTATAGAGGAAGTTTGCACTCCATCCGAAGTGAAAATCAAAATAGAGTCCAAGAACTATGAATCCTTAGCTGTATTCATGGTAATCGTCTATATTGATTCTCTGTTCATGTCATTGTATTCGAATGTAAATCAAAACAGAGTCTGAGAACTGTGTATCCTTAGCCGAAGGTACGTTGGTAATTGTCTATATTGATTCTCTATTCTCTGTTTGCATGTCATTGTATTCGAACGTGATGATGTAATTGTTGCTACAGTACGTAAGCACGATCTAATTGTTAATGCAGTACCTAAGCTTGGTCCAAGTGATGGCATCGTGGAGATAGAGGTACTTACCAGAGATCCTCGTCGTGGAAAAGCGATCATGACAGTTCAAGAGGTGGACATTTCTTCGACCCGTTTAGCTGTTGATGAGTATACGCTACCTTTGGATACCTACATCTACAAATTTCTTTTGGCTATTGCAAGTGGTAGCTTACATTTGGAACTGTAATTTGCTAGTCATCAAGGTGAGTGTCATCCTCTTGCATACCACAAAGCTGTTGATTCTTCTTAGAATGCTGCAGCCATCTGCTCTGTTGTAAAAAGCAATGGGATAGGCAAGGGGCCCAAGAAGTCGCTCAAACGTGTGTTGCCAATTGCTGCCAAGGAAGCTTATGAAGAAGGTGTGCGTAAGCTTTAATTTCTTGCATGTTTTTTCTCTATCTCTGCAATAACACATAATGTTTTTCTCTATCTCGCATAATGTTTAACTAGGTCGATCACCTGCAAGGTATTACTTTAAGAATCCACGCTTGTATAGCTACTGTTGTACCTACCTTGGTTGTTCATATACTCTTAGCATCTGAATAGAGGACTTTATGGCGTCTCTTAGTACAACTCTAGTGCTTTAGTTTTTTATTTTGGAAATGATGTACTGAATTGCTTCAATTCAATTTGTTCATTTGCATCTGATATATCATTGTAGCCATTTGTGGCAATGAACATCTACTTCTCGGTTTGAAACAATTGTTGTTGCTACTTATATGGAAACATTATCTGATTACTGCATACCAGTTTTTGGTTTTCAAGCATATTTTCTTTGTTAAATATGATTCAATGTGTGTGAAAACCACTTCATTAAAACTAAAGTATTATGTACTTAATCATTTTAAATTTTCTATTTTCGTAGCTACTGTTTTCCTTATGTGTGTTTTTAATTCCAGCAAGCAATCATTTTTTCCAAAAGAAAGATATTGAAGATGATGCCAATTCAGATGCACCACTAAAGAAAACCCGCATTGACGCACTCCCCCCTATAGCAAACACTATGACTTGCATGCAATTGTACGTGTAGGGCAGCACTCCAATATTCGTAGCCACTCTCCTGCCATACTAGCCATCAATGTTCTCTCTGAGTTCATTCCATACTAGCCACTCTCCTACCATACTAGCCATCACTTTGCTTTTGAGGGGAAACTGTTAACAAAGTATGGAACTTATAAGGCTAGAAATCCCAACTATCCCGTTTGCAATCGAGCTGACTTTTGTGACCATCGGAATTGTGAGACAATCACTGTCGTTGTTCCGCATGCGTTTGTTGAGCAATATAGGAACTACTCAGAAGTGGATGGATTCTATCGTGTAGAAGGCTCTACCGTTGTTCCCAAGGTTAGTGGAGAGGGTACCACTTCTAGCTTTTTGCTACATGTGAATGCCACAATCGCAATTACCGAAGGTCATCCTTTTGAGGATGCATTTTCTTTCTCCCTGAGTCCACCATTGCATGTTATTTCCCCTGGGCTTCAAGCACTATAAAGGCTGGACTTGGAAACATCTTTGGTGTTGCTGGAACAATTGCATTTGTGGTGATAAAGGTTGACTCAAAGGGCTCTAAGAACGATCAGCTTATCATTGCCAATGGCCCTCGCAATGAAGATAGAGCTATAGTAAGTCTCTTTGCGAATCTTAATTGTCTTTAAAATTTACGTTAGCATTTTTATGACCTAACTCTTTGTTTTTCAACAGTTAACCTTTGTGAATGAGCAAAGGACTATCCACACACAATTGGTTCAAGAATTTCACGAGAATGGGATAGTTATGCATACTCTAAGGAGTGTGTCATACATCCATGCATGTGATTGCCTATGCATTTATGACTTTACCATCCTTAAAGATATTCCTGAGGGTAGCCAAAGAGAAGATTTAAAGCAAGTCTTCATCACTCAAGTCTCTGAACTTGGATACGGCAGAAAGGTATCTCTATAATCCTTCAAGTATTTCTTGCTAGTTAATTTATCTCAACATCTCATCTCTTAATTACTTTTATCGCAGGTACGTGGTGTTCTTCACTTTACTTTACTCAACGATGATTTGGTGGAATATCAATGCTCAGCTTGTGCTAGCACAAGAGTTAGTCGTGATCCTCTATGTCCATACTGTTTCACTTGTGGAGTTGGGCATGTTGCTATTGCTATACCATCTCTAAAGGGCCGAATTCTTTTGGAGGATGGTTCTGATATAGCAGTCCAAATTGTTGGTCCACATGTTGATAGTGTGCTTTCACTACAAACTCTGTTCCTGGTGCTACATGACGACCACATCACACGTGTTCACTCGATGCTTCTAGAGCTAAAGCATGTAGGACAGTTTACTATTGATAGCTCCGAGCATGTCATAGCTTTTGATACATAGTGAATCAATAGTCGTCATTAGTGTGGTCTTCTTTTCTCTTGGTTTGTAATAAAGGGGTTCACAAATCCCATCTAAATGAGTGCGATGCACTCCAAATTTGATTCCAAATTAACATATCTCAACAAAGAATACGGAAAACAAGCCTGGTGCCTCTGCTTTCAGCAAAAAAGGCCATCTCTTCTCTTTGTTGCCTGCAAATGTGATTTCTTTTTGTCTTGCTTTGCAATCAAGAGGGCTTCACAATCTCATTTTAGTTGTCATTAGTGTGGCCTTTGTTTGTTCTTCTCCATTGAGAGAGAGAGAGATCTTGTTGCTGTGAGAGAGAGAGCTTGTGAGAAAGAGAGGCTGTTCTCATCGTATTTGATGGAGATGAATGTTAAAAAGATGGACAAGAAATGTCTCTTTGCTTCTTCCGCACATCATCGCATAGGATTCTATTGCCTATTAAACATACCTTCTAGTGTTGAATCAATACTTTCTTTGTTTATACTAAAAGTTAATAAGAAAGCTACATTTTCTTTAATTTAAATGTGTTGTGTATTGATGGGTTGAGAATACTCACGAATTTTCATTACTTTTTGTGTATATTTTGAAGTATCCTTGTAATTAAAATGGAGCATAATGCGCATGAAAGCATATATGACGTTCCAAAGATGCAACAATTC
Source organism: Dipteris shenzhenensis (assembly GCF_047967505.1). NCBI lineage: Eukaryota > Viridiplantae > Streptophyta > Polypodiopsida > Gleicheniales > Dipteridaceae > Dipteris > Dipteris shenzhenensis. The sequence continues at coordinate 41,938,633 of NC_141616.1, read as the reverse complement.
AACATCCATTACCCAAGAAACATGGACATTATAAGTGCTTATTGGAGCTTCTTCCACATACTACATATAATGAACTACTCCATATGCTTTTTATGTCAATTTCTTCTTCAATAGACACCAAAAAATCTCCTTGGTGTCTCTTGCCTAAAATTTCAAACAAAGTAAATGGAAGCAACTAAAGAACACATCGTGGCCTATGTACGGACATCATCATCTTCAAGGTTTTTGATTTGTGATAGCCTCATGCACCTATCTAAACATCTGAAACTATAATGTAATGTACCTCTTTATAATGGTGAAACCACAACTAAGCTTTTTAAGATAGGTTCTTTACACTCAAGACAACGCAAGGACGTTTTGCTAGATGAGACAAAGAGTCCTCCCACTTTATCACCACTATTTGCAAAATCTTTAAAAAGAAAATATGCATTATGGAGTAAAAGTGATGAGGAAGGACTACTTGAACTCATACACATGTTCCCACAACACATAGCAAACAAAATTGTAAAAATATATTTAGAAATGAATGCACAACCAAACTACACTCTCAAAGGAACAATTAAAAAAAAATATAGAATGCAAACAAGCCTACAAACATTACAAAATTTAAAGCAGCCTCATGAAGCAAAAACACATAACAAAAGAAAGAGGCCCTTAAAATGCAAAATAGAATTATTCAAGATGAAGATCAATGACTCCCCCAAACATGCATGTTTATGTTGTGGCACATTGACATTTTTAAGGAAGCTAAAGCTAATGTCCAAAAAAAGTCAATCATTTCTAGAAAATCATGACATCATAGCAACAACATCAAATTTGACCCAGCCTTATCTGTTTTCTATATGTATCAACCAAATACGAAAGTCAAAAGTCCCAACATTTTGTAACAAGAACATGGTCCTACCATCTAAAACATTTTACGTTGCAAAACTAAACCAAATTGAGAACAAGCTTATTTCAATAAGGATACCATTTGCACAAATAAGAGAGCTATCTTATGAGGGTCAACTTGGTATGAGAGGAAGCATGGCAAATGTATTTGCAAATACTGATCGAGCACAACGATTGCTTCCATGATTTATTGATGATTGAACGACAATAATGGTAGCTTTAAAGAGGAAATTAGAATATAGTCATAGTCATATAAGTGGTGTTGTCCGATCGACCTTAACAATGCGTGCTCTACATGAGCTACTAAGCTCACCGTTGTACCAACAAAACAATGTGCAACTCAATCCTCTATGGATGGAGCACATTATTCAGTTGTAAGAACAATTAGCAGGGAATGACACATGGAGCAAAGAAACTATAGGCATTGTAACTGATGAAGAGTTAGAAACAGACACACTAGTCCATGGAATATACACTAGTCAACAAGTTGTTGACTATGAGGACAAAACTAAAAATGTGGCTCCCTCTAAAGATTTCTCTCCGTTAAGTATGCTAAAGGACAAGAATTGCCAGGAGCTAGCATTTCCAAATCTTTAACCTATTAACCACGGACACCCAAAAAAAAGGAGAGGACACATGGCAGCTTGGAGGAGAAGAGCCTGCCACGTGTCACGAAGAAGGAGCTCTCGAATGGAGGCTTGGAGGGGGGGAGGTGGAAAGACAAGAGGCAGCTTTAGGGGCAAGGAGGAGATAGAAGATCAATGGAATGGAGGAGATGGAAGGTCACCTTCGGGAGATGGAAGGTCTCAGAGCCATGGGTTAATAAGACTTAGCCAAAATTTAAGAATCAAGGATCCACCTTTCGATGGGGAGTGGTTGAGGATGGTCATGCATCCTCAATGTACATCATACCAAAGCATAGCACAATGGGAACTCACTAATAGGGGGTTTGCATTTTGTATCGAAAATCTCTTTTTTAAGGCAATGAAAATAATGGTTAGACAAATACTACCATCAACATGGGTACGAATGCGTAAAGCACAATTAAAGAGATGTACATTACTTACAAAAGATGTTGCAGTTGACACTAAATTTGAGAATCTCCTACAATCAAATATCGGATATAGGGATTTTGTGTGCTTAAGAACGTTGATGGACTACAAAAACAAGCTCAAGAAAAATCTTTTTGCAATGTTGCGACAACTTGGTGCACCAACATTTTTTATAACACTATCTGCAAGAAAAAACTATGGACTCCGTTAATAGAATGCCTACAATACCTACAACATGGAGATAATACAGATGAGAGCAAAAGTACTAGAACGATTGGACCCAATTACAACCACGCGTTACTATGTTCATAAATTCCAAGCATTAAAGAACCTTCTCGTAAAAGAAAAAAACATCCTAGGCAAAGTTAACGATTATTTCTTTGTTATTGAGTTTCAAAATAGAGGAAGCCAACATGACCACGGATTATTATGGATTGAAGATGCACCCTTGATTCAATCTCAACACATGATGTAGTTAACTTCATAGACATGTACATTATGACTGACAGTACTTTACTAGATGAAGCTCATATGGACATTGACATCGGAGAGCTTGCATAAAGAGAAAAAAGCGATGCCGATTTGGATTTCCAAGGCCACCAATGCGACAAACACAATGACTAACTCCCTTGGAAACTGATGAAGAAAACACAACTAACAAGCTCAATGCAAAACATATATTTAACACGCTAGAAAATCACAATGTAGACAATTTAAACTTTGACAGTTTCTTACAGTGCATTAAACTAACAGACAAAGAATATCTGCTTGCTCTTCAATATACTGTAGCTACAAAAACTATATTTCTAAAAAGACACCCAAAAGACATTCATACAAACAACTTTAATCCAAAACTTTCTAAGTTGTGGGGTGCTAATACAGATATCCAATTCATACTAAACCCACATGGCACAGAAGCATATTGTACTTCGTACATGCCGAAGGCAGACAAAGCGACCAACTGAAGTTGTCAACGAAGCGTTGAATCAATGCATTGATGCACAAGCATTAGCAAATAACACTTATTTCATTAATTTTGGACTTGTCAATGTACAAATTCATTTTTACATATACTTTTGGACTAGTTTTCGGATAAAATTTAAGAAAAACCCAATCTTCAAAGCACATATAAAAACATTTAAAAAAACATTTTTAAATATATTTTTAAAGAAGATGAAACTCAAATTATAAAATTTAACGCAGCCTAGATAAGTTACAAGAAAAAATAAGATTCAGCAGTTGTAAACTCTCTTAATATTTAATGGTGTTGATAGAGACCTTCAAAAGTTACAAACTCTCTTAATATTTAATGGTGTTAATAGACACCTTCAAAAGTTACAGTATTAAGGAAACTCTCACCATATTTATAAAGGTATTAACAAACACCAAAACTTACAATAAGCTTGAGATAAGTTACACAAAAAAATAAGATTAAGCAATTGTAAACTCTCTTAATATTTATAATAGTGTTTAGGAAACACTTTCAAAAGTTACAAGTGGAAGTAGCAAACTCTCACAATTTTTATAAAGCTGTTTAAAACAAGGAAGGAATAATCGAAGGAAGAAAAGATGATATCAAGAGTTCCTGGCATAGATACCCCGCTCGAAATTGTCGCTGCTTGTTTCCATGGATTCGGTAGAGTATTCAATTTTGGAGGCCATGAATGAATGGCAGACGGAGGTAGAAGATACTGTTGTTGTAGAACAAGGTGAAAGTAGAAATTCGAGTTTGACAGAGCGGCCATTTATATAGAGCAAGACACAAAATAGAGAAACACATGCTCGACCATTTCCGACCTTTGCATACTTGCAAGGTTGCCCCACCGATTCAAGTTTCGCCGTTCTACATCGAAGACGCACGATCAGGAGGCAGCAGCTGACGATCATCGACCAATAACGTCTCTGCTTCATCACCGAGCTACAACGCTTGCATGCTCCAAAAGTGCCTCAGGTGTGCCCTTGCTTCAACGAAGACGGTCCATCAAGAGCCAACACATGCACAAACTAACATAGGTGGAAGAGTGGCGCCCCTCTTGCATTGGAGGAGGCCCTCCAACATGGAGGTCCGATGAATGAATGCACAGGTGAAAGAGCTTCCACCGAAAATGGAGGGTCCTAGAAGACACACCATCACACCAATTGGCGAACAACACGTGGATGGTGAGACCAACCATGCCACTAGGGCAGCTCGAAACGCATGCAAAAGGCAACTGAATCTTAGTACAGCCTCGAAACGTCGAACGCCAAAAGAGGGTGCACATAAATCCACACGATGCACCCAGTAAACATCCGGAGAAGATAGACACGTGGAAGGGAAACAAAATCTGATGAATCAAAATTTAAAAATTTTGGTTTTTTTTATTTAGCCATTTTTCCCTTCTCCAAAAACAACCGTAACTATAGCCTACCCCCCAGGGGAGGCTAAAAAGGAAATTCTGAATTTTGGCTTTCACCAAACACACATCGGTCACTATACCCTTCCCCCCTGGGGTAGGCCAAGGCCAAAAAGAAGAAGAGAGAGCAAAAGGGGAAAAAATTCAAGGGATGCAAATAGCAAGTGAAACTTAGCCCAATCATAAAAATCCAAATGTGAATTTTGAAAAATAACATTTTTAGCTTCTCAAAGGCTAACCTCCAATTAGACCTTCCCATGGGCACACCTTTCATCTTAGATGAACCTTCAGTATACCCTTTCATACAAATTAACTTACCTTTCATTTTAGATGAACCTTCAGTATACCCTTCATTTTGCAGGAACCTTAGGGCCTTAGCACATGGATGGGGTTTAGGATGGGAATCTTTTTGTCATCATTACTCCCATCCTACACCAAGTGGTCTAAGATGGATTTAGAATGGGAGTAGCCACTTTTTCTCCCATCCTAGACCATGGCCTCTAGACCCTGGCAGCCAGAATGGGTTCCCCTTTTTTAGGGATTCAAAAACATGCAAAGGTGACATGTATCCTTGTCCCCTAGTGGTCCCCACCTCCAACACACGAAATGATGCCATGTGTCCTCTTCCTCCTAAACCGAGAGTGGAAATGGACCGCCACGTGTGACGGTCCTATGCAAGCAAGCGGTGAGCCACGTGTCGCGCATGGGATGATCGTGCTTCGACGACGAAGAAGCAACTAGAGCGTCGGAACGGACGGCATCGGGAGTGATGACGTGGACAATCGAGCGGCAGGTGGCATTGGGGGGAAGAGAAACGGACGGCATCGGAGGGGTGAGGTGGAGGATCGGGTGGCTGGGAGGGATCCAGCATAAAAGGAGGGCGGTGATTGGCGGAGAGGGGGGGGAGACGTGGAACGAGGAAGCTGATTGGAGGAAACGAAGGAGAGAAGGCAGAAGGGAGACCCGACCCGGCCAAATAAGAGCTCGCTTTAAATACCTCCCACCACAAGTCCATCATCAAAACATTCCGTTGATTCGATGCACGAGACCTGATCTTCCCGTCGCGTTTGGTTAGGGTTCCGTCGAGTTCCGTCGTCTTCTTCGGCTGACGTTTTCATCTTCTTCCTTTGATCTTCGTCTTCCTTGCTCCCCATTTTCGTAGCTATGGCTCCTCCTCGTCCTTCCGGCATCCTTCTCCTCTCCATAATCGCCGCAGGTACGTCCCTTCTCTCGCTTTTTCAATCCCCTCTTGGTTTCTGTATTTTTCTTCTTTCCTTTCCCTCCTCCTTTTCGGTTTCCCTTCCTTTCCCCTCCCCTAGTTTCATTTCTTCGAACGGTTCCTGTCGCCGACTCGCATTCCGGATCGCTCTAGCCTTTCTCGTCAATCTTCCCTCTGACTAGTAGATCTCTCCCCTTCCAACTGTTTGTAAACTATATAATTTAGCGCGTTTGTCAACGTATCTCGCATTCCCGTGCCGCGATTTGCAGTATTATGGGTCTGATCCTGCCCAGTACAAGGACTTTACAGAAACTCCGCCTCTGTTGCCTTCTCAAATCTAGAAACAGAAGCTTTGTAGATAATGGCACAAGCTAACGTAGTACCCACTTTCCGCAGGGCTTTTTCTGGCTTCAATCGTTGCCTCTGAAGAGGCCCCTAAGTTGGGCACCGTCATCGGGATCGATCTTGGAACGACGTACTCGTGCGTCGGGGTGTACAAGAACGGTCATGTTGAGATCATCGCAAATGACCAGGGTAACCGAATCACCCCATCCTGGGTGGCTTTCACGGACAGTGAAAGATTGATCGGGGAGGCCGCCAAAAACCAGGCCGCTACCAATCCCGAAAGAACTATTTTCGATGTGAAAAGATTGATTGGCCGCAAGTAAGTTCTCAACAGTTGATATAGTCTTATGCTAGTAAGTAGCGCTTGTGAAATCTGCTGATTACGGAGTCTATGTGGTTAAACAGATTTGAGGATAAGGAAGTACAGAGGGATATGAAACTCGTTCCTTACAAAATCGTTAATAAGGAAGGGAAGCCCTACATACAAGTAAAGATCAAGGATGGAGAGGTTAAAGTTTTCAGTCCTGAAGAAATTAGCGCAATGGTCTTGATCAAAATGAAGGAAACCGCAGAGGCTTTTCTTGGCAGAAAGATCAAAGATGCAGTGGTAACTGTTCCAGGTGAGCGGATCAAAATGTGATTGGCTGCCCTTTCCCCTTCCCTTACCTTCGAGTTTTGTTCAGACCACAATAGATCTCAGTTTGAAAATGTCGTCTTCCGCCTTGCTGACCCTCCCTGGACATGATCTGTGAAGCTTATTTCAACGATGCTCAACGGCAAGCCACGAAAGATGCTGGAGTTATCGCTGGCCTCAATGTTGCCCGTATCATCAATGAACCAACCGCAGCGGCCATAGCTTATGGTTTGGATAAGAAGGGAGGTGAAAAGAATATTCTGGTCTTCGATCTTGGTGGTGGTACTTTCGATGTCAGTATTCTTACTATCGACAACGGTGTGTTCGAGGTGTTGTCAACGAATGGTGATACGCATCTTGGAGGTTCGTTTAGAATTCTTATGACCGTTTCGAATCACGATGTTCATTGGCTGAATTCCCACTGATCTCGACCTACGCTTTTACAGGCGAGGATTTTGATCAACGCATCATGGAATACTTCATTAAGTTGATTAAGAAGAAGTACAACAAGGACATCAGCAAGGATAACCGCGCTCTGGGGAAGCTTAGAAGAGAGGCTGAGCGGGCGAAAAGGGCCTTGAGCAACCAGCACCAAGTCAGAGTAGAAATTGAGTCTTTGTTCGATGGCATTGATTTCTCCGAGCCCCTTACGCGAGCTAGGTTCGAAGAGCTCAACAATGATCTTTTCCGGAAGACTATGGGTCCAGTGAAGAAGGCCATGGATGATGCGGGGCTTCAAAAATCTCAAATCGACGAGATTGTTCTTGTTGGTGGAAGTACTCGTATTCCGAAGGTGCAGCAATTGTTGAAGGAATATTTTGATGGCAAGGAGCCTAACAAGGGTGTAAACCCAGACGAAGCTGTTGCGTTTGGCGCAGCCGTTCAAGGTGGTATCTTGAGTGGTGAAGGCGGTGATGAAACGAAAGGTGAGATCTAAATCGCCTGCATAGTTGCACTACTGCCGTTCGGTGAATCAAAAGTATCGATATTCGGTGAAGTTTGAGGCGTATTATATTTCTCAACTGTTGCAGATATCCTCCTTTTGGACGTCACTCCTTTGACCCTCGGGATTGAAACCGTTGGTGGGGTGATGACCAAATTGATACCAAGGAATTCTGTTATTCCTACAAAGAAGTCTCAAGTTTTCACCACCTATCAGGATCAGCAGACAACAGTGTCTATCCAGGTTTTTACCTAACACACTTTTAAACTTTGCCAGACGTATTCAATTTCTGCCAGGTCCAGTCATTTGAGACCTATAGCTGTTTTAAAATATGCATTCGACAGGTCTTCGAGGGTGAACGTAGTATGACCAAAGATTGCAGGGAGTTGGGAAAATTCGACTTGTCTGGCATTCCTCCAGCCCCAAGGTAAGGATATGATTCCGTGCTCGCTTGAGTTTGATTACCTGCCTACACGCGTTGAAGTGGATATTCGGTAGCTCTTCTGAGATCATTAGCTCTAATGAATTCGTTGCCTTTCCCAGGGGTGTACCCCAGATCGAAGTTACATTTGAGGTGGATGCCAATGGTATTTTGAACGTAAAGGCTGAGGACAAAGGTACAGGAAAGTCCGAGAAAATCACCATTACAAATGACAAGGGTAGGTTGAGCCAGGAAGAAATTGACAGAATGGTACAAGAGGCCGAGGAATTTGCAGAAGAAGACAAGAAGGTTCGGGAGAGAGTTGATGCCCGAAACAGCCTTGAAACATACGTTTACAACATGAAAAATACCATCAATGACAAGGACAAGCTGGCTGACAAAATCGAGAAAGACGATAAAGAGACAATCGATTCTGCACTGAAGGACGCTCTGGATTGGTTGGATGATAATCAAAGCGCAGAAAAGGAAGATTTCGAGGAGAAATTGAAGGAAGTTGAGGCTGTGTGCAACCCTATAATTTCCAAAGTGTATCAGCAAACAGGTGGAGCAGCTCCTGACAGTGAAGATGAAGATGATGATCTGCACGAGGAATTATAAACTTCTGAAGGAGACGGATTGTTTCAATAAGTGTTTCTGACCCCTCTCTCTCTGCCTTTGTTACTGCCTACACAGGGCAGACCACTACTGCAAACATGAATGTAAACAGAAATATGAGAAGTCATATCAATCCACCTATTGTGGTGCCTACTAAGTCTAGTTTTCAATGTAAGAGAGCATGTTAAGGGTGCTCCATGTAGCCCCATGCTTCGATACCCACACTTGGCTTCATTAAGAGAGCCAAATTTTTTGTTTGGGTTTCAAAATGAACTCGTAATTTTTGAATTTCCTACATGGACTCTGTTTCTTCGCTTGATAGCTGTTTGCCATGCCCAATGGTATGTGACATTGTAGAAAACAGTAGCTAATTGTTTGAGGTTTCAACATGGACTCGTATTTCAATTGTTTGAGGTTTCGACATGGACTCTTATTTCTTTAATAAAAGCTCTTTGGTTTTGGCTGAAAGCTTATGACCAAGGGTACTTGGGTTATTGTAGAAACAGCAGCTAAGTGTATAAGGTTTCAACATGAACTCGTATTTCTTCAATATAAGCTCTTGCCTTTAAAGATCAAGAGTACTTGGGTTTCCACTTGGACTTTGAAGATCAAGAGCACATGGACCGTTTATTAAAGGTCAAGAGCTAGTACTTGTCTTTGGCTGAAATCGTATGGTTACGTTTATGGTTGAGGAATACTTCGAGAGTCAGTTTCCTTACTGATCAAAGAGCAAACTTGGGTTAACTTGTACTCTCTTTCTTTCCCATATTGCGTTTCGACCTATATTCTCTCTCGTTTCCGTCAAGTGTTTATATCTGGGTTTCAGCTTGTACTCTCTTATTTTTGAGTTGTGTATTTGGGCTTCGGCTTGTATTTACTTTTTCTCAAATGCGAGAAGGGGAAAATAATCCTTAATGAATTCGGTTTTTTCTATTCTTGCATCATTGGCATTGCATTTCTCTCTCGTTATGTGCAAAATGGCTCCCCATGCCATTGACTACTACTACTAATTTGGGTATCTTATAGTGAAAAGAAAAGAAATGATAGTCGTGTACTTGCTCAAGTAATTAAAGCTGTACCTTAGAGGATCTGTGAAGAGCGTGTAGAATGGAATGCTTTCTTTCGTGGGAAAAATGGAGAACATATGTATCATTTCTTACATCTTATCCGTTCTACACGTAAGTATTCTAACTAATGAGTTACAAAAGTCTTTTGTTTTGGTAATTGTAATTCTTTAACTTGATTTATTTGCCTTGCATAGGTGTGATTTGGCACTTCTCTCCAGAGTACAATCGTGAATGACTCCCGCGTGGGACTGCAGTAAATAGACGCAAGCTTTTTTGATTAGGGTAGTTCGTTTTGTTGCTCCTTTATGGGTGGACCTCATATATGGCTTTGTTTTCATGTTTATCTATTCATATTTGCAACCTACTTTTTGGGGGATGGATACAGGACTTTGTGGTGTGATTCCCTAAGGAGTTGTTAGGATCATTAGACCACATAGCACCTCTATGTTCTTTTTAGGATATAGGTGTTGGGATATCTCAAGGTGTATGCCCCAGGCACACCTTGGGTTCTATGTGTGTGCTAGAGGCACAGTTAGGTGCCCATAAGCACTGTTCATAGGATGATTGAGAGATTCTAGGAGCTGATTGAGGAGATGATTGTGGAGCTCAGAGGTCATCAGTGATGTTAGTGATCATGAAAGAGGTGCCTACATAAGGACCTTACCTTTCTTCATTCCATAGTCAAGCATTCTCATTTTGTGTTCACTTCATGCTTTCCCTTTAGTTCCCCAACATGGTATTAGAGTCCTATGATCCTCCTTGAGCCCATTTGTGCCACATGATCTTCTTCTCCATCTTCTTCTTCGTCTTCTTCATCTTTACCATTTCTTCCCCTTCTTTCCAAAACTTGCTAGAGCTTGTTCTCCCTCGTCGCTTCACCATTCTCCAAGTCCTTCTGGTTGGAGATACCCCTCGTATGGGCGAACTTTCACCTGCAAGGAATTGAAGAAAGGTCGTCGCTGCTGGTCGCCATTTCTCGAAAATCGTCGAAACTCTCTTTTGCGTATTCTCTGTTTCTGTTCCACCTTTCTCTAATTCCTTTTAGGGGAAGCTTCTCCATACCTTGGGCTATCTTGTGTTGAAATTTGAGCAGCAATGGCTGCATATTCAAGGAGAGAACACGGAAAAACCAGTCGATCTTCAAGTTGCTAGCTATGGCGACGTGACGTGGAATTGTGCCTCTCCTCCTTAGTGGCTCTTCTCTGGTATATGAGCTTTGTTTCTACCTAGAAAGCCCTGTTTTCTTTGCTCTGAAGAAGGAGATACAAGCCCTCCAAGTTCAGGCCCATGTTTTGGACAGTTTTGACAAGGTTGTGAGTTTAATGCTACATTAGATGCTACTTTAGCATTTCTGATGTTTTAAAGTATTGAATAGCATCAGTATAACTGTGGCTACAACTTTGCTTCAAGTTGTTGTACCTGGATTTGTTTGGAATGCTTTCATTTAGCCACTTCTATGAAGCATGGAAGATGAAGCATCATTTCCATTATGATTTTTAGTATGCAATTTGGTCACAAGTCCTTGCTACATTAAATGCTTATACTTTGAAGCTTTTCAGCTTTTTTTCTAGCCTTGTAAGAGAGTAGACACTGCCCATTCTGGGTTAGACCCTCTCATGGCTACCATCTTGAATATGGATAAGTTCAATGGTAAAGGCTTTCACACTTCAATGGTAAAGTCTTTCACACATGGTAGATGAAGGTTAAGTTTACATTGATGAGGGAAAACCTCTGGGGGCTTGTCAAACCGGCTTCAACTTCTTCTTCAAGAGCCTCTAATGCTGGAGAATCCTCAGCTCCGACACGCCCGGCAAGAGATCCTGCTAGAGAGGAGAAAGCCTATGGCATCATTGCCCTTGCCTTAGGAGATGACTACATTCATCACATCTCTGACTTAGAGTCTCCTTCAGAAGCTTGGCAGAAGCTTGACATTATTTTTGGTGCTAGCTCTCACATCTCAAAATTGTCACTTAAGATTGCTTTCTTTGAATTGAAGATGGTTAGTGGCACTCCTCTGGCTGCCCATGTCAATCTTATGCGGAGTCTCATGACTCAACTTGCTTCTATCAACTCTCCAATCACTACAGATGATGCAATGGCAGTATTGCTCAAAAGTATGCCTGAAGATTATGATCATGTTACCACTTTGAAAAATCTTCCTAGTCCTAATCTTGAAGGTCTTATTTCTGCTCTTCAAGAAGAAGAAAGGCACATGGAACTCTGGAGAGGCAATGACACAGCATACCAGAGAGGCAATGACACAGCGTGTGCCATAAAATTTCAAAAGGGCAAGTTTTCACCTTGCAAACATTGTGGGAAGACTAATCACCTCTCAAAAGACTGCTTCAAGATCAATCCATGCAAACACTGTGGCAAAAACAGTCACCATGAAAAGTATTGTAGAGCAAAAAAGGAAGTAACTACAAAGTCAAAAACTGCCAATCTACTTTCATTTGATGAGTCTCCACATGATGAAGATTATGCTTTTTGAACCATCTCCATATATGCTCCAGATCTCTCTTTTTATGTTGAGTCAAGGTACTCAGCCTAGATAGTCCTCCAAAATGAATGAAATAAACTATTGTGTTCTTTGTAAACACCTCTCGTCACCATATGATGTAGGCCATGTGTATGTGTTTTGCTCCATGGTACCTCCTGCAGACATTGTGTGCATGTACATGCAGGGGAGATATGACAAAACATGTGTGCCTCAGGATCTATGGAGCACTCTAAGGTGGATGGAACCTATGTGGAGACATGATGAAGAGAGTGCTCATGACATGTATCTCAAGTCAATTAGGTTCCAAGATAGATTAGCTTGGACTCATAAAGAGAATCTTGAGATAGTGCAAAGTGCTTGATTGATATTACTTCAAATGAACCTCCCTTTTATAGGTGAGGGTACTTACATCCATTTGCTTGCTCACATGTGGGATATGTCCTCCATGCCATGTGGCAGCTTGCCCTTTGCTCATACCTTTGCTCTACATGTGCTCATGGCACCATATCTCAACACCTCCCCTTGGTGCCATAATCCTTTGGCTACTGCAAGGTGGTCAGATGTGAGTTACATTCCATCACCTCCCCTTAGTGCATACATTGCTACTTAAGGTGGTCAAGTGTGGCTTCTACATGTCAATACCTCCCCTGGGTGCTTTCATAGCTACTCTCAGGTGGTCAGGCTTGATTTACAAAATATAGGCAAGGTTGGCAAGGTTCTTGTTTCTCAATACACTCCATTGATGTCACCTTTTGGCTCATGGCTTGATAACGATGACGTTTGCTTCTTTGCTTGATGCATGATGCTTTGTTCTTCCATGTGCCTTGATGCTTTATGTGTGGATGCCATGCTTTCTGCTATGGTCATCTCATGCACTTGTGCTTTTGGCATGCTTACTGCATTCATGCGTTGCTTTTTCATTTGTTGCAAAGGTCTTACCAATTGATTTCTTTCAATATTGGTAGTGTCTAATTGCATACAATGATTCTGACATGACAGGCGCGTAGAGCTCGAAAAGACGATCACTTTTCCTTTTTGGAGCGTGTGCAAATTCTTTCTGGATTGCAAGTTATGCCTTGTTGAAGGTTTTGTGAAGAAGAGGGGGCCTTGATGATGTGGCACAGGGATTCACATGCAGAATTCAAACTGTGCTTACAAAGGGACTGTGCTTGGGTGGCACTATGCCATGTGGCAGTCTTCTCACCAGACTGAGTTAACCCAAGTCTAAGAAAACTTAACCATGGTCCAAGTAACTGAACCTAACCATAAACTTGACCAAGGTTGATCTTAACCATAGTTAAAGCCTTATCTGCCACGTGTCACTTTTGTGGTGAGACCTTGGAGAAGGAAGAAGGAAAACTTTGAGGTTGCAGAGGCACGACGACGACGATGGCTTCGATGAAGAGAGAGCTCGAGGATTACGGGTGGAGGAGTCGCAGCTCTCGTCTCGGCCTGCTTGCATCAACCTCGTCGTTGAGAGTTGAATGGAGCCTTCGTTGCTGCTGTATAAGTGCCTGAGAGCTACCTGGTAGCTGGCTGTAGGAGCTTGAAGGAGGCCGTCTGTGAGGAGCTTGAAGTTTGCTGTAGCCGTGGCTCTTGGAGCCTGGTCGTTGTCATCAATAGTTGCTGCAGAAGGTGTCGCAGGTCATTGAGGAAGCTCTAGAGCCTTGCAAATGGAGCTTCTCGGCTGGCTACTCTTGGAGTCCATCGTGATTACCTGTGGGTGGCTGTAGAGGTCGTCTAGAGAGCCGTTTTAGAGGCGTGTCTCTTATGGTCGACTCCAATTAGTCGGTTAGGGAGTCGCTGGAGTGCTGATTTCGTCAGTCATTGAGAAGCTGCTGGTCGCACTGGAGCCTTCAGAGGATGGCGCTATTACTGTAGTGTTCTATTGCTGGTTGTAGATGCGAGTAGGAGGCAGCCTTGGAGAGCCGTTGTAGACTAGTGGAGGTCATGACCAGTGGGCTGTAGGACTTCGTAGTTATCGGTGAAGCGAGCTGTAGCATAGACTTTGGAGGTGCCTTGTTGTGAGCTAGAGGGAGCTATAGAAGTAGATACTGTTGATGGAGTGCCGCCTCAGCCAAGAAGCTTACTAAGGAGCTTTGCAAGCACTTACTAAAGGATGTAGATGGAGGTCTTTACCTCAAAATTCTCTGCAGCAGCTTTCTTAAGCTATCTCACTCTGGAGAATAGAACCGAAAGAAGAGCCTCTTGAACCTTAAGGAATTTTACAATCTCAAAGAACCAACTGCCCTTCTCTCTCTCAATGGAGAGTCGAGACCTTCCTCTTTCTCACAAGAAACACTCTCATGAAATGGATGGACGGAAAATTTCTCTCTCAAGAGACGGAAATTTGTTTTCAATCTAAAACTAAAACTATCCTAAGAGAAAAACATGAGCTCCTAAGACATGCCTACAACTAATCTAGGAATGGGAGCAATCCTAGTGAACTACTAATGAGCTAAACTAGGAGAGCTAAACCTATGCTCTGATACCATGACAAAACATGTGTGCCTCAGGATCTATGGAGCACTCTAAGGTGGATGGAACCTATGTGGAGACATGATGAAGAGAGTGCTCATGACATGTATCTCAAGTCAATTAGGTTCCAAGATAGATTAGCTTGGACTCATAAAGAGAATCTTGAGATAGTGCAAAGTGCTTGATTGATATTACTTCAAATGAACCTCCCTTTTATAGGTGAGGGTACTTACATCCATTTGCTTGCTCACATGTGGGATATGTCCTCCATGCCATGTGGTAGCTTGCCCTTTGCTCATACCTTTGCTCTACATGTGCTCATGGCGCCATATCTCAACAAGATAACCATTGGAAGGTCTTATGTATCCCTTTTGTTTACCTCACACCCTTGGGAACCCTTGCTAGCATGAGATCCTAGCCATAGATTAATCCTTGACCACCATGAGATGGCATGAGAAACTATGAGACTAGATGAATCCTTGACATAGCCTGAGGCATTCCCTTGAGGAGGGGTTTGTTGGGATATCTCAAGGTGTATGCCCCAGGCACACCTTGGGTTCTATGTGTGTGTGCTAGAGGCACAGTTAGGTGCCCATAAGCACTGTTAGGTGGTAGATGCCACATAGGATGATTGAGAGATTCTAGGAGCTGATTGAGGAGATGATTGTGGAGCTCAGAGGTCATCAGTGATGTCAGTGATCATGTAAGAGGTGCCTACATAAGGACCTCACCTTTCTTCATTCCATAGTCAAGAATTCTCATTTTGTGTTCACTTCATGCTTTCCCTTTAGTTCCTCAACAATAGGGACTATGTGGGCTTTGAGGTTTTGTCTCTGGAAAACTTATGCACATATTATATTCTCGCATATTCATACATTGTTCTCGGATGTATCATTTGAAGTATACTAAGTATACTTATTCGTAGAACACATTTTTTGTTAAATTATGTCACTTGTATTTAGATATTAGTATGTTTGTTGTGTTTATAAAAGTTTTGTTGTTATGTTGTTGGTATAAGAGGTCATCATATAATGGGTGATTTGTACACACACACACACACACACTATATTGGTATAAAATATATTTTTTTCAAATAAAGGCATTGTTAGGGCTTCATTGGGATTTGGTTTGAAATTTGCAAGCTTACAAACGTTGAGATTTGTAAACTTTCAGATTGAGAGAGAGAGAGAGAGAGAGAGAGAGAGAGAGAGGCAATGTTACTGAAAACAATTTTCCCCACTAAAGGCAATGCTAAAGATCCAATTTGATAATTTTGTAAAAAGCATTAGATTTGTAAATTAAAACCTTAAATTTTACCCTTGAACTTCGAGAAACCTAACGATCCCATCCTTGAGACCCAGCAAAGTGGGTTGCTAGCCTGTCGTAGATGGGTCAGGTTACTAGTATAGTGAAAAGAAAAGAAATGATAGTCATGTACTTGCTCAAGTAATTAAAAGTAGGAAGGGTTGACGTATGTCCTTAAAACATCAAAACACAGTTCATTTTTTCATCATAATTAGTATCAAGTTCTATAACAATAACAGTGCCCTTTGACAACATTGCTTCAGTTTTAGTAGACGAGTAGCATGAGAAACTTGCTCTGTTAGGTCTTAAGGAAGGATAATAAATTTCAATAAAATAAAATTTCAAATTACAAGACCTCGTACTTTAAGATTTTGCTTCCCCTATTTCCTAATTAGCACCACATATACATACATACAGATGTAGTCACTCACATATGTCCAAATAATCAATATACACACATGGTAAATACATTTTCAATTTTTGATTGCTTGTCCCCCTTCCCTATCGATTTTCTATTCATGCTTCCATTGGAAAATTAATGTGTCATGCATTTGGGTTTAGTTGGCTTTTGAATGCCATTTGCCCTAGACATCACTAAAAATCATGGGTTTCAAACTTACTTTTCTTGCTATTAGATGGAAGTAGTAATCATGGGTTTCAAACTTACATTTCATGGGTTTCAAACTTACTTTTTTGATGGAAGTAGTAATCATGGGTCTCAAACTTACTTTTCATGGGTTTCAAACTTACTTTTCTTGCTATTGGATGGAAGAAAATCATGATGTCTATGGCAAATGGCATGAATAGAAAATCAATAGGGAAGGGGGACAAGCAATCAAAAATTGAAAATGTATTTACCATGTGTGTGTGTTGATTATTTGGGCATATGTGAGTGACTACATCTCTATGTATCTCTGCATGTTGTGTTGCTATACATGTGTCTCTATGCATGTGCATGCCTATGTTACTATGAATATGTGTGTGGCATGCGTGTGAGCAATTGTGCATGTGTTTACATGCATGGGCGACTCTTGTTTATCATGTTAATCACTATTGCAATGTCCAATCCCATTGTGACCATAGTCGATCATAATAAGAAATCTCTCTCTCTCATGAAAATCATCAAGATTGCTCGCCAAAATTAAAATTTGGGCTCAGCACTTAAAGACCACTAAATCATGCTGCATCATGAAGGAGAAGAGAAATATAGGATGCATTGTTAGAGCAATGCAATTTTAAGCAACTTCAACGAGCATTATTTTGTGGCAAAGATTGATGTAGAGATAACTGTTGAGGGATCACGCTTAACATCATGTGATCATATGTGCATAGCACTAACACATATAGAGTGCTATAAAGGAAAGGGTTAGATGCCATAACCCTAACCCTAAATGGGTTTGTATATATTTTGCATTTTCAACTAGATCTATTGTACAGTTAGGCATTTGTGGTGTGGTCTCTAGTTGTGTCCTCTCTCCTCATGTCCACGCTTCTCCTCTCCCCTCTTCATATTTTGTCGTGGTATCAGAGCATGGTCCTACCTTCCGCTGAGGCGCCATCCTTGTGAGAGATATTGAGTGATCGAGTTTTTTCGTTCTTTCACTTCCGATGAGTGAGAGAAAATTTTTGTTCATTGAGAAAAGAATTTCCGTCCATTCATTGACTTGAGGATTTCTATTTGTTCTTTTGTTCATTTCGAAAGATAGGGAGAGAGATGTTTTCTGCTATAGGGAGATTTCCACAGTGAGATAGAGCTAGAGTGCAAGAGAGACTTCAGTCCATTCCGAACCAGACTATGGAGAGAGCCTTGAGCTCTATGTCCACCTAGGTCTTAAGTACATATGCAACAAACAAGCTACCTATCAACAAAGGAGACAAAGAAAGGAAACAAAGGCGACTCCCACGGCCAATGCTGATGGCTCAAAGCTCCCACTACGATCTCCATCCACATAGAGATTGCGACCTCTAGGTTTCACGAGACTATGACCTCACCTAAGGACTGCAACAAGCCAATCTCGCACGTCTCATGGTCAAGCCAATCGCGACTCCAACAAGTCCTCTCGAACAAGTGCTACTCCAACCGGCCTTGCAAGTTGACTGTCAAAGTAGGCAACGATTGCGCTACCTCATTGGCGTCCCCTCCACAGTGCCTCTAAGGCTCAGCCACTACGCAAGACTGGCTACCTACATGACCGATGGGGTCCTGAAAGGCACATGCTCCAGTCCGCCTCAACTAAAGAACCAAGCTTCACGAAAAGCTTCCAAGTTCCAACCCATGGTTCCAGCCTCTCACAACTCCACGAACCCATTTGTCGCTCCAATAGCCTCACCAACGAACGAGCTCCCTGAGGCGACTCTTCCCTGAGACCAGTCTATGAGCAAACGACTCACCAGCCCATGCTACTGCCAACTGCACCAACTTCAATGCTTGCAAAGAGCTCCACCAACTCCAACAAAATGCTTCAACAAGCCTCTTCTCTAAGCGACAAGCTGCCCAAAACGTAGTGCTCTAGTCGCATCTCCAACAACACACAACAGTGCGCTCCTCCAAGCGCTGCCTAAAGCAACTGTCTCCAACTATAGGAGCTCCCACTAGCTTCAACACCAAAAACGACCTTCCAAGCTACACCACCGGTCTCCACGACGGACAACATCTCCAACACCTACAACGAACACCCACGCATGCTCTCCACCTCCCAACGTTAATCTCTACAGCAGCCAACAGCGCAACCTCTTCAATGACGCCCATGCTCCAGCCAATAGCGTTGGCTCTCCAACGACCTCCACAACTCCCTCCATCCTATGTCTACTACAACGAACGATGCATAGCAAAAGTGCTTCAACGACCAGTGCATACAGGCTGTCACCGGCCACAACTATTCACCTTTTAGAGGACTCCATCAGCCGACTGTAAAGGCTCAGCCTGAGCTAGCCAAACGCAACAAGGAGGTTGACGGCTCCCATCTCTAACACGCCTACGACCTCAGCACCTTAGCTCCAACATCTCCATTGAACGCCTCGACATCCCCTTCGATGAGCCTCTGCGTTGCAACAAGTAGAGCGACTGCATCGTCCAAGTGTAAATGTGGACTACATCGTCGGGTGGCGGATGAAAAGTTACAGAGGAAGGATAGACGAGTTTCTTCACGAGCACTTCTGCAGCCCCTGGTGTCGCCTCTGCTTCTTCGACGACTCGACCTCCAAGCCTCTCCAAACGACGGAATCATCCAAAGATTACACTCCACTAGATCTCGACATGTGTCACATAGGATTCAACCCTAGTTAGGTTTTGGTCACCGTGGGTTAGTCAAGGTTGGTCCATAGTTTGCCACGTGGCAGTCACTCTCATAACCCCAGTCAACCTAACCAGGGTGAGGATTGACCCTGAGCCACCATCCTTCTAGATAGGGTTGGTTACATAACCCAAGGTCAAGTTAGGGTCACCACAATAAGGTGTGGTCCAAATTGTGACATGTGGCAGCCGACTGCCATGTCAACACTACCATGTCATTAAGCCACCTCATTAGTCAATAGTTGACCAGTCAAAGTTGAGTCATCAATGTTAGGTCATTAGTCAAAGTCAACATTGCCAAGTGGCACTAACCCCTGTAGGCACAATTACCTCTCCACAGGCACAATCTTCCCATAGCATGTGCACACAGCTGCCACACCACCACTGTGCTTCACAATCACACCTCTTCACAAGCATTTACATGTGAGCGTGACTGCCACATCACTGAGCACATTTTCACCCTTTTTGCCCCTCCACCTAAATCAAGTCATATCTCTTGATCCAAGAGGAATTTGAGGGTGCTACAAAAAGGTGAAATGATCAATTTTTTGTGCTCTGTGCACTTGTCACATCATGCACACATTTCGGTGCAAGTATCACTCACATTTGAGCCTCACCGAGACAAATCCACTTCGTACACGCACATCAGCCTTTACATCGACGCATCTGACCCAACATAAGAACCAAAGAAAAGAAATTATTTGTTGTTATTTCAACGATCGATGGTTGGTATAGATCTAGATCAGAGTAGACTAGATCATCATAGAGAGGACGCTTTGAATTTCTCCAAGTTGCCAATCTAAGCCATGCCCAAAATTCTCGACTAGTTCCTATTCGGAGTCAGTCCCTATGCTCACATACGGTTTCACATCGTCACAATACCTAAAACCTGATGTTCATCAGTTCAGTGAGTAGACTTCAGAGTGTTCAGAGGCATTGCTGATTGATCAATGGGCAGATAGCACATTATTTGATTTCACACACACATGCCATCATTGTAAAGCCTATTTGGCTATTTCATGGCATTGTGCACTTTATTCTAGCCTTGTAAAACCTCTTGGCTATTCCCAGCATAATTTGCCACAAGCCTTGTAATTTAGATCGGATTATATATATTGGAGTTCTACCTTCAGCGATAGTTCAGATTTCACTTGACACAGTCAATGTTTTTGCAGTTGATTTAGACAGTGATTTTCACGATGCTTTGAGTACATTTCTTGCACCATGTCTATGATTAGCAACCTCAATCTAGAGGCATCTGCTAAGCTAGAAAAATCCAATTACAACACATGGAAATACTGAATGGAGGTCATTCTTGTACTTTAGGACAAATGGGAGTATGTCGATGGATCTACACCTAGAATATTGGATGATCCAGCCAGCAGTAGCTCTACTCCACCTGTTGTCACAGCACCAGTAGTGGGATCTACAATGGGATCTCCAGCTACACCAGCAGTTTCTACACCTATAGCAGATCCTGCCATTGCCCGAGCATAGGGAGAATGAGATAAGAAAGATAAGTATGCATATCATCTGATCAAGTAGAATGTGCAAGATGTCATGCTAGGACAGCTCAACACCATCAAGACATCAAAAGAAGCATGGGATATGTTCGCAGCTCTCTACGAGTCCAAGAACACTTCCAGGATTCTCACACTGAGAAACCAAATCAACCAGAGTTTTTGCAACAGCACTGAAACCGGTCATGCTTATGTACTCCGGATCAAAGACTACAACAATCAACTCACACCAGTAGCAGCAGGAGGGACTATGAATCCAGCAGAAATGGTTCAAGTCATCATGAATGGACTAGGAGAGGGATATGACAATCTAGTCCAGAGTATTGCCATTCAATGGCAAATTCCGACACTGGAAGAACTTCAGTCAATCTTACTTGGTGAAGAACTCAGGATGCAAGCCATTCATGCATGCAAAGGTCATTCTAATGATCAGGCATTTACATCTTCAGATAGAAGCAGAGGCAGAGGCAGAGGGAGATCGTTCCAAAAAAGTGGTCATCATCATCAACAAAATCATCAGCAAAGTCAGCATCAGCATCAACATCATCCTCAGCAACATCAGCATAAATCAGCAAAGAGGAGATCATTCCAATCGAGGAAGATTCCAAGGATGAGTTGTACAATTTGCATTATCCCCATGAACAATTTCACTGGTATGAAAGGATTGGTGAAAGATGTACTCTACATTTCGAAGCTCAGTAAGAACCTCTTGTCAGTAGGTCAAATGGTGGAACACAACTATCGAGTCATCTTCGATGGAGAGGAATGCACTATCAGAGACAAATCCAAAAGATTTCAGCTAGTAGAGGTAAAGGTGTCAAGGAAGGACGCTTGTACAAAATGCTAGCTATAGTACCAGATTTGCAGACCATGTCAGCTCAACCGCAATAGATGCCACTATCTGCAAAATGGCACAAGAGATATGGTCATGTCAATTTCAAGAGCTTGCTAGATCATAGGAAAATCAAAATATGGCAATTGGGATTCCTAAGCTATAGTTTCTTGGAAACATTTGTGAAGCATGTTGCTTCGGCAATAAAAGTGAAACAACTTTGGCAAAAGCATGTCTCGAGCACGAGGTATTCTTGATTTGATACATATAGACGTATGGGGTTATGCCCAGACCTGCAGCATCAATGGTTCACTTTACTACTTGACTTTCATCGACGACTACATCAGATATTGTTGGGTCTACTTTCTGAAAGAGAAATTTGAAGTCTTTTCCAGATTTCAAGAATTCAAAGCCATGGTAGAAAACCAGACAAGTAGAAAGATCAAATTCATGAGATCAGACAAAGGAGGTGAATACATGTCTTCAGCATTCATGAACTTTTGCATGTCATGGCATTCGAAGGCAATTCACTTGTGCAGATACTCCTCAGTAGAATTCAAGAGCTGAAAGGAAGAATGGTACTTTAGCAGACAGTGCTAGAGCAATGCTTAGTGAGAAGCATCTTCCGAATCAATATTGGGCATAGCCACTGCAAACTATTTGCTTAAACAGCTTCCTACCGAACCAATTCAAGGTATGACACCTTATAAAGCATTCACTGGACACAAGCCACACATTGGGCATCTTCACATATCTGGTTGCATAGCGTAGACAAGCCAGAATGGCAAACTGCTATGAATGAAGAAATGGATGCTTTGTACAAGAATAATACTTGGGAATTATGCGACCTTCCACAAGGAAAGAAGGCCATCGCAAACAAAGCCTACAGTCAATGATGACAGGTGTTACAACAGGCAACTCATCGGATGTCTTATATATCTGACTATCACACAGCCAGATATTTGTTATGCAGTAAGCTCACTTGCACAGTTTATGGCAAATCTAAAACAGTCTGATTGGAATGCAGCCAAAAGAGTCTTGAGATACATTAGAGGTATAAGAGATTTTGGGATAGAATACAGAGGAAGTCATCCATGGTTGCATGGATACTATGACAGTGGTATGCTAGAGATCATGAGATCAGGATATTGACACAGGGATATGCATTTTTCCTTGGTCAAGGTGCTATATCATGGTTGTCAAACAAACAGCCAACTGTTTCTTTATCTTCGACTGAAATAGAATATAGGGCACTCACTACAAGTGCATGTGAGGCTATATGGCTCAGAAGACTATTGTCAAAAATAGATTACTTTGATGAATCAAAGCCAACAACAATATACTATGATAATCAATCGGCTCAAGCATTGGCCAAGAAGCTAGTATACCACTCTAGGACAAAGCACATTGATGTCAGAGGGCAATTCATAAGAGAAAGAGTGTTACTTGGTGACATCACACTGTAGCATTGTGATAGCAAAGATAATGTTGCAAACATCTTTACCAAACCACTCTGGTAAAGAGATTTTTGAGAAACACTAACAAGTTCTTGGTTTGACACAGAGGAAGGACATTCGCATTTAAGGGTGTGATGGAATGTAATGTTCAATCCTTCTTCGATTCCCCAAAATCATCATCTTGAGGGAAGGCCTACTTCATGATGTTGATCTTGAGGAAAGGTGTTGAGAGATCACGCTTAACATCATGTGATCGATCATATGTGCATAGAACTAACACATATAGAGTGCTATAAAGGAAAGGGTTAGATGCCCTAACCCTAACCCTAAATGGGTTTGTATATATTCTACATTTTCAATTAAATCTAGTGTAGAGTTAGTCCTTTGTGGTGTGCTCTCTAGTTGTGCCCTCTCTCCTCATCTCCACTCTTCTCCTCTCCCCTCTTCATATTTCATCCAAGAACATCACTCCAGTGGTGTCTCAAAGAGAATTAGCAATAAGTAAAGTTAGATTTCTTCCATAACCTCAAGCCTTACCTAACAACCTTTATTGAATGTTCCACATGATTTAAAGTGTGATCTAAAGACGTGCATATACCAAGTGCCTAATGATTGACGATGGATTGGTATGGCATCCTTAGCGCCTTCTCAAGGCCTACGAAATTGATCCTCAAATAATCTACACTGCCAAGGCCATTTCTAGAATTCAAAGCGTACAGAGAAGGGTCCAAATAATTAGCTTTCACATATTTGCATTCTTAAAAAGGTTTTATGCCTATGCCCCAAATTATCTCACATTTATGTATTCTTAGCCTCACTGCTTCAAAGGATTTAAATCGATCTTGAGATTTGAAATTTACCAAAGAAGACATAGCAAAGTTGCCTATGACATGAGGGGTGTTCCTTTTGTGGGTGTGGCACATAGCGCAGAGAAAGGGAGCAAGACAGGGTGGCAGTAAGACAATTTCAAGGCAGCAAAGTATGAAGGAGATTAGGGAGCTTGCATGCAAGAGAAAGAGAGGTAGAGAGATAGAAAGAGAGAGAGTTTTGGTGGGCTAAAAGAGGGATGTGAGCTTGAGTGCATGAGGAGCAATGCATGCACGTGCGCACGAGAGAGAGAGAGAGAGAGAGAGAGAGAGAGAGAGAGAGAGAGAGAGAGAGAGAGAGAGAGAGAGAGAGAGAAAACATTACCATGTGTCGTGTGGAAAAGGGTGCCATGTGTTGTGCAACGGAGGAGAGTGTTGGTTGGACGGAATTGTATTTTAGAGATAATGTATTGCATAGAATATAAAATATAATTTTTTTTAAAATATAAATTATAATCTCTCTGTCTCTCTCTACCTCTTATGCCTCTCTCTGTCTCTATACTTCTTATGCCTCTCTCTCTCTC
Organism: Dipteris shenzhenensis; assembly: GCF_047967505.1. Taxonomy (NCBI): domain Eukaryota; kingdom Viridiplantae; phylum Streptophyta; class Polypodiopsida; order Gleicheniales; family Dipteridaceae; genus Dipteris; species Dipteris shenzhenensis. The sequence goes on along the minus strand of NC_141616.1, from coordinate 41,914,279 downwards.
TCTCTCTCTCTCTCTCTCTGTCCATCATGATCCCCTTCGTCCATCACGCTCCGCTCCTCTGTCACGCTCCATCCATCACACCTGGCTCCTCTATCACGCTCCCTATTACTCCCTGCTTGTGCCATGCATGCTACCTAGCTCGCCATGCACATTGCTCCCTGCTCGCCATCCTCGTCGCTGAACAACCCTTAACCAGACCATGCCATCTCGCCATCCTACCCTAGCTCATAGCTCTTGTGCCACCTTACCAGCCACCGGGACCTGTGCATCGTCAGGACTTGTGCCAAACCCCCCTTGGCAACTACAGCAGGGCCCCAAGGTCCTCGACTTCACCTTCATGGGCCTCCCGCCACCCTGCCAAGGTACCAGGGCCTCCAAGACCCCGCTGAACTAAGATGGACTGTGCTGGGGGCCCCAAGCCCCCACCCATAGGAACAGTACAAGAAGGACATGCAAGAAAAGAAAGGGACTACTTACTGAGAAAAAAACAAGGAGAGAAACAATGGCAAAAAGGGGAACTGAAAAAGATAACATCTAGAAAGACAAAAAAGTCATGAAGCAGACAAGGATTTATGATGTGAATAAACACTCACATCGCAGTGGGCTCCAGTTGGACAGCACAGTGACACACAAGGGATCTGCCTCGCCTCTAGCAAAAATTGCATCTACTTCTACATTAACGAACTTGATCCCCACCAATACACCTGCCCCACCATTATCAGCCACCCACCGTGGGATACAGTATGCCTCACCTTCACTTTCACCCTCGCCTCTCCCCCTCAATTAGCCACCTTTCTTGTTCCAGCTCCCTGGGGTGTCTTCACCATTGCCACAAACATCTCCTCAGACATCTCTCCACCTCACTGAGCTCACTCAGTCACCATCTGTGTTTCAGCCACATTCCCATACATTCATATCAGCCCCTTACCAGTTCCAGCTCCCACATGGACCTTAGTATCCCAGGGTCGAGCCGCCTGCCGCATGGGAGTCTCTACTCACAGAGGTACATAGCATTGGAGCACTTGCACAGGAGTAAGCCCGAGTCATACATGAACATGCCACTCTCATCCAGAAGCTTAGGCGAGGCATCACATAGATCATGGAGGAGGTGACCACCCTGAGGACAACCCCTGGAGTTACCGCATCGATGGTTGTAGAGGCTTAGATCACCACCACTATGCATTCTTCTATCACAGAGACGACCAAGTGGGTAGATGTGGCTAAACGGGGGCCTGCAAAGGCAACCATTTCAGCCACCCTCTTGGAGCAGCAGCAGCAGGAGAGCAGAGGGCCAGTAAGGCCCTCAACATTCAGCGTTCGTGGTATTCCACATATAGATACCATCCATGTGGACGATGCGATTACCTTTGTGACCACCACCTTGGGGGTCCCAAAGCATGGGATCGAGGGGGCCTAGTGAGTAGGGAGAGATCCCAATCGAGAGCAGCCCCTTGTCATATGCTTCCAAGACACCTAGGCATGACTAGAGGTGCTCTGACGTAGACATGCCCTATGTGATCACCTTGCGATACATGGATGAGGACCTGACACCCTTGCAAGTCGAGGAGAGGCATGTTCTCTTACAACAGTGGGATGTGGCTCACAAGGGGGGAAACTGGGTTGTGGTTCGATGGCTGACTCCTAACAGGCCTTTGTCGGACACCCACCCGCTCTTCCGCATAGGGAGACGGGGTCTATGAGACCTAGGATATCGAGTCCCTTTCATGCACCATTTGGAATTGTAATGGTACCCTATGGTCTGATCCAGGGAACAACTTAGAATCCTTTACAGGACGAGACATAGTCTTTTACATAGAGACACACTAGAGCCTAGAGTGCCCACTGCTGATCATCGTCAGTGTGGATACACATGGGAGTTAGCATTCAGGGATGAGATGAGGGAGAAGGGCGGAGTACAAGGATCTGGAGGAGTGGTGGTCCTATACAGATCTTTTCTCATTGGGGTCATCTCGATTGAGAGGGATGCACACTCTAGATTCATGTGGGTCCAGATTTGATGCATGGGGGGCTATGATCTATTCATAGCAGTATGCTACTTCCCACCTGAGACATCTCATTTTGCCAGGCATACATGTGAGGAGGGCGATACGTCCCCATATGTAGCTCTCTTTCCAAACATTTTGGATCTCTCAATCCGTGGAGAAGTACTCCTTGTTGGGGACTTCAATGCAAGGATGAGCACACATCAGGTACAGCTTCTGGACTTTTGGGACAACTCCATACTGTGGCCACACATTGACCTTGATGAGGTAGGGATGACATGGGCATCTGTAGATAGACAGGGGCCAGTCACATCATACGGGCATTCACTTCTGCACATGGGTAGGGTTCATGACCTCATCATCTACAATGGTCTTGAGCTATTGCCCTCCTCAGGTGGCTTCACTTGTTTCCCACATCGGGGGGCTCTAGCATAGTTGACTACATCATGGGATCTCCTTCCTTCACATCACACATCACTGACTTCTCTGTCTCACCACTCCCACCTGGGGCAGTAGACCACACTTACCTCTTTTTCAACATCTCCACTCCCCATCTCACAGCACCACACACATTGCCGATCGCATACACCACTTGTCATGACATACACTTTGATCATGACTTATCACCCACCTACTCTGCACGGCTATACACACTACTCGCATACATTGATCACATACCCCTTCTAGAGGATCGTGCTGCCCTAGTTAGTCACTCACTCCATGAGGCTACCCTATATGCCTTCCCATATACCACACGTTCCACTAGACCTCCACCTTCTGGTTCTGTGCCTTGCAATAGTTGGTACGATGAGGAGTGTAAGGTTTTTTGTCGACAACTCCAACTCAAGGCCAAATATAGCCTTTGGAGTGAGCCTGACACGATATGCAAGTATCGTCGCCTAGTACGCTAGAAGAAGCAGGCATTTGTCTACCAAAACGAGGATGAGCTACTGAATACTTTGTTGAGCAACAACTCTAAAGACTTTTATCGCAAGTTCCTTGACTGAAAATCACCTCTACCCCTATCTGACACTCAAGTCTGGCACACCTACACATGTAGATTGTATGACATCCCCAACCAGCCAGCCTGCGACTTATCACACACCTCTCCCTACCATTTGCACCTTATTCACTAGAGGCGATGTCAAGGATGCGGCATTGAAGCTCCATAATCGCCGAGCCAAAGATCATGAGGGGCTATGCATAGAGTTTATTGCATATGGGATTGACGTCTGGGCCCCGATCCTCGCAAGGCTTTTCAATGACAAGGTTTGCCTTTGCTTCCCACACATGGACCCTCAACACCATGATGCCCAGTTTCCAGGCAGGTTTGCAGGTAGGAGATCCCATGAGCCCAAAAACTACTGGGACCATTATGATTGGGAATGTCATGTCCAAGATCTATGCATCAGTACTTGACACAGAGGTCAGCAAATTCGTAGAGATGTAGGGGCTCAGGGTCGAGGGACAGACAGGATTTTGACGTGATCACGGGACCATGGATCACATACTTGCACTTAAGGGGATCATAGAGGAGGCCAGGTTGCAGAAACATAGAGTATATTATTGCTTTGTGTATTTTCGCAAAGCCTTTCCCACGAGCCCGCCTCATCATATGCCTACAGACACTAGGGTATGACCAGGAGATCATATGGGTTGTTATGGCACTCTATGAGTCTCAGGCAGAGTTCGAATAGGTGCTAGATGGACAGATGATATTATGAGCACCATTGGGATCAAACAACGTTGCACATTGTCACCAACCTTGTTTGGCCTCTACATAGACAAGCTCGAGACCTTTATGGGATCACTGGGAGGGGTTGGTTGCTCTCTCACCACCAGCACTCTACTTCAGATATCCTTATATGCGGATGATGTGGTTCTGATGTCTTCATCTGCTGAGGGCCTCTAGCGAAATTTGAATGCACTACAGGTTTTTTGTGAGTCACATGATCTGAAGGTCAACCTTGGCAAGACCAAGGTAATGATCTTCAACACATCTCAAGCAGTCATGCGTAGTGAGCAGTTCACATTTGATGGATCACCGGTTGAGATCACCTCCTCATATACCTACCTAGGCATCATCTTCTCTGGCCCAATTTCACGATGAGACCAACAATGCAGGCTCGTTTGAGCTGGGGATATGCCTCACTTTCTAGCTTGGAGAGACAATGCTTCCACTCACACTTTCAGGACCCTTGGACCAAGGCTCTTCTTTTTTACTCCTTGGTTCGACTAGCAGGCATGTACGGCAGCTCTTGTTGGGGGCCGAATCTCTCAGGCACAGAGTGGGCTAGGGTGGAGGGATAACAGATCCTCTTGCTCTCGCGGATGATCCTAAGAAAGCCATCAGTGCCACAACACATCATTTGGGCCAAGTTTGGCACATCCCCACTGTAGCTAGATGCGGAGTTCTAGACCATTACCTATCTACACCACGTCAGACAATACGGGTCCATTACAATAGCAAGAAGCAATGCAGGTTTCCATGGCTGGCTCTATCTTCATCCATGGGCCTCGGGATGGGGGGATGAGAGAGGTTGGTATGTTGAGGCACGTAGGTGGTTTGAGAGATTGGGGGATTCACGTAGACAAGCTGCCTCCCTTTCAGTACAGCTTAGATAAGCTTAGATACACATTGGGGATTCACATAGATAAGCTACCTCTGGGATACCACGAGGTCAACCAGGTCATTCAAGAAGATCTACTACAGTTACACACATTCAGGACTTGGTTGTAATCGAGGGAGCTTCCAGTGAAGCTTGGTTTCTACAAAGACCAATGTCTACACATCTCTAAGGAGGGTTTCATTGTTCCACCAAAGTACACTCGAATCCACCTGCCACACTCACTGAGAATCTTTATCAGGTAGAGTTTCATCACATTGACTCTGTATTGAGAGTGAGCGAGCTGAGGGGATAGACACATATGCACATTATGTGAACAATAGGAGGTGGAGTCAAAGGAGCACTTCACGTTCAGATGCCTCGTGTACTATGAGATCTGCGGTTGATACCATTGCCTTTTTAGGGACGGCGGTCTTGGGCCATTATCCAGACTTCTCTCATACCTAGACTGGGGATGCGTTGCTGCCTTCATCCATGAGACGATCCACTATAGGGAGAACTTACTCAGGACACCGAGACATTCCTCAGACATAGGAACCATTCCCTCTCAGAGCAGGATCATAGAGTTCTTCTAGCAGTCAGACTGCACGCACCCTACAGCACTGATAGCAGATGCAACAGAGACCCAGAGCCTGAGCATGCTGCACTCGATAGCGGATAGACATGCAGATCACATTGAGTGACCTTCCATCCCTATTCAAGCATGGGGCTCAGCCCACAGGGATTACTATAGCCCTGGTCAAGAGCAAAGTCATTGCTAGGAGATCGAGATGGGCAACACCCACAGATAGTCACCAATGCTCCATCACTCGCTACATATCAGTATCCCCCTAACACACATATACTTATGTGGGGCTGCTTGCATGGACCAATGCTAGCTAGCCCTGATGGGGGTTGACTCGAGTATGAGTATGATGATGATGATGATGATGTCACTACTAATGATATGACTATGTACTACTTAGCACTTAGCATTCAGCATTCAGCATGGGTGTTGATGCTTGTTTAGTAGCTCCACCCTTTCTTCTTGATTTGTATCCATTTTCTATCAGTCTCATAGACCCATCGTTCTTCTGAAGACTTTAAAAAGCTTTCTCTCTCTCTCTTTACGCATTTACTCTACATGTTAATAGTATTTACTTCACGTTTTAGTAGCAACACATAGTCATGGCAGGTGGGAAATTTTTGACATGTCATGTGGCCAGTGCACTTTGCAAATTTGTGATATGTCATTTTGTTTGTGCATTCTTGCATTGCTAATTTTGTCCATGTCGTCCTTTGTCTAGCACTGGTCCTAGTTGCAGTCCAACTTTGGTCTTGGATGTAGTCTGTTAGCTTGCTAGCTCAGCCCCATCGGCAATCGCCATGTCAGCATGTGCAGTACCTTATGATCGTTGCCATGTGTTGTGAGATAGAATGCAACAAATAGACTATGCACTCTGTGCACGGCATACTTGACACATGGCCGCACTCAGCCAATAGATGCATAGCAAGCTAATGTTGGCACCTCTAGAGTCCAATCTTCTTCTGGCCTGTGATCACCACTTGTCATGGTCACATGTGAGATCCCCTTTTATGCAACACGTGGTGCTCCTCCAAACCTCCGCCTATCCCTCGAACCTCTCATGAAGCTTTGTTTTTTTCTTCCTGAACCTCTAGAATTGCTCCATTTGAAAACCTCTCCTTAAAGAATAGAGTAGATGCAGACGTCTTGATGTTGTTCATCGCATTAGACTAAGATGAAAACGTGATGCGTGCTAGAATTACGTTCCATACAGCCTCTAAATGATGATGAATTTAGTTACATTCATACATGCGTTTTCATTACTATGGAGACTTTGTCTTCCGACTTCTTGCTAATTGAAATGCCTGTAGCGGACATCCACACACAGGAGATGGTCAGAAAGGCTTCTCTCTTTATAACTTCATGGAACCCTTAAGGGCTGCCATTAAAAGTCATTCCAAAGAAACAGGAGGTTGACGAAAATTGAAGGATTTCTAAAGCGTCTACAGGAGTAGAAAATGTATATAAAACTCTAAAAGTGTTATTTATTCGACTGTCTCACTGTTTTCCAAACCCGGATTAGTAGATGCTACTGACAATAGGTTGGAAGGTGTAACAATACTTGGATGTCGGGTGGTCAATAAGAGATCTATTTGCACACTTAGGGCCATAGCACATGGATGGCACTAGGAGGGGTTTAGATCATCTTTACCCGCATCCTAGACCAAGTGTCTAAGATGGAGCAAGAGTAATTACCACACAAGATGTGAAGAGAGTGGGAGAGAAGGAAGGAGTCTCACTTGCAGCTTTCTCACACACAATGGGGGAATATACACAAAGGCGGAGGCTGAAAACAATTTTCCTCTTCTTAGTTGTAAAAGCTAAAAGAACTCTAAGTACAAAAGAATAGGCAAACCCTATATGTGGGTCTCAAACCAAACTCAGCTAACTAAGGTGGCATACTAACTGAGCCACTAACTAGAGTACATAAAGATAGCTATCATCCAACTATTATTCATGGGCGGTGTACCAACCGCATCTATAGCTAATAGGTCGGTGACATAAATGCACAACGGTCACCCTGGCATATCACAAGTGGAGCTCCCTATCTCAACACTCCCCCTCAAGCTCAATCCCAATTCCTGCACACTAAGCAGGTCTCTGAACTTGCACAGCTTCTCTGCTACTTGATCCTCTGTGCTGACATAAACTAGATCAATAAAACCTACTAGATCCTTCTCCCACACATAGTGATAATGCACCTCAATGTGCTTTGTTATAGCATGATAAACTGGGTTATTTGCCAAGTGTAAACTGCTCATGTTGTCACAATAAATGACAACTGGCCCATCTGTAGACTGATGCATATCATAAATGACAATTGGCCCATCTGTAGACTGATGCATATTATAAAGTAGCTTATGCAACCAAGCTACCTCACATGCAGCCATTGCTACACCCCTGTACTCAGCCTCTGTGCTCGACAAGGCAACTGTAGGCTGTTTCTTGCTGCTCCAAGTGACTGCAGCACTCCCAAAAGAGAACACATATCCACTGGTAGATCGTCTATCAGAAATACTACCAGCCCAATCAGCATCAGTGTATCCATGCAACTGTATCTGAACCCCAGCCTCATAAAATAGTCCATACTACAATGTGGACTTCACATACCTCAGTATGCGTCTAGCTTCATCCAAATGCGGTTTCCTTGGAGCTTGCATAAACTAACTTATCAAACCAACAGCATAGCCTGGTAATAGTCATATAAATCAAACTTCCTACTATGCGTCTGTACATAGTAGGGTCTTCCAGAAGCTCACTTGCATCTGCGCTCAGCTTCACATTCTGCTCCAAAGGAGCTGAAATAGGCTTACAACCTGTCATCCCATATTTGGATAGCATGTCCAATCCATACTGCCTCTGTAAGAGCCATATCCCAATTGTGGATCTAATCACCTCAATGCCCAAGAAGTAACGCAGCTCTCCCAAATCCTTCATCTCAAACTTCTGCTTCAATAGCATTTTCACATGAAGGATATCTTCATCACTATCACCTGTGATGATCAAATCATCAACATAAATGACAAGCAGCATAATGCCTTTCTCTGTTTTTCTCACATAAAGTGAGAAATCTGCCTTGGAAATCTGAAAGCCAACAGTGACAAGATACTGTCCTATCTTGTCAGACCATGCCCTGGGTGCTTGCTTGAAGCCATACAAGGCTTTCTTCAACCTGCAAACAAACTCAAGATGAACAGCATGAACATAACCTGGTGGTTGCTCCACATAGACCTCTTCTTGCAAATCACCATGCAAGAAAGCATTCCTTACATCCATATGATGTAAAGACCATCCCTTTGATGCAACCATAGCAATGACTGCTCTTACAGTTGCCATCCTTGCAATCGGATTGAATGTTTCTTCATAATGAATGCCATATGTCTGTGCATACCCCTTGACAACTAATTTTACCTTGTATTATTCATAGAACCATCTGCATTGTGCTTCACCTTACAAACTCACTTGCAGCCAATTGCATTCTTGTCTTTAGGCAAAGGCACCAATTCCCATGTAGCATTTGCTTCCAAGGCATCCATTTCTTCATCCATGGATTTCTCCCATTTTTCTTTTCCCATGGCTTGCCCAACAAAAGTGGGGTCTGATTCATGTATCACTTTGACCATATAGGCATAGTGAATGGCTGTAAATCCATCATATTTCAGCCTATCCATAGGATACCTAGCTCTGGTATAACTGTGCAAAATAGGATCACTACCAGGTGCTCTCAAAACATGCCTTGTTTTCCTTACTCCAGGTGTAACAATAGAAGGAATACCAAACTTATCATCAAGGCTCTGTTCTGAGCCACTGGATTCACCATCCACATAAGAGTGACTTGCATTCACATCAATCATGGGCTGATCTACTTTCTCTTTTCCTTTTCTCAATACTTGCATACCACTATCTGCATTGCTTTGAGGAGATCCTCCTGATCTCAATCTGCCTGTCCATGGTGAAGTATGTGAACCACTGCTAGAGGACACTATAGGTCCACTAATATTTTATGATTGCTGATGTGCATTCTATGTAGCATTACCATTTTGTGCATCTACATCATCAATCACATTTATTGGTTTATACCAACTGCTCATCTCATAAAAAACAACATCTCTCCAATATGCCTGTTTTTCCTTTCTGCAAGTCCATTTTGCTGTGGGGTATGACTGCATGAATATTGCTGCTTTTGACAAAACATGCGTGCCTCAGGATCTATGGAGCACTCTAAGGTGGATGGAACCTATGTGGAGACATGATAAAGAGAGTGCTCATGACATGTACCTCAAGTCAATTAGGTTCCAAGATAGATTAGCTTGGACTCATAAAGAGAATCTTGAGATAGTGTAAAGTGCTTGATTTATATTACTTCAAATGAACCTCCCTTTTATAGGTCAAGGTACTTACATGCATATGCTTGCTCACATGTGGGATATCTCCTCCATGCCATGTGGTAGGTTACCCTTTACTCATACATTTGCTCTACATGTGCTCATGGCACCACAACTCTCAACTCCTCCCCTTGGTGCCATGATCCTTTGGCTACTGCAAGGTGGTCATATGTGAGTTACAAGATCAAATCCTCCCCTAGGTGCTTACATGGCTACTCTCAGGTGGTCAGGTTCGTTTTACAAAATATAGGTAAGGTTGGCAAGGTTTTTGTTTCTCAATACATTCCATTGATGTTACCTTTTGGCTCATGGCTTGATGATGATGCTGTGTAGTTGACCTACTCGTTCTTTAATCTGCAATCTTCTTCCTTGTGTAGTTTCATGCATGATGCTTCCATGTGCCTTGATGCTTTATGTGTGGATGCCATGCTTCATGCTATGGTCATGTCATGCACTTGTGCTTTTGGCATGCTTTTTGCATTCATGCGTTGCTTTTCCATTTGTTGCAAAGGTCTTACTAATTTATTTCTTTCAATATTGGCAGTGTCTAATTGCATACAATGATTCTGATTTAACAAGCGTGCAGAGCTCAAAAAGACGATCAGTTTTCCTTTTCGGAGCGTGTCCAAATTCCTCCTAGATAGGGAGTTACGACTTGTTGAAGATTTTGTGAAGAAGAGGTCTTTTGATGATGTGGCATGCTGTTCACATGCTGCTTACAAACTATGCCTGTGAGGAGGCAACTATGCCTAGCAAGAGGTTGTGACATGTGGCATGCTGAGGTCACATGATGTTACACAGGTGTGCCTGTGAAGAGGCAAGTGTGCCTACAAGGCACTAATGATGTGGCTTTGCAGACCAGATTTAATCAAGGGTGAATTTCAGTTAACTATGGTTAGATTCTATCTGCCAGGTGTCTGGTAACTGGATTTCCATGTGTTAGCATACTAGAGTTAGCTTAGCCACCCTATCTCTTAAGGGTTGGTTTAATTCATTCCACATGTCATTTTCCTAAGGTCTAACATTAGGAGAAGAAAGAAAGAAAGAAAGCTCTGTTGCAGGGACGTCAACGAAGATGCCCGTGGACTGTAACGGAGGCGGGGATGATGGCCGCTGTCATAGGAGCCAAACGTGGACATGAGAGTCTATTGTTGTAGCGCTGGTCGAGGGAGTATGACGGGAATTGCTTTGCTGAGCCGGTGTTCGTAGAAGCATTGCTTGTAGCAGACCGTCGATGTTCGTTTGTAAAAGCTTGGCTGGAGCCTTTCAAAGAGCCATGACCTCTACAAGGTTGATGGACTGGTACAGCTGCTAGGGAGCCTTGCTGATGGGTTGTTAGAGGCTGTGTGCATGGAGCATTCGTTGGAGGAGGCGGCTGCTGTTACAGAGCATTGTGAGCTTACCTCATGTTGTCACAGGGGTTGAAAATCCGGCAGGCTGAAGGAATTGCAGAATGAGCTGTGCGTGGGCTGTAGCTTTGTTGCTGCTTCATTGAAGATGGAGCTAGCATGCAAGGAAGAGATTCCATAAAGGCGTTGGCTGGCTCGTGGTCTTCTATCGATGCTCAGTGAATCTTGTCATATTGATGAGAGCCGCTGATGATGGAGTTATATGGCGATGGCGCGGCTTGGAGCGGTGTGCTATTGCTCTTTGATGGAGAAGTAGCCATTGAAGGGAGCTTGTTTGTAGAGCTTGGTTGAGGAGCTCGTTGCTTGCATTTCAGCCGAGGTTGCATGTAGGAAAAGCTTGGATGTGTGGGGTTTGGTAGAGCTTTGGGCTCTCTCCCTCTCGAAAGCTTTTCTCTCAAATCTCTCTCAAACACAAAGATCTCTTAGCAAATCTCTAACATGAACAATCACTCAAGAGGCATGAACATGCATCTCTCAAGAAATGGATGGACGAAAAATGTCTCTCTCAAGAGACGGAAATTTGTTCTCAATCTAAAACTAAAACTAACCTAGGAGAAAAAACATGAGCGCCTAAGATATGCCTACAACTAATCTAGGAATGGGAGCAATCCTAGTAAACTACTAATGAGCTAAACTAGGAGAGCTAAACCTATGCTCTGATACCATGACAAAACATGCGTGCCTCAGGATCTATGGAGCACTCGAAGGTGGATGGAACCTATGTGGAGACATGATGAAGAGAGTGCTCATGACATGTACCTCAAGTCAATTAGGCTCCAAGATAGATTAGCTTGGACTCATAAAGAGAATCTTGAGATAATGCAAAGTGCTTGATTGATATTACTTCAAATGAACCTCCCTTTTATAGGTGAGGGTACTTACATGCATATGCTTGCTCACATGTGGGATATCTCTTGCATGCCATGTGGTAGCTTACCCTTTACTCATACCTTTGCTCTACATGTGCTCATGGCACCACAACTCTCAACAGCTTTATGCCATGCTCCTGCAAGAAACTTGCAAACTCTTTTAAGAGGTACTCTCCCCCTCCATCTGACCTTAGGCATTTTATTTACAGGCCTGTTTCTTTTTCAACCATAGCTTTAAAAGCTTTGAAATGCCCAAACACTTTACTTTTCTTTTTCATAAAATAGACACAGACTTTTCTACTGTAGTCATCAATAAAAGTGACAAAATAATGACAGCCTCTAATAGATGTAGCTTTAGTAGTCCACACATCATAGTGGATTAATTCCAATGGCCTCTTACTCTCTTGAACACGTCGAGGAAATGGTTTCCTTGCATGTTTTCCAAATTGACAGGCTTCACATACCTTATGCATTTCTGCAACCTTGAACTTAGGCAATCTTGCAACAATATTTTGGGCCTGCATTAATTTAAGTCGCTGTACATTAATATGACCAATGCATTTATGCCAAATATCAATATCTGCGGTCCCATGTGCAAACATTGTTGCACTCAATTTAGGCATGTCCGCATCCAACGTAAACATCCTGCCCTTCTTCTTCCCTTTTGCTATCAAGCGACCTTTATTTTTCATATCCTCAACAAAGCATCCATGAGGATTAAATCTGCCCTGCAAGCCCTGCTCAACCATTTGACCACCAGAAACCAGGTTCTTGGTGATATTCGAGACATGAAATACATCAGACAGGTATTTCTTTTTTCCATCTTGCATAGACAAAGGAATTTTACCAATTCTGCACAATAGGATGTGCAATATCATCACCAGTCTCCACAAATCCTGGTCTTTCCATTTTCCTTGCATCCTGCATCCATTCTACATGACCTGTCATGTGCTTTGACGCACCTGAGTCAACATACCACACATCATTGCTTTCTTCTGCACTTGTCACAGAATTGGTCATGTGCTGCACCATAAACAGATGCTCATTTCTGTCATCACCTTGTCTATTAGAGGATGCATAATTGCCTTGCTGCAATTTTCTAGTCATGATGTCATTCTGCTTTTTATAGCAGTCTTTAACCATATGACCCATTTTACCATGGTAGTAGCATTCAACATTGTTGTTTGCATTTTGGCCTCTCTGCCATTCACCACGATCTCTTTGGCTCCCCTTGCCTCTAAAGTTACCATGTCCTCCTCCATAGGACTGGTTTTCTTGAATTTGCTACATATTTTGATTTCTGCCACGGCCTCCAAATCGGCCTGCTCTACCTCTACCTCTACCTCTTCCAGCATTTGAGTAGAAGACAGTTTCTTTTGAAGTTTCTCCTGAAGAAGATGCACCACCATTTCTCTGCTCTTCAGAAATTAGAAGAGCAATCAACTCCTCAAAATCAGGAAAATTCTCACGGATGGCAATGGATGTCCGGAATTGTGCATAATCCTTTCCTAGACCATTCAAGGTCACATAAACTAAATCATCATCTTCCACTAGCGACCCAATAGAAGCAAGTGCATTTGCAATCTTCTTCACCTTCATGTGGTAGTCATTGATGCTCATATTTTCTCTCTGCACATTATGCAACTCTCCTGGCTTGCGTATTTGTGCTATACATTTTTGTCAAAGTATCCCACGCCTCCTTCAGCTTGCTTGCATCCTGAATATGCACAATCATAGAATCTGAAATACTGATAGATAGCCAGTACATAACTTTTCTAGCTCTCACATGCCAACCTTTAAATGCCTGCAACTCCTATTGATTGGGAACATTAGGAATAATTGGTTCTTGTTTAGCTCTAGTAATGAACTCCCAATAGCCTTTTCCCTTAAAGAAATTCGTCATTCTAAACTTCCATGCTTGGAAGTTGTTCTTGTCAAGCTTTTTAGTGAAAATCTATGAAAGAGCATCAGACGCCATTAGAGAACACTGCAAAATATTCTGTCACTGCAAAAAAACACAACTTCTGCCTCACAAGGGCAAATCTGCAAAACTGATGAGAGTGGTATTTGACCACACAGTCACTTCCTAGTGACGATTATGCATCAACAGGAAATAACAATGATTTTGTCACTCCCAATATCTCTGCGCATAGGCATACGATGTAATTTCTGCGATAACTTTTCACCGACCTGCAGAACAGTGGCCGCACAGCAAAAACATTGCACTTTCCTGAGTGCCTGTGGAAAACTTCCGCCACCAAAATGGGCCCCGAAATGTCCTCAAATCAAAAAAATAATTTGACCAAGGGCTTCATCCTCTCCCGTAGCATATACTGCCCTTTCACCACACCGTGAAGGGCATCCCAATCTGAGACTGTGCACTCTTGCACTTTTTGGTTGTGCTACTTGCAGAGATTTGCCTGAGACTTGGGGCGTAACGGGGGTTGCCGACATAGCTTGGGCTCTTGGGTGGACATTTTGCTGCCCTTGCCGTCCCCCACTCTGAAAAGTTGTGAACATCAAATACAAGAGGCTATTCTCTTTGCTCAATGCTTCTTCAACCGAAACCAACAACTAGAGGGAGTTCAAGCAGCACAGGAGTCCCTAATTGCTCTAGAGATGTCTCTGCCAAAAGCATCTATGCGAAGAAGAACATGCTGCCATCCCACACTTTGAACTCCAGGCTCCAATCCACCTCCTCAACCACAACATCCCCCCAAATGCTGGGTCCCCACCAAGTTCTTGGAAGACTGAGGCAAGCAGGTCGCAAGCAGGTCATCTAGGTGCTGAAGTTTAAGTTACAAACCGCAAATGTTCCGAAGGTCACAACACAAGGACCCGTGTCGACCCGGGATGCAGAACCACAAGAACCTACTGATGAACCGACCGTAGCAAACTAGCCCCAGATCCTAAACCTGCTCCATTACCATGAATCATCCAACTCAACATGAAAATCGCTCAAGACAGCGAAGGAACAACACAAGAACCAACCCCTACAATGCCGGGTGTTACACAAGAACCTCACTCCAAATCCGAAGGTGAACCCTCAAGGGTAGTTGCGATCATACCATCTCCAACGGTGCCATCTAACTCATGAGAGCAAATGTCTACATCAAAGGCAATCACACAAGAACCCGCTTCTCCCATGAAAAAGGACCATTCCACGATGACTCGTCTTAATGCCAATGTACCTCTGGCATCCAAGGTAAGACACAAGCTAGACAGATTCTCTACATGGCTTTTAACACATTATGCGGCTGCACGGCATCTATCTACACCGCATTTCTCCTGATCATTGAGTCTAGGTCTAGGTGAGTCAGTATGGTAGGAAAATCACCTGACGCACCCACAGCCCACAAGTCACTGCCTTGCACATACACACTTGCACATACACACAGGTACATCCATGATCAGCACTAGGTGATTGGGGTGAGTACGTCCCTTTTGCATTTTTTCACAATCTTTCATGACGCACAATCCGTCCCACTCCTCACCTGTACACCCCATCCATTCCTTTCTCTCTCCCACCTTCCCACTCCTTCCCACTTTTCCCCATCTTTCCCATTCCCTACTCTTCTCAGGCAGTATCTCACCGGTCGTATTGGTATAGCTATACCACACCGACCATCGCCATCCACAGATCTCGTGGACTGTCGCCATCCACAGATTCCATCAACTGTCATCTCGCCATCCACATATCACACTGATCGTTGGCTTCCACAAATCACACTGACCGTCGCCATCCATAGATCTCACTGACCGTCGCCATCCACAGATCCTACCGGTCACATCCATAACCATATCCCATCGACCGTCGCCATCCACAGATCCTACTGATCATTGCCATCCATAGATCCCACCGTCCATCACCATCCACATATCACACTGCCCATCGCCTTCCACAGATCTCACTGACCCTCGCCATCCAAAGATCCCGCTGGTCGTCACCATCCATTGATCCCGCCAATCACGTCCATAACCATATCCCGTCGACCGTCGCCATCCACAAATCTCGTTGACTGTCGCCATCCACATATCATGCCGACCATTGCCTTATGCCATCCCACCGACTATGGGGATAGAAAAATCTATATAAAGGAGCCCTATCCCGCTGGATCGTTGCCGCCATAGCAGTTTCCCCCAGACTCTGCCAAAATTATGTCAGAATTCTCACAGCCCCGTGCCCTCTTCCACACAACCATCTAGCAATCAATTTATGTCCTTAAACTCTTCCTCTTCCACCCATTCACTCAGTTACCCTCATTCTTCCCCATGGATCCGGAAAACAAATTCTTCGAGTTCGAGACGGAGCTGGGACTCCACCCCTTACCTTCTATTCTGCAAGCCACCAGTCCTTGCGACTCACAAAGCACGCCCTCGGCCACAATCTGCATGCCCTCCAAATTTCCAATTGAGAATTTGCAGCAAGCAGAGGAAGAAATGTCTAAGCGATAGGCCACATAGGAGGGTTCGACAATAGCAAGCACGCCCCCCTCCAGGACATTAAGAAAGTGCACCGTGGCTCCACAAAAGGAGAGTACAAAGTCATGCACTTACAAACACACTCATCGCTTGGGGAGGCCTGGCTCCAAGAATTAGATGCATGCACCATTCACTCTCGCTACACCTATGAGGGTCATGATTACACCCTCCACTACCACACAACAACAGCTTATGCAGCACTAAAGGAGCCAGCAGTGCAAGACGCAATAGCATATGTTGCAGGCCTAAGTGTAGTGGTAGATCGCCTTCCGTGCCACTTGGACATGAGGGTCTTGGGAGAGTTCCTCCAGGCCTACAACTCCAATACAAATGTGGGCATCCTTCGAGATGCAACAAGCCTCCCCACTACTACCACCTCAATCAAGATGTAGTATGAGCCGCCCTAGGCCTGTGCCAATCATTAGCGAGACAAGTATGCAATGAAGAAGAAGATCGAGGCCCTTAGCAAAATTTGCCACTATGACCACAAGAAAAACAAAGGGCACATCCACTTCACAAAAATTATCAAGCCAAAGGTGGAAAGATCGGCAAGGGCCTTGCAGTGCTTGATGCAAGTAAGGCACACCGACCACCACCAGTCAAATGTGCCAAATATCTTGTTGCGCCTGGCAGACCCCCATGTCATGAATTGGGCAGATTACTTCTACAACCAAATGAGGGATGACCTCAAAACTCACAATGAAGAAGAAGATCGAGGCCCTTAGCAAAATCTACCACTACGACTACAAGGAAAACAAAGGGCGCATCCACTTCATAGAAATTATCAAGCCAAAGGTGGAAAGATCGGCAAGGGCCCTGCAGTGCTTGACACAAGGCACACCAACCACCACTAGTCAATCATGCCAAATATCTTACTGCAGGCTAACAGACCCCTAGGTCACGAATTGGGGAGATTACTTCTGCAACCAAATGAGGGATGACCTGATGACCTAAAAACGCACGGAGAGGTCATCAGCAACCCGATGCTCTACATGCCAATTCTTAACCACATGCTGCAATGGCATCCGCCTATCGACTACGGGTTGGCAAAAAAATCCACCACGGGACTAGCACAGACAGAGCAAGAAGAAGCAGAGGTCAAAGCCCAAGCAAGCGAGAACAGAGCCTAGTGCCACTCCGACCGGTCATCTTTCGCAACTGCAATTGCTCGCACAATACGAGGATCGATAAATGTAGGAATTCCTAAGCCGTCAGCTACGACTCCAATGAGCAGATCCTTAGGACAAGGGAAAAAGGGTTCAATAAGTGCCCATCTTAATCGATGACCTCCCAGGTGATGATACCATAACAATTGGCCAGCAATAGCATCGAGTTGCCACTGCGGTTGGCCTTTTGCTCCCTTCCAAGTCGAACTCTTTTCGGGGGGTTGGAGGTGGATGGGGCTTCCGGTTTGCCCTCCCGTAGAACTCCTTTGTTGTGGTTTGAAGAGGTTGAAACTACAGGAGTAGGACTCGGTTCACACAGCGGGACTACCACAGTTCTACCACCGTTTGTGAGAAGCTGTTCGAGCACACCAGTTGATTTAACAGTTCACAGTGTAACACCAGGTTCTTCCTAATATGATATGTTCATCAGTTGCTTTTGTGGGGAGAACATGAAATCGTATTTCTACTGGTTGGCGAACAATTGTTAGACTTAAGTTCACAAAACCCAAGGTGCTTATGAGTTGGCCATTGATAGCCCTTAGTGAAGTGACGGTGAGGTTTAGGGGCACTTGTGCTTTTCCCATACCTTGTGGGAGATGAAGTTGTGGCTCACTCACGGATCCACAAATGCTCTAATGCACATGTGTGGGCCCTTTAGTTGAGCATGCAACCTAGCTAGCTCTATTGTTAGCTCATCCACTAGTCTCGACTATTCAAGCATTGCCTTAAGTAGTGTCATTTGCTTACGCTGTCTGAACTTAGTGTTATGTGCTCTGCTTCTTCGATGGCCTAGCATTTCATCCTGGCTACCTTGGCCTTAAGTTCTTTTTCTCTATGGATCGCTTGAAGGGTAGGCAGTGTGAGTGGTCCATAGTATCTTTTTAATTTGCTCCTATTAAGGTAGCCATCCATTTCTATTCCATCAAGGGTGGCTATTCAGCACGCCCCTTGTGGATTGATCTCAACCATGCGGTAGGGACCCATACCTCGGTACTTGAGTTTGCGCTTGGTATTGTGGATGTTGTAGAGGAGTGCCAAATCTCCCTCTACAAGGTCTTTGTTCTTGAGGTTGTGGTCCAACCACTTTTTGTATCGAGCTTTCTCCATCGAGAGGTAGTAGGCTACACACAACCTTGTGTCTTCTAACCTTTCAAGGTCAACTAACTGTCCTACCAATGCATTCTTCGTAAGCCTTTCTTTGACAGTCTAGGCACTACATACTCCATCGACATCATTGCCTCCACCTCGAAGGCTAGGCTAAAGGGGGTATAGTGCATGGCCACCTTGTAGGATGTTCTGTAGGCCCATAACATTGCAATGAGATTATGCTCCCAGTCAGTATGACTGGCCTCTACTGTATAAGTTATGATCTTATATCAAGTTTTATTGGAGCTATCAACCAAGCCATTCACCCTAGGATAGTATGGTGTTGACTTCCTATGTATGATCATGAATTCACTAGTCAGGATTGCTATCGTTTCATTGAGGAAATGAGTTACTCAGTGCTAACTAGCTCTAAGGGACATCCAAGCTGCATGATAACTTGTTCATATAAGAATTTGGTGGTGTATCTCGCATCTGCCTTCATGGTGGCTCTCCCTTCTACCCACTTGGTGAAGGAATCTATGGCCAAGATGATGTATCTGGCCGTGGTTCCTTTAGCTGCTAGACTTATGGGTCCAATAAAATCAATGTCCCATTTCTCAAAGGGCTGATCGATTAAGATTTCGGTCAAGGGCGTCATGTCCACCGAAGAGAGTCGGCCACCAAAGGCTAGCTTGGAGCACCTTAGATGTTGTGACATCAACAAAAAAATGCCCTCTTACAATTCCAGAGTGGAATTCCTCAAGCACCTCAATGTATTCGTGCTCGCACACACATCTTTGCATGATGCCATCCTTGCCCATGTGGTATAGTTGGCCTACAATTAGCTTATACGGTGCTACATCCTTAATGAGTTTGTGGTCTCTATCTTTCTTAAGAGCTTGGCCAAGGGGTAGGCCATTGACCAGCTAGTGACCTCCATTCAGGTATGATGTCAATGAAGAAGAGGGAAGCATGAGGGAGGCCATCTTCAACTCCCATTGGGGCTTCGTCAATTTGGGATTGTTGACAGGTGGTCGGCTAGAACATGGGTCTTTCCCTTACATACAGCGACTGTGAAGTCAAACTCCAACATGATTGGCATCCACTTGGTGATGCGTCCTGTCATGCATGGCTTGTTGACCAAGTATAACAATGCTTGGGGGCCCACAAAGAAGAAGAACTTGTTAGGTAACAGGTAGTGCCTGAACTTGTTGACTGCATAGACCATGGCCAGACCTTCCCTCTCAATTGTTGTGTAGTTGATCTGGGCATCATTCAGTGGCGGCTTGTAAATTACACTGGGTAGTCCAGGTTATGCTCCCTTGCTTGGGCTAGCACACATCCGATATAGCAAAGTTGGAAGCATCGATATGGATGTGGAATATTAGATATCCCAGTCGGGTGCACTCAACACCGGTGCGGTGGCTAGGGCTAGTTTGATGGTTCTGAAGGATTTCTGGTATTCCTTGGTCCACTCAAAGGATACTAGCAGCTTGTATAATGGGCGGGCTATGTTTGCGTAGAACAATATGAACCTTCTATAGTAGCCCGTGTGTCCAGTAAATTGTTGGACTCCCTTGGTGTTGGAGGGGGGTGGTAATTCCAAGATGAGTTTGATTTTGTTGTGGTCCGTAGAGATTCCATTCTGAGACACTATATGGCCAAGAATTACACCATGTTTGACCCAGAATTGGCACTTAAAAGGGTTCAGGGATATGTGGTATAATCGGCACTTTTCCAAGACGAGTCTAAGGTATTTCAGGTGATCATCCCATGTCGAGTTCACGCATATGTCATCCAAGAAGACTTCCACAAAGTCTCTTAGGTACTCCTTGAATACCATGACCATCATCCGTTGTTGGAAGGTGGAAGGTGCATTGGTCAACCCGAATATCATTACTCTAGCTGCATACACACCCCACTAGATTGCAAAGGCTATTTTATGTTGATCTTGGGGGGCCATAGACACTTGATTGTAACCAAAAAATCCATCTAGGAAGCTATAGGATTCCTTTCCAGCTACCCTTTCCCGAACATGTTCTGCGAATGGCAAGGGGTCATGCCTAGTGGCGGCGTTGAATTTTTTCAAATCCACACATATTCTAATTTTTCCATTTTTCTTCAAGACTATCACGATGGGTGACACCCAGTCCGTATGCTCAATCTCATAGATGAATCCCGCCTCCCTCACTATGAGTGCATACTTGGGATTCATAAAGTAGGGGTGCTGACATACCGTCCTAGCATCGTCTAGCATGGGGATCATATGCTACACTACTTTAGCATGCACACCTTTCATATCGGGGTATTTCTAGGCCATGTAGTCCTTGTATTCTCGTAGGAGAGCTATCAAAGGGTTCTCCTCATTGGGAGTGAGATCATCAGTGAAACAAATACAGGTTGGGGGTCCTTCCCTTCTAGAGCTAGGTTTACCTCCTTGACCGGGGTTGGTCCATCATATCCTTGGGAGCACCCATCTTCCAGAGATCTCTTGGCCTATTGGTATAAAATCTTGCGATCCTTAATCGTGTAGGCCTTGTAGCGGGTTAGTCCTGTCGTAGGTCTTCCTTCTCTTCAACCTCCTCCTCTATTTCTGTAGGTGAAGTGGTCCTTTTGGCCTTAGCCAAGCTTTTGGATAAAGGGAGTTTCGGACCTGAAGGGGGCTCTTTCATTGCACTTATAGAGCCAATGGGGAAGGCTATCTTGAACCCTAGCTCCCTAATTGGAAGAGAACTCATGGTGAGTGGTTGTGGCACCTACGTATGATAACCAGTGGAGACCCTTACTCCCTTACTGTTTCTTTGTTCACCTCACGGGGTCTGAGCATGTTAAACATTCTAAGGGGGACCACCAGGGTCAGTCCCTTGAGCTTGGGGGTAGTAATTTGGAACCCTATTCTCTTTGGAACATCAATGTTGGTTAGGATGTGCATCCAATTCTGAGAGAATTCTGGCTTGGGAAGAGGTGCATACCAGAATTCATCGGACTCTTTTTCATCCTCTTCCATTTCACACGGTTGGAATAGCTTTAAGGATGTGGTCTAGATGGTTGTGTTGAATTTCGTGGCAAAAAGGTGTCGTGACAATGGGTGGGCCTTACCTCCACTGTTGGCCTAGTTGATTCAGATAATTGGAGGCCAGCTCACTCATATCCAAGCCCTTGGGCTCGTTGGTCTCCTTCTTGATCGTTTCCACACTGGAAGACCTGAGACTGCTGATGGTGCTATTTTTTATGGAATCGGTGTTTTATCCACATTAGCCTTGTCCATCATATTGTCACTTATACGGATAGCCTCCTTGCTGCATAGATCAAAGGAGGTAGGATTCATAACCATCAGGTGGTTGTGCAACTTTGGGTCTACCAGTTTGATGAGAAAGCGGGGCAACAATTGTTCACCGCTCATACGGTTCGCAATGGGAATTGAGGTGCTTGATTCTGGCTATGTAATCTCGAAGGAATTCCTTATTGTTATACTTTACCTCATACAACTAGTTAATTGGGCTCCATTTATGTCCACTAGGGGCAAACCCCACAATGAAGGCCTTTCTTAGCGTCTCCCAGTTGACTTTTTCTTCCAGGGTGAGAGCCCTATACCATTGGCCTGCTTTTCCATCCAAGCTAAGACCAAATGCATTAGCCATTTCTAGATCTCGGGAGCTCCAAAGGCTTCACATATCTACTCAAATTGCTCCACATGGGAGACCGGGTCTCCTTCCCCAAGGAATTTGGTCATTAACTTGGGGATGGCTATGGGTCGGCTCCTTGAGGGATTCATGATTCTTGCAAGAAACACTGGGGCGGTGGATGTGGTGCGGCCCCTTCCTAGGGCATTCACCAAGATGCGAATTGCCTCATCAGTTAACACTGTTTGGGTAGCTGGCGGGGGCAGTGCCATTGTGGGCCTAATGGGACGTAGGGGTGGCCTTAAGGCTAGCCCTGGTGGTGGTATCCATGTAGTTGTTGGTATCGGCATTGGAACGGATGCACCAAGGCTTGCATTCATTGGAGCAATAGGTACAAATGGAAACGACCATACTCTAGGAGGGGGTGGGTCATGGGGCATGGGCACGGTGGTTCCATGCAATGGGCGATAGGGTGGAGCATGTGGAGCCACATAGTTGATGAAAGTTGGTGGCACATGGACTGTTGGGGGTTCATAAGACACCCCTCCTTGGAAGCCTCTCACATCCCCTCCGCTGGAGTCTTGCCCTCAGAAGTCCCTCATCCATGGATCTTCATCATCCATGCATTCCCATTGAGGGTGCGTTGTGAAGGAGGAAGGTCTTGGGTCCACAAAGGTGGTTTCAATCCCGGTCTGCATTTCGGGAGATGGATGTTGTTGACCATCCCTTTCCGCAAACATGCTGGCGAAGGGGTTCTCCATGTCTGCCAACTATGTTCGGCCTAAACATCTGAACATGTTGGAGAATGTACCTCTTAACTTGGATGCTACAGAAGGTGCGGGAGAGTTGAAAGAGGCCACACTAGTGAAGGGGGATTCGAAAGCCCTTGGACCCAAGGGGTCTCTCCGTCTCGTCAGAGCTAGATAGATCCTCCTGTTAGGATCCTATTACCGAGTGGGAGCTAGGAATCGAGCTTCCGGATCGGGCTGATCCTCAGCTAGGGTGAAAGGTGGGCTGAGCATAGCTCGAAGCACTATCTCCTAGCATGGGATCCTTGGACAAAATTCTCCTGGATCGCAAGTGCATGTATGAAACCTCTAATAGGCACACTCAAGTTGAACTGTAGTTCTGTAATTTTTATTCTGGACTACCCCAGAGGTATCCCCATGGTCATAGGGATAGCTCTATGGTGATAGTCATGGGGATAGGTTATCGCATCGGTCTCGGTGGGATACCAGTAAAGCAACGGGCAGTGGGATAGGATGTAAAGCGTCAATCGGCGGGATAGGACATAACGCGCTGATCGGCGAGATAGGTAGTGCCATGTGTTTAGTGGGATAGGATGCAAGTGGTATCCCCATGGACGTAGGGATGAGCTTATGACAATGGTCGGAGGGATAATGGGGTCAGCGGCATAATGCCTAACACACCAGTCGATGGAATAATTATAGCGACGGGCATGGGGATAGCAAGATGGCAGCGGTCGCGAGGATGAGCTTACCGCACCAGTCGACGGAATAATGGGGTCGCTGAGATAATGCCTAACATGTCGATCGGTGGAATAATTATAGCGACGGGCGTGGGGATAGCAAGATGGCATCGGTCATGGAGATGAGCTTATCGCATCGATCAGCGAAATATACGGATCAGTGGGATACGAATATGGCCACGGGTATGGGGATGACTGAAGGCACCGATCAGTGGGCTAATGTTATAGCGACAGTCATGGGGATAGACGCTATGCAATGGCTATCAGACCGGCGAGATAATTAACTCTGACATGCATTTAATTAGAGCAACGGGTTCGACTGTGGTTAGAAGTTAGGTTGGGGGGATAGCGGTATGGTGATGGGTCAACGAAGTTTGACCGGGGGGATACGGCTATGGCGATGGTTAGCGGGATAGCGCTAAGCCGCTAACCCATGGGGATAGAAAAATGCTATGTCGTCGATTGGTTTTTGATGATTTTTGAAGGATTTTGAGTTTTGGTTTAGGTTTTTCTGTGCTAGGGGGATGCTATACTACCTAGTCTACCTACTCAATGAAAAAAACTTGAAAGAAAACAAATTTTGAATGCCAAAATGCAAGATTTCTTGAGGGGTGAGTTTTACCACACAAAACAACTTCAAAATTCAGCATGATTCATCATTCTTGGTTGTTCTTTGTGAGTTTAGACATCATACCCTCCTTAGCAATCTTTCAAATTATCTTCCTACCAACTCAAAACACTAAAAGATATAAAAAAAAAGCTTCAAATGATCAAAAAGACTCTCCAACAGAAAATGACAGTTTTTCTAACTTTTTCGTCCAAACTCACACTTCTTCACTATTTTCTCTCTTGCAACTCCACTAACAAAGCTCCAAGTTAAGCTTCAAGCCTTGTGCAATGGGTAGATTATGAAAGAAGGCAAGTGCAATGCAAAAGCATACCTCCATTCCCCAGCAGCAGCACTAAAAATGTGGTCTCGATGATGACTCACATGTCGTGGGGATGTTGAAGATATGTCGATGGAGCCTCCACTCCAAGCTACTCGTTGTGAGAGCAATGTAAGGCACGAGCCGTCCATGTGTCATTCAAGGATTTCAAATTGTCACAATGTGTTTCCACGAGAGAAAGAGGGAGAGGGGGAGAGGGAAGAAGAGAGGGAAGACGGGAAGGAGAAGGAGAAGGGAAGAGGAGAGTGAAGGGGGATGGAGTGGCAAATACAAGGGCACTACGAAGGAGACAAGATAGCACTCAAAGGCACTCTTGGAAGAGAAGAGGGAGCTTGTATTCCAACTTGTGCAAACAACAATGGATACTAAAGTCAACCATTTGGCCTTTTATAAATGTCACCTTTTGAAGGAAGGGCCAACCCTTTTCCTTTTAACACTCTCCCTTTCTTTACATTAAAAGGCTCTTGGGCCTGTATGGTGCCAAGGCACATTGCTATCCTTTCCATCTCTCCCTACTAGCAAAAATAGAGCTTATGTTAACCGTATAAGGGCGCTTGGGACAAGCCTGGCGTTAAGAGGTGCTCCTAACTGGCTCCCAAATAGTGCTTGTGTTAGCCTCGTGCCTCCAAGCCCTAACCTATTTGGAGCTCAAACCCCCTGTACGAGGCACAAAACCTGGAGTGGAGAGGCTTGACTCCCATGACACACTTAACCACAACTTGCAGCTGGAACCTGCAACATGTGCCCCTTGCCTACAATCTTTGACCTTGGGGTATTTGGGGCTCAAACTCCCTGAGCTTGTACTGTACTCCTTCCATGGCTGCTGCAACTGTTGAAGTAAATCATGAAGCCTAATCACCTCTAATTATTGATTACCTTGCATTCGGTGACTATACACCATGGATGTTAATAAAGACCATTCATTTCTTTCCTGATACGAGAGGAACCATGAAGTTATGGTAGGTTCAAGCAGTAGTAGAGCAACTGAAAGGATGTGATGTCTCATTCTCAAGGGCGATCTCCAAGAGCATGTTAACGACCTGAAGAATTGCATGGATGGGAAATCCCAATTGTCATCTCAGTCCGTTGGCGTTGCAATTCACTTGATGGCATCTACCCTCAAAGGGATTTGTGAGCAATACAATAAGAAGATGTATCAGAAGCTAACTTTTCTACAAGAAAAAGCCGCCGATGCAGCAAAGGCAACACAACTTGAGAAAATTCTCAGGGAAGGTGCAGAAGCCAAGGTAGAGGAGGCACAAGTGAGGGCCTTGCAGCCACAAGAGCAAGCTGAGGCCACTACAAAAATGGTAGCCACCACAGTGAGGGTATTTTTTTCGCAACACTGTTGGAAGTCCAAAGAGGAAGCTATAATACCTTGCAACAAGCTTACGATAGGGCTGTGCACGAGCTTTCCTTGGCTTTTGATAGTTTGAAAAGCAGCCCGTCGTCTTGAGAGATTTTGATAGAGTGGAAGTCTTGGAAATGGCCCATGTTGATGTTTTTGAGCAATTTAAGCAGCTTCAACAGATGCTGAGGGATTTAGATGAAGCTATTGCACACAGTGAGCAAAGTGAGCAAAGAGTGGAGGAGATGAAGGAGAACATCTGCAGCCTTAGGATGAGGGAGAAGGAATCAAGAAGCCACTTCGTGATGTACAGAGCAAGACTGCAGTATTGATGGCTACAATAGTTAAATCAGATGCCTATCTTGCTATGCAACAGGGTCTGAAATGCATGGTCTGCCATACCCCCATCATAGATAACTGCATGATCCGATGGCCTACGTGCTACCACCCTATGCACGTTTTTTTCTTTGGGGTGTTTGTGCATGCACAATTTCCATGTAGAGAATTCCATTTGCCATTGCTCAGGTCATGGACAGATCAAATGTGCCTCCCTGCTACTATAGCTATCTACGACGAGAAAGTAGATGCTGCAGCTCAATTTGCCATTTGGGCAAAAAATGCAAAGGACAAGGAGCTCAAATTGAAGAAGGCCAAGATCAAGCTTGTGACTGCGACGACGAAAAGGAGCCCAAAGGGAGGAACCATCCCCCTTTAGGAAAGGATCAAGAAGGGCCGAGCCTACAATAAGGAAGCTCAAATCAAGGAAAGAGGAAGCGGCATGAAGGAAGGGGCCGGGCCCCCTGAAGGAAGGAACTAGCCCCATTCTAAAAAGGAGCAAGGAGGGCCGAGCTTGCAATTAGGAAGCTCAAAAAGGCGACCTACTCAAAGCAATGTGGAACCATCCCCTTAAAGGAAAGGAGTCCTTGAGATGTAATATGAAGGAAAGGACTCTTTGAGATGTAATCTATGTGTAATCTATTGAATTGTTAATCTTCTCTAGAGTTTACTTGGGCAATGTTTTCTCAGCTATGTGACTAGATAGTGTCCTTTGACATGCCAAGGACCGTAATGTGAGACAAAAGATTTCGATTAAACAACTAATGTGAGACGAAAGACTTCAATTAGACAACTAATGTGAGACTGAAAGATTTCAATTAGTCAACTACTGTGAGACAAAAGATTTCGATTAGGCAACTAATGTGAGACGAAATATTTCGATTAGACAACTAATGTGAGATTGAAGAATGAGAAGGTCGGGCTCATTGAACTCTCTCCCTATTTAAGTGTAGTGCAGACACAACTAAGAGCCCATTATCATAATCTAGCCCCAAAACTTTGTACACCGACCCACCTACAACGAATCTATGGCATACCCAAAAGACTTTGGAATGCTTTTGTTCTATCTGAAAACGATGTTGGATGACCTCCTTGCAGAAACAAACCCGGAGAAGAAGGAGGAAAATAGCTACAAGGAGGACATGCTTCGATGATGGGTGTATTACTTGGAGCTGGCAAAGAGGTGAATATTAATTTCACTGGATATTATTTTTCCTACTCCTTTAAGGTACTTGTCAAGCTCATGATGTAGGTTTCTTTTGGTAGGACATGATGGACGCATGAAGTTGTATAAAGCGCAAAGACCAAGATCAAGAGGACCCTAAGCAAAAGGAGGAGTTACTATGGGCGTACAAGTTAGCATAGTCAAGCAAGCAGTGTGCGATCCGAGTGTGTGAAGAGGTCTGCGATAGTACAATAAACTAGCCTAAAGAGCTGGGAGATGCTTGCTATAGAGAGGTTGATAAGATAGTTGGGAGCTTGCAATTTCCTTGAGCTGCAAAATGTCATTGTATTTTGAAAAAGTAAAAATCTTGCATACATTTTTTGGACTTGTAGACTTTCTCATGGTGCTCGTAATGCTTGATTTTGCGTCGACCTGCTTCCAAGTTAGTACTTAAATGTTTTAAGTAGCCCGATGGTTAAAGATGACCAATCTAAAGAGACTGTTTAGTATAGCACTGTGCAACAAATTTTAGGATAGCATGGTAGTAGTGTAGGATAAATGATCGCCAGCACGGTGGTTAGTTGTACTAGGATATTAACAACCACCAGTGCAATAGTTTGCTTCTATTATTACAAGATGAATGGATTTGTGGATGTGTGGATTCGTTATGGCAAACTAGTGCGGTGGTTGTTGGGATATACTGAAAACAAGCATGGGATTTATCGTTTGGGATTTACAAAAACAATTGAATAAAACCAACATGATGGTTGTTGGGATGTACTAAAAACAAGCATGGGATTTACCGTTTGGGATTTACACAAACAATTTAATTAAAGTAGCACGATGGTTGTTTGGACGCGCACTTGAACAGCCATCGTGAGATTTCTCTGAGCTGATGATCTACAGAAAATTTTCGTGCTACCCTATACAAAGAAGCTCGAGAGCGATCACGCTGTCCCAAGTGCAAGAGTAGATTGAAACCTGAAATTCCTGAGAAACGCGGTGTTCCTTAGTCGCAAAACCGTTGTTCTACCTGTCGAAAGAAGAAATGCTCTGATTAGCCAAGCTACTGAGGAACCCTATAGCAAAAAAATTTCATCGCTCTACCTTAGGAGATATACTAAAAAGAAGCATAGTCTCAAATACATTTTCCATTTTCTAGGACAAGTGGAATATTGTTTCCTTGCAATGAGGATACATTTTCTTAGTACTATCTCAATTGTCCTCGTCCATTGCTCCAAGACACCTCAAGATGTGCTCATGCGTGTCTAAATACAATTTGAAGACACTCTTGCCCTTCTTTCATTGTAGCACAGGTTGCATCTGGAACTTAATAGATCTTACTAGATGAGAGTACACAAATGCTTGTGGAATCTTATGTAGAAGTTTGTAATTGCGGCCTCTCTTGGATGTTTTTTTGTACCAAAAAGCTTCGACTACTACATCCCACTTCTCTTAGGTTTTTCCCCAATTATCCTTAAATCCTTCCTCAACCTTGTGCTTAGGTTTTGTGCACTGCAACAGAAAGTATGGGTCATATTCCTTGTTCTCCCCAAATGCAGCGACAATTGCAAAGTTATCCCCCTCTTCCAAGCAGTCAGTGAGATTGAAACTCTCCCCAAACTGTGGCAAGTCGTTTGTCTCTCCATTGTTTGTCACTCCATCTAAATGTAGAGGGAAAACTTAAACTCACTCCCATGTCTTTACAGTTGCAATGTTCTCACAATCGTCATGATCCCCTATGATGCACTCACTGTAGAAATAAGAAAGTTTTCTTGTTTTAATTAGTTGGTTGTTTGAAAAGCCCCATATGCTGTGCAAACCACAAACTCCTTTAATTTTCTCATAATCGTGCCGGCTTCTCCTTTGCACTTCATCCACTTTCACTTCATGGAACACTCTACGTACTACAGTATTCTTAAGGCTTTATTTACTATATGTTGAATGCATGCATGTGGAGAGGTTGGTTGTAAGCCATGTTATAGGATCATGGGCATGATTGAATTTTTCTTGAGGGCATGCTAATTGGTGTTTAAACAAAGCTTGCTTAATTACAGCACCACATCCATCATGTTCACCCTTGCCATGGCTAGACCCAAAGAAATTCCACATTATGTCTAGACCGGTCAAGGATTTGAACCTTGAGATGAAGCAGAATCCATGGGCTGATTTAAATTGAGAGGCAGCACCACCTGACCACACCCAATTTTGTTTTAAATTTTTTGCATGGGGATTTTCCTCTTTTAGTCATTCCCAAAACAGTAGAAAAGCATGCTACACAAATAAGGGTCATGTTCCCTATCATCTAAAATGTAGAAACGGTATGTGCGTTGCACTGACCTGGAATCCTGTGAGTCAGCAACAAGCAGATTGGCATCAGGCTTGGAAAAATCAAGCAGATGACTGTACATGATATGCACAAGAATTTTTATCAGCTTGTTGTACCAGTGAGCACTTTGTATCTCATCTTGTTCTTGAAATGAATAATTTTTAGCAAAATCTATGACAGAGACAATAGTGTCATGGGAAAAATTGGCAAGGCACATCCTAAACTGCTTATCCTGCCAGCTGGCCGTGAAATCATGAAGCACATATTTTGGGATGAATTGAACCACGTGACCTATAAGCTCCCTTGGCTAAGTGCTCTTATATGACAGTAGCCATCTCTTTTTATCGAATCCTTCAACATTGACATTTTCAAATCTCCTCCATTTTAGAGCAACACGGTTGTCTTCCCTCATTTCATTTGGACAGACATTGAATGTCTTCTTCTTCAGCTTCAAATTGCAATGCTTGCATATGCCATGAATGCATTCAATGCAGTGTCCCTCTCGGTCTCCATTTGGACAAACCACTGGCTCCCACAGAGACCTTAGGCTACAAACCCTGCCCTCCCTTACAACACACAATGAGGATCCAGGTGGCCTACATACTATGCATTCAGCGGGGAGACATGGGCATCGATCCCCATGGAGCAATGATCCAACACGATCAGATCTTAATTCATTCATAGCTTGCCGAGCCAGGTCAAATTCTATGTGTGTTTTGCAATAACAAACATTCTTGTCTTTGGGTTTCTTGACGTACCAGGGCTTACAATGCGCAAGGCTCCTCTGCCCAATTTAAATGTTCAGACTCTCATCCATAAACATGAGATACACTCCGTCTGCTGTCCCAACATGTGGGAACAACAGAACAGTGAGCCTCCGAGGGGGGGAGAGAGAGAGAGAGAGAGAGAGAGAGAGAGAGAGAGAGAGAGAGAGAGAGAGAGTATCACATATATATATTCTATTATATTACATTATGATTAAATATAATGTATTACATCTACACAGTATAGTCTATATATATATATATATATATAAACATGGATAAGGTGAGAGAGAGAGAGAGAGAGAGAGAGAGAGAGAGAGAGAGAGAGAGAGATTTTAATTATCTCATGATGTTGAGAACTTGAGACACACGGAAAGAGGGTGTGCACGTGCATAGCAATTCAAATTGAGGCACACACTCGCACGTAGAGGGACTAAGGGAGTAGCCACAAGAAAAGGGGAGGTGAAGGGGGGCAAGTAGCCATGATGAGAGGAAAGGGGGTGTTAGAATGAAGGTGAGGGAGGCTCAGAGAGTAGTGGTGAGAAAAGGTGAGGGGGTCTAAGAGAAAATATGTAAGAACGAGTCGGTGAGAGGTGAGGTATGGACGGGTGGAGGAGTGATGATAGAAGCAAGGGGAAGCAACTGTAAGGAGAGGGGAGGTGAAGGTGCAGGAAAGATGCTCTAGGTCGAGAGAAAAGCTCTGGGAGAAGGGAGTGGTTAGGGACTAAGGGAGCAACGTAATAACGAGTGGTGAGGGGGAGGTGGACAAAATTTAGGGGGCTTGAGAGACATCCGAAAGAAAAAACTGGTGAACGAAGGTGGTAGGGAGCAGAGGTTGAGGGGCAAAGGGAGCAACCATGCCACAAAGTACAAAGGAGGGAGACATGGAGAAAAGGTGAGAGAGCTACTGCAAGGAGAGTGGTAGAGCAAAGGTGAGGAGGCTAGCTTGCAAGCATAAGGAGACCAAGAAGGAGAGCAACTGTGCAAGGGGGGTGGTGAGAGCAGAGAAGAGGGGTGGAAGGAGAAGCCACAAGGAGAGGGGAGGTGTAGGGAGGGTGAAGGAACAACCACGAGGAGAGGAGAGATAATGAGCTGAAGCAGCGATGAGGGGAGCAACTATTCTGAGGGGTGAAGGTCATGAAGTAATGAGGGGGAGAGAGAGAGAGAGAGAGAGAGAGAGAGAGAGAGAGAGAGAGAGAGAGAGAGATTATTATATATATTCACATATTAATTAATTCCATATATATATAGAGAGAGAGAGAGAAAACAAAGAAATAGAGAAAGCTCACACATATATGTGTGTGTGTGTGTATGTTTGGGGGGGGATCACTTGCTACATGCATATGTATCTATGTGTGTATATGCACATATATATAGATATATACATGCCCATATCTAAATACTCATCAAAGGGATGTTCAAAAGAAAAAGAGCACAATGATATAAAACAAATTTTAATAGCCTCTAAATCTATACAAAAATATCCACATAGAGATCCTCTAATAAGAAGAATTACGTTTTTGGAGTATAGAGAAAAGACATGATGTTCAAAAAGATACAATAAATCTACATAGAGGTGTAATAAATTGCCTTGCATTTGTTGGGTAAATTGAGCATAGAGCACAGGCAAGCGGCAAGCAGTCAAAGGGTTATACAACTTGAAATTTTATTTCTTCACATTTTAAGATATCTAGTCTTACATAAACGGGTCATGCAACTCGTCATTACAGTCAACAAGAAACCAGGAGGTTATGATTTTAGACTCTTTAGTTATATGGCTAGTAAGTTTCCGGCTGGAATTTCAAATTTGCTGGTTTGATTGCCATTCAAGGGACGTTGCAAGGACTCAAGGCAAAAGCAGTGGGGAGTCACACGTGTGGAAGAGGAGGCAAATGTGGGTGGTGCTCCCACCGTCCCACGAGCAAAGTCCACGAGTGTACACAAGTATTGAGTGATAATAGCCCACGTTGAGCATCCCTCTCCTCACCTTGGTTGAATAGCAATGGACACACAAAGCCATCGCCATAGCTTCTCCTCGTCGCCATAGCCTCCGCCATGTCCTCATTGCTCCCTGGCCTCCCCGACAGTATCACCCTCCATTGCATCTTGCCCCTCATCCCCTGGCATTCCCGTCCCTTCCTCCTTTCCCTCTCCAAATCCTGGCTCCTCGCCCTCCAACACCCCTCCTCCTTCTGCCCCCTCACTCGCCTGTCCTCCCCCGAAGAAGGCCTCGTTCTCGTCCACCAGCTCTCCTCCCCACCTTGCTTCCTTCACCCCCCCAAATTCCGCCGTCGTTTCCCCCACCCCCACGCCTTGTCTATCTACCATGAGCTCTCCAAACATTGGCGACTGCTCCCCCCCATTCCGGCCTTCCAGCCCCTCAGGATTCTGCACGATTGCGGAGTCGCTTGCGTGGGCGGTAAGCTCTTCGTCATGGGGGGATGGGATCCCAGAACAGATGCAGTCAGTGCCGAGG
Source organism: Dipteris shenzhenensis (assembly GCF_047967505.1). Classification (NCBI taxonomy): domain Eukaryota; kingdom Viridiplantae; phylum Streptophyta; class Polypodiopsida; order Gleicheniales; family Dipteridaceae; genus Dipteris; species Dipteris shenzhenensis. Next base: position 41,881,210 of record NC_141616.1, on the reverse strand, counting down.
TGTACGTGCTCGATCTGGCGGGGGGGCTCTGGCAATGGGAGAAGCGTCGCAGCATGCACACAGCCAAAGCTTTCTTCTTCTGCAAGTCCGTCGCAGGAAGAATCTACGTAGTTGGCGGTTCATCTTCCCAAAATGGGCTGGAAGAAGAACCTCTCCCGGAAGCTTACGACGCTGAAAGGGATGAATGGGAGATACTGCCCAGGATCAACTTCTCGCGTTCCTTCCATTTCAATGGACTGGCTGTAGTGGGCACACAGGTTCTTGCATACGGCTTCTGCGCGGCCGAGAGAGGAGAGCTGGTCAGTTTTTGGAGCGTCTACGATCCCAAGAGCAGGAAATGGGCAGACTGGGATTGCGATTTGGCGAACTGCAGCAGGGTAGTAGCGGGCGACCATGATCTGCGAGACGGCGTAATAAGCAAGTTCGACACGAGGAGCAAGAAATGGATGCCGCTAGATGGCAAGGTGTGTGCCAAAGCGTGGCGATGGGAGGGAGGAAAGAAAGTGGCCTCGGATTCGACGTGCGCTCACAGCTTTTTCGTAGTGACGGAATGCAGCAAACCGCATGTATATGCAACGATTTGCGAAGGAGATAACAGGTGCCTAAACATCTGGAGGGGCGATCTGGACTATACGTTGAGGAAAGTTGCATGGCAGCGGATCGAGTTGCCAGGGAGCTTGTCCATGTGTTCAGAAATGTGCTACCTGAGAATTTGATCGAGCTCATTTCAAGTTGAGGTACCTCGCAATCGATCTCTCTAAAACCTACGATCTTTCGCTTGCCAATATAGGACAACTTTGTAAATTCACATGGACTAGTATTTTGCCCCGTCTACGACGGGATTGAAGCTTGCCTCCATTCGGTTAGAAGGTTGGGATCTAAGATTACCTTGAAATCGGTCTTAAGGTTGGGATCTAAGGTTATGTTTAATTTCAAGGAACAAAATGAGCGCGGGGTCTACCTACATAGGATCACCAAATGGGTTGATCTTACATTTCTCACCTGGGGTCCAAGCTTTAGAATGGACGTCCCCAAGCTTATACTGCATTGAAACTTTACACATCACCTAATATATGCACATAATTTTAAGGGCAAACAATGACAAACTATATTTATGAATCCTCCAATTTATGAAAGATCTTAACAGCCATGTTAAGGTATGAATTCTGACTTGCAATCCAGCTCTAGTGAACATGCTTCAAGTTTCTTTTAGAAGCTTCCTAAGTGATCATGCTTTACCTATGTTCTACTTTCTTCTCCACTCATCCAAGGTGAAACCGAAGTCATTGTAACCTTGCAACAAAGAGCCCTCCCATTAAAGTCAATTAAACTATAAGCTTGAATGGGCTTGCCTCTCACCCTCTCTTGCATGGACTCTTCCCTAATTGTTGCATCTCTCTCCCCCTCACTTTTTGTCACTTGCCTGTCTGCCTCCCACCTTCTTGTTCAGTGATAACTTCTAAGTCATTATTGGGATCCTGCTAAGGTCCAAACTTCCTTTTAATGTGCCCACCGCCTTTGTAGGATCACCTTCCTTCTTTCTTTTGTTCTTTTGTCAGTGGCAATCATCCCCTTTACCTGCACAATTCCTTCAATCCATGAAAGATCAAGCCCAAGCTTTCATGGTTGTCAAAAAGCCTTATGTAAAGCTTGCACATCATTTGAGCAATTAGTAATCATTGGAGATCATTTTTGGGTAGTTTTGTGAATATCTAATGGCACCTAGTTTCGACTAGTTCGAAGGGTTCCTTGACCTCGGTGCCCAATGTTCTTTAGCCGGCCCCTTGCATACAAAAACATACCACCTTGTAGATGATTGGATACCCTTCACATACATAAGGCCTCTCATCCTTAATCTTAACAAAAAAATGCAACAGACATAATCAATTCTCTCTCTCTCTCTCTCTCTCTCTCTCTCTCTCTCTCTCTCTCTCTCTCGCTCGCTTGTTGGTAAACTGAAAGGAAAGGAAAGAGTGGACACAAACTCAGAATACTTGCATTATGAAATGAAGAAGAGTGAGATCCTTAAGTAGGCACCTCATACATGCTCACTGACATCACTGATGACTTCAGAGCTCCACAATCATCTCCTCAATCTGCTCCTAGATTCTCTCAATCATCCTATGTGGCTCTCCACCACCTAACTGTGCTTGTGGGCACCTAACTGTGCCTCTAGCACTCACACATAGAAACCAAGGTGTGCCTGAGGCATACACCTTGAGATATCCCATCAAACCCCCCCTCAAGGGAATGCCTCAGGCTATGTCAAGGATACATCTAGTCTCATAGTTTCTCATGCCATCTCATGGTGGTCAAGGATAAATCTATGGCTAGGTTCTCATGCTAGCAAGGGTTCCCATGGGTGTAAGGTAAGCAAAAGGGATACAAAAAGACCTTCTAATGGTTATCTCCCTTGCATGTACATGCACACAATGTCTACAGGAGGTACCATGGAGCAAAACATACACATGGCCTACATCATAAGGTGACCAGAGGTGTTTACAAAACACACAAAACACAATAGTTTATTTCATTCATTTTGGAGGACTATCCAGGCTGAGTACCTTGACATAAAAAGAGAGATCTGGAGCATACATAGATATGTTTTTAAAATGCATAATCTTCATGGGATGCCTCATCTTGTGGAGGCAAAATATCCATGTCAAGGCAAGGTCTTACCACATGGGCAGTGTCTAGTGCCTTATAAGATGGTACTATGATAGAACAAGTGGATCTGAAAATCATATCCTTCAAGAGAACAATTATCTTGTCATCTCCATAGTTGTGTAGAGAAGCATATCTTAGGTATCTGACCTTCATCTTTTTCTTGTACTTGGATTCAAATAAAAGTGCCATGAGAGGGTAGATCTCTGGCTTTGTAGTTGCTTCCTTTTTGGCAACCATTGTTTTGGCAATCTTCAACAAGGAAGTCAGGTTGGCATTTTCATCCTTTGTAGCATAACAAGACATTGCTTTATGTTTTGGCTTTTCACATATTTTGCATAAGCAAGCCATGAGAGGGTCTAACCCAGGTATTGGGCAGTGTCTTCTCTCTTATAGGGCTTAGAATAACAACTGAAATGCTTCAAAATATAAGCATTTAATGTAGCAAAGTCTTGTGACCAAATTTCAAACAATGATGCTTTCACTTATATGCTTCACAGAGGTGGCTAAAATGAATACTTTCCAATCAAAACCAGGTCTAGCAATTCAAAACAAAACTGAAGCCACACTTGTACTGAAGTTATTGAAAGTTTCAAAAAACCAGAAATGCTAGAGTAGCATTTTATGTAGCATCATCTTCAAAAACTTGTCCAAAATTGTCAAAACCAAAAGGCTGAACTTGGAGGGCTTGTAGCTCACTCTTCAAAGCAAGGAAAAGAGGGCTTTCTGAAGCAAAAGAAAGCTCATATACCAGAGAGGGTCCAGCGTAGAGGTTGGACGAAATGGTGTGTGCTTTTGCCCGGGGGAGTTGCTACAGGCTGAACCTGAGTTTTGACGATTTCTCCTTCGTTACTAAACTAAATGAGCTGAAAAATGACTCAAAATCTTCGTCTTGAGGTCGCCCATCTACCCCTAAGAGGGCTCAAGCAATGGCATAGCAGGCAGGGAGTATTGAGCAATAGAAGAAATGCGCTCTTTGGAGAATGGCAGCCAACAGAGACTTTTTTTTCTCAATTGCTTGCAGGTGGAAGTTTGCCCATACTAGAGGAGTTTACAGCTCAGAGGGTTTGGGCAATGGTCGTTTGTAGGCAGAGAACCAAGCTCTCAAAGATTTTGGGAAGAAGGAGGTAAATGGGGAAGAAGAAGATGATGAAGAAGAAGATGATGTGGCAGAAATGGGCTCAAGGGGGATCAAAGGGCTCTGATACCATGTTGGTAAACTGAAAGGAAAGGAAAGAGTGGACACAAACTCAGAATACTTGCATTATGGAATGAAGAAGAGTGAGGTCCTTAAGTAGGCACCTCATACATGCTCACTGACATCACTGATGACTTCAGAGCTCCACAATCATCTCCTCAATCTGCTCCTAGATTCTCTCAATCATCCTATGTGGCTCTCCACCACCTAACTGTGCTTGTGGGCACCTAACTGTGCCTCTAGCACTCACACATAGAAACCAAGGTGTGCCTGAGGCATACACCTTGAGATATCCCATCATCGCTCGCTCGCTCTCGCTCTTGCTCTTGCTCTCACTGCTCTCTCTCTCCTTTCTACCTCTTCTCTCTCTCTCGCTCTCTCTCTCTCTCTCTCTCTCTCTCTCTCCCCCTCCCTCCTTTTTACCTCTCTCTCTCTCTCTCTCTCTCTCTCTCTCTCTCTCTCTCTCTCTCTCTCTCTCGCTCGCTCGCTATGGCTTTCACTGCTCTCTCTTATTTCTACCTCCTCTCTCTCTCTCTCTCTCTCTCTCTCTCTCTCTCTCTCTCTCTCTCTTTCCCTCTCCCCCCTGGCTCTCTCTCTCTCTCTCTCTCCCCCCCTCTCTCTCTCTCTCTCTCTCTCCCTCTCCCTCTCTCCCTTTCTCTCTCTCTCTCTCTCCTCCCTGTCTAACTCTTGCTCTCTTTCCCCGTCTCTCTCTCTCTCTCTCTCTCTCTCTCTCTCTCTCTCTCCTCTCTCCTCCCTCTCTCTCTCTACGTGCAGTCCATGTGGAGTCTGTCTGGCCCTTTTTACCTCTCTCCCTCTCTCTCTCACTCTTGCTTTGGCTGCTCTCTCTCTCTCTCTCTCTCTCTCTCCCCTTTCTACCTCCTCTCTCTCTCTCTCTCTCCTCCCCCCCTCTCTCTCTCTCTCTCTCTCTCTCTCTCTCTCTCTCTCTCTCTCTCTCTCTCCTCGCTCTCTAACTCTCTCTCCCTTTCCCCCTCTCCCCCCCTTCTCTCTCTCTCTCTCTCTCTCTCTCCTTTCTACCTCTCTCTCTCTCTCTCTCTCTCTCTCTCTCTCTCTCTCTCTCTCTCTCTCTCTCGCTCTCTCTCTCTCTGTCCTTCCTACCCCTCTCTCTCTCTATCTCTCTCTCTACATGCATTCTGTAGCCCCACTTGGAGTCTGTCTGGCACGCGCCTCCTGTTGTCTGACATGGTCTACTTGGCGCCTCTCGTTGTCTGTTGCCCCGTCCGCATGCACCACATCATCGATCCCCGCGTCCATGCCATGTCATTAGCTCCCTGCACATGCCACATCATCTGATGCGACGCTCGGAGACTGTGCAACTGTGCAGTCCACTGGCGACTGCGCGACTGTGTAGTCCCCATCGTGCCATGTGGCAAGCTGTCGTCACTTGCGCTACACTGTTTGCCCCCATGTATCGCCACGCCCTCCACGCCTACCATGTGTCGTCTGTGCCATCATCTGCCCTGGATCGGGATCGCCTTGGTAAGTATAGAAGAGGACTCCCCTTTGAGGGGCATGGGGGTAGCCTTTGAAGAGCACGTGGATTCTTCAAAATAAGTAAGTATTGAAAAGGCAGTGCTGATCTGGAGCATATGAAATGTTTAGTGCAGTCGTGGTATGCCTGCATACGAAATGTTTTGTGGCAGTCGTGGTATGCCTATCTTAATTCTGGACATGGAAGGTTCAATGATTCAGAAGTCCAGGACCTCAACGTAGACCTTAAACGAAACCCCAAATGATTGGAAGGAGGAGCAGTACCTCTCTCATTCTCTCTCAAACTCACACACGTTTTTTTTAAAAATCTCTCTCTCTCTCTCTCTCTCTCTCACACACACACACACACACACACACACACACACACACACACACACACATACATACATTTATATATATACATTGATAAATGTATCAATGTATGGGGGGACATACACACACACTCTCTCTCACTCACACATTCTCTCTCTTCTTCTTCTTCTTCTCTTCTCCTCTCTCTCTCTCTCTCTCTCTCTCTCTCTCTCTCACACACACACACACACACACAACCTCAAATGATTTGAAGGACAAGAAGTCTCACACACTCAAACACACACACACACACACAAAATCTCTAATTGTCTCAGTTGGGAATGTTTTGAAGGACCCTTCCTCTGGGCCTCCCTCCCCCCCTCCTCTCTCTCTCTCTCTCTCTCTCTCTCACACACACACACACACACACACACACACACACACACCAAATGATAATTGAAAGTGTCTCTCTTCAGAATTTTGCCTCCTTATTTAGCCTTGCCATGCGTTATTGATGGATTTAGTCTTTCCCATCCTAGCATATGCACCTTGCTCCAAAAGTGCATCTATGGCCCACTCTTAATGCCTCTCCAATGTACTAGAACCTAGAGGTACAAAGATTATATAAGAAATTCATTTGCAAAGAAGAGTATCTATAAATACAAGGTTTTCAAAATCAAATGATGACATGACCATTTGAATAATATTGCCAACAGTCATGTAAACATGATCAATGGGTGATATCAAGTGGTCCATGTGCATGGATTACCCATCCCATGTAGTGTAGCCACCCAGGAGCCTCTCAACCCCCTAAAGTCAATCCATGAGTGAAAGCTCCAGGCTATATATGCCTTCCAACCATGTTGTATATGGGTTACTCCCTATGAGGCCATTGTTAGATGTAGAGCCATAGTGGCATATTTCATTACAAGGTCTTCACAAAGGTTAACGCATAGTTCTAACAAGGATTAGTGTCCTATACAATTGCAAGGCTTAAACAAGGATTAGTGGCCTATTCAATTGCAAGGCTCTAGCATGGATTAGGGTATCGTAGTGCATGCATACATCACTCTAACTATTTGCACAATTAGCAATGTTTATTTTATAACATGGATTTTTTGTGTGTAGAAGCCGATATAAGCATTGATAAGGAAGTGTTGCAATAATTGTCTGTGTAATTATTCGTATAAATGTCAATATGCTCATATATCGATGTTTATATAGGCGATTATATTGACTATATTTTTGTACTATTTTTTATGGTTATATCGACTTTGATCAAAAGCATAAAATTTTCCTAAACATTATATATGTGCATGGATGTGTGTGTGCATGTGTGCGTGCGTGCATGTGTGTGTGCGCACGTGCATGCCTGCGTGCATGCCCATGTCTACACGTGTGCATACAAAAAGCGAAAGGAAAACAAGTAAAGTGCAAGAAAAAATGCTCGTCACTTAACCTTGGTGAAGAATTCAAAGCCCTTATATGCTTGCTTGCATAAATACATGCCTACTTAGATAATCGTCATTTGCTTTAGTGAGCTCCTTCAAAACATTGTGCAACATCATAACTACACTAGTGACCTTATCGCCAAATTCTGTGTAAGAGACTCTACCATAGAATTTTCCAAACAAGTGAGGAAACAAATCCATAGTGTCAATTTGCCTCTTCCTCCAATAATATAAACACCGATCCGCTTTTTGATTGTTTATTGATTGACAATGGTGGATTCGAACTTTTGTAGAATCTCTTGTAAACAAGATTCTAGACCGGGTGAGCACATTTCATGTGCATACTCCTAATCTATTGAAAAACATATCACAAACAGATCTGATTGACTTCGACAAAGGGTCAACATAGTATCACAAATACAAAAGATCAAGATGACCTTGACCTCAAGCAGTCAATCATTGCCTTGCAAATCAAATAGATCCGAGATGGCTATAAAGGAACTAACCACCTCAGATCTATCCATGTGCTACTTTGGACAATCTATTTTCTTAGGTTCACATCACCATCAAACTTGCTAGATACCAAGGCATTTATTGAATTCAATGCATTAATAGCTGCTTGCCACTCGTTGTTGGACTTTGCATCTAGAGACTTGTCCTTATTTGCTAATTTTTGCCATTGTATTTGCCAATCATCCTTGAGAGCTTCCAACAATAGTTTGTCAAATATCAAAAGAATTAATGGTTTGTAAAATTCCACAAAAATCACTAGTTCTATCTTTTGAGATTCATTTTGACATTTTCGTGCCTCGATAGAAGCAACCAATTTGATCATTGGCCATTTCAATTCAAGGAACTTCTAGGATAAAAGAACAATAGCAATCTAGCATTGTTTACAAGCCTTATAGACAAGTTCAAGAACATTTTCTCCCTTCTCTAGGCTACTTAGGTGCTTTGTCAAAAAATGGATCACACTTGAAACTTGCAAATTTTCGCACAGCTACTCAATGAAGTCTTTCTGTTTGCCACTATGGTTTAGAAAGATCGTAGGAAAATCCAAGAGTCAAATGCAAAAGAGGCTGATAAATTCATATCATGAAGCTTCCAACCTGTATTATTATACACTAATAGCTCTTGCAATCAAGCTCTCTCTAAGCTTTCCAATCTAGACACTTGAGCAAAGCCTCGTCATTCAAATGCTTCTCTGCTCACATACACATGCATAAATCCCAGACTCCAGTAATAAGATAACCTTTACTACACATAACCTTGGATATTAAAAGCTTATAGTAGGTAGAATATTATCACAAGGTTTATCAATGATTACCTAACCTTGGATATTAAAAGCTTACATGTACTGTAACAATAGTTATTGCTCTAGTATCACACTTTGATATTGGCACTAAACTGATGTGAAAAATGCTACAACAACCAAAAGGTTATTCTGGCAAAGGCCACAAACAAAAATTTTGTAGATTACTCAAAATCATTACATAGAAGTAAGCATCTAGAGCATGGAATGCCAAGATCCATAATCACTTTGCAAGTATGGGTTTTGAATCATCAAACTCAGTTGCCTTCCTTGTAAATCAAGAAGATGTCACAAGACCTTGTTATTATTTTTCTTTATTTGGATGGTTTAATCATCATGATCTCTCCATGTGTGTGTGTGTGTGTGTGCGCGTGCGTGTGTGCACGTGCGTGTGTGTGTGCGTGTGTGTGTGCATGTGCATGTGCATGTGCACATGCACGTGTGTGCATGCATGTGCACATGTGTGTGTGCATGTGCATGTGCATGTGCATGTACGTGTGCATGTGCATGTGCGTGTGCATGTGCATGTGCATGCCCATGTGTGCGCGCAAGTATGGACTCAAAGCACATTGTCAAAATTTCACTTCAAACTGACATTCAAGGTCAACGCAGCCTACTAGCTTGCCATAGAAGCTATACGTTACCCATAGTAGCTACACCGTACACCGCTATTCATAGAACTCATGAGTATAACAATACATCACATTAGACAAATTGCAAGAATGTAACTATATTATGCTTGCACCATGCGTATAACAATACATCAACATTAGACAACTTGCAACAATATAACTATATTATGCTTGCAAATGAGTAGCCAAAGGAGTTTCATTATAAAAGAGAGCATTTCTTATTCTTGGCAACACTACCTATGAAAAAGAACATAAATCAAATTAAATGCTCATATTGACAAAATAGTATATAATAAAGATAGAAAGTATTAAGGATACTTAAAAAACATGATGACGTAGAAAATATGGTGGCTGGTGTCTCACTGCTCTCAATGGCTGCAAATCCAAAACACAAAAGACCCTCTTGCATGCAATTGAGTACGAAGACTACTTCGTAGGTTAGCAATACAATTAACATAGATCTGAATCTAGCAAATCAACATTATTGTAACCCCTATACCGAGCCTCTACCTAAAACCATATTTTGCACCATAACCAATTTATACCTCTCCCCATGGTATACTAGCTCCAGCTCATTTTCGGCCCAAAGAAAAAATTATCACAAAGAGTTGGCTAGACAGGAGATGACAAACTTTAACACTATTTGTATTGATAGAAAAAAGAAAAGATTCAGGTAAAAAGGGATTAAGAAAGCATACAACTACCTTATTGGCAAGATTGTCTCCCTAGAACAACTACAAAACCAAAACACAAAAGGCCCTCTACTGTGCAAGTGAGTCCAAATACTCCTTTATAAGTTAGTAAATAATTAACATTAGTATGAATCTAGCAAATTTATGCTATTGTAACCCCTACCAAACACAAAAGGCCCTCTATTGTGCAACTGAGTCCAAATAGGTTAGTAAATAATTAACATAAATATGAATCTAGCAAATTAATGCTATTGTAACCCCTACCAAACACCATATTTTAAACCATAACTAGCCTAGTTCTTGACTCCTGAGAGTGGAGCTTCATGGTAGGCATCGATTATTATCCGATGACGTGGGAGCAAGAATGTTTCTTGACTAGGTCCATTATGAATTGAATGTGACACCAAGGGAACACCAAAATGAGAGAAAAAAATTGCTCAATCTTCCACTCACTCCTTCTGCTACCACGCCCAGTTATAGCACACCTTAGGCAAGAAAAGTATCTACCCCCATGTTATCAGAACTTTCATATAGAAGGCCTCTTGGAACACCTGCAAAACCAAAACACAAAAGGCCCTTTGGCATGCAAATGAGTCTGAAGACTCATTTTTGCAAGTGAGTAACCAAATCAACATAGATCTAAATCCAACAACTTAATATTATTGTAAAATATGGTGTTAGGCAGAGGCAGTAGTAGGACATTTAGCTAGGGGAAAATATGCTAGTTTAATTTTACTTAATATCTAGTTGATGCTAGAGCGTAGTTTAGAGGAGGAGATACACAAAAAAGCATTTAAAAAGGGATGGATGGATAATTTGTCTCCGAATCTAGGGAAGATAAGAGTTGAATTTAGATTCTCATAAAGTAAATCTATACTCACAAGACATAGTACTTTAGATCTTAGGCCTAAGAAAACTAGTTAAAAGATGCTATCATTGTACTAGTTTTCTTAGGCCTAAGATCTCAAGTACTATGTCTTGTGACTGCACATCTACTTTATGGAGAATCTAATTTGAGATCTTGTCTTACCTAGATTTAGAGATCAAATTTTCCATCCATTGCTTTTTAAAGGACTTTTCATGTATCTCCTCCTCCAAGATTCTAGTGGCAAGTAGATGATAACCAAAAACCCTTTTAAATTATTGAAATAAAAACTAGCCTATTTTTATATTTGAAATGTACTAAAAAAGTAATGGTCTATGTTGAGGCGCTTGGTGATCTTCTCATATGGGACCTTTCTCTAGTTGTTTCCAAATTTATAGGTAGCCTTTGACTAAAAAGGAGCTCCTTTTTCCATGCCAAAATCACACTAAGTTAGGACATGTTTGTGATCTAAAAGTATGAGGGATGCAAAAGTCTATGTAGATGTTGATTCCTCATCCAAATTAAAGTCACCCAAAAGAATTACATTGAATCCTAAAGTCTATTTTGTTCTCCATTAGCAACATAAATTGAGATTATGGTAAACTGAACATTCTTGATGCTCCACTATATTGGTACCCACCTCTCATCAGGCAAATTTCCAATCCCTAGTTATAGTTTCTTTAAAGTGAGACAAAATACCAAGGGCACATCCTCCTTTTCCTTGTTCATGTTTGATATAGAACCACTTTGTTCTTTTGTCTAGTATTTTAGTCTTTGAGCCCAAGTCTTGTCAGCAACTCTTACTTCCTTGAGGGCAAGAAATGTTGGTAAGAGAGATTTTGCTCTCAAGAAAGAGGAAATTTCATACCCTCTAGAAGGGTCAGTGAGTCCATAGACATCAAGGGTAAAGTAAGGGTCAATGCAGTGTATCCAACTGCAAAACTATTTTAAAGGCAATTTTGGGGAGGTGATGTGACACACTGGTGGGTGACATTTTGAATTTTGGGCAGACTCACGCTCTCATCGGGATTTTTTTCGATGTAATGATTGGCCTACTGGTGTAAAAATGAGATGCAATCTATGAAGACTTGCTACTTTGAACATTGTAGAGCTTGATATGTGTCACTATACAAGTAGTTCTTCCCTTCGTCACACAGTCTTTGTGTTGCATTTTTGTGCATCAGACTATCTAGACTCCGTCCTGCTGCAGCTTGCCACCTGCCATCTATGCATAGCTTTTCCACATTGATCTAGATTTGTCGACCACACTATGCTGATGTTGGCTTGGTGTGGCCACCGTGTTGGTTCTTAGAGTTATTTTATTGGTGGTTGTAGCTACTCCTAATAAAACCAAAGAAAAATTATTTATGTTAATTGGCTAGGTCACATGAGACCCACGTTGGAGTCCCACAATTGTTCATATATTTTGCATCGAGGGTCCCCTTTCTTAATTTTTTCCTTTTAGCATGCCATCGTGTAGGTTAAAAACCAACCGAAATGGTTGGAACCTCATGTTGCTATAGTGTAATGAGAGTGCAATTAATAGTTTAAAAGAAGTGGTGAAAAGTTTATCCTGAATGTTGGAAAATGTATTTCCTTGTACAACCACCACGCTAGTTCTATTTAAGTGTGGATTGTAGTTAATCCTAAACCAAGGAAAATTTATGTCCTTGCAACCACTAGAGTGGTTCTATTTTAGTGCAATGGTTGCACAAAGTTGAAAAAAATTCCTTCATTTAAAAGTTAATCCTAAATGAAGGAAATACATTTTCCTTCATTGTAAAGCTAATCCTAAATGAAGGAAAATGTATTTCCTTGTGCAATCACCACACTGCTTCTATTTTGGTGAGGGTTGTATTTAAACCAAGGAAAATGTATTTCGTTGCAACCACCACGCTAGTTCTTACACTGGTTCTTGGAACTATTTCAGTGCTGCTTAGTCCTAAAATCGTATTTCCTTGTGTAAACACTGTGCCTCTACTGCCGCTGGTTCTATTTTAGTGTCAGTTGTTGCAGCTAATCCTAAACCAAGAAAATGGTATTTCCTTGCAACCACCATGCTGATTCTTGAAACTATTTTAGTGCTGCTTGCGATTAATCCTAAAACCAAGAAAAATGTATTTCCTTGTGCACCAATTGTTTGTGCAATGACTACTAGCGTTTGCTACTAGCAACAACAACTGCTACCAACAATGACTTTGATAATAGTATTATTTATATTAAACTTGAAACTTAAAAGAGATTTCACCCTGTAGTATAACAACTTAGAAATTGCTAAGAGCAAAAGTTAAACAAAGACATTATGTCCAAAGTTGATTTATATCAACTTAGCAATTACTGAGAGCCTCATTGAGCAAAAATTGAACAAAAGAGACAACATCTACATCCAAAGGTAGTTTATAAAAGCTAACAACTCAGCAATTACTGAGAACCTCATGGAAAAAGAATTGAACAAAAGAGATTACATTTATAACAATTCAGTAATTGCTAAGGTCCTTGGAGTCCAAAAGATTACATTTAGTAAGGATAACCACTCAGCCATTGTTGAGTGGTTATGAGTCTCGTTGAGCAAAAGTTGCAAAGGGGATATTTATACAAGTCAGTATTGCTAATAGACCACCATTATCATATTCATAGAGGCCGGCCCAGCTGACTACGTCTGAATTTTTGGGGAGCCAATGGAGGAGATGATGGAGAGGTTCATGGAGAGGCCAAAGACCATGCACAAATGCAAGAGTCGGAATTTGATCCCAACAACAACATGAGAAAACTATACACTGAAAATCCTTAGCCCTTCGTAAACGTCTCTAGGAAGTCCATAGAGCACAGCCATAAAGAGGCCAGCTACATGCATACCATCCAAGGTGGTGACCTAGAGATGTTGCAGGAATCTATGGAGATTACAAAGATATTCCACAAGAGTAGGCATTTCAATAAGTGTAATTAATTGCACTAAAAATAATTGACAATTGTTTTATCCCCAAAATAATCATATGCAAGCCCGTCCAATTATAGAATCATGAGCCACTATTTAATCACATGCCACAATGGTGACTGGTAATTACTTGCACTAAACATATTTAGGACATCCAAATAATCATAAGGGAGCTAGCATCCTGATTAACTGGTTATTAAGTGGTAATTAAATCGCCATTAGGGAAAAAGGGAACTCATTTTGGGGCCCTGTAAGAAATTCACTATTTTTTGATTTATTTCTCTCCTAAAAGACCTCAAAAATAGTAAAATACAGAAATGTGGCTCAGAACTGTCAGTAAGGACTACAGAACTATCAATTCAAAAAGGAATAATATAATCTTTTGTTTGACTAACACGATTTTGCATTAAATATCTCCTTAGATTTTTTTTTGTTTACCAAAGATTCTGCATCTCTTTTGCCAACGTGTGCAAGCCTTTCATAAAGAATCCATCACTAAACTTGGTGATTGCAAGTTTTCAAAATATTCACATGGATACCGCCACACTTCCACGATTCATGTTACAAAACAACTATGAGATTGAAAAACAAACTTCGCAACCTCAGAAGCACAAAAAATGGCTGATACTAGTGAGTCACTATCTCAGAAGAAGCGATTGCACCATCTTCACATCGACTTAGAAGAACAATATGCTCCAGCACAAAAAAGACGAAAGGATACGGTGCTGGATTCTCAACAGTGGGAAAATATGAGAAGAGAAGGGCTTCAACATATTGACTTATTGTGCGATGGAAGCATATATCCAAAATGTCAAGTAAAAAACTCTACACCTCCATTTGTCAATCCCACTACATTACTGAGGTTTGCCGGCGATGGACAAAATGGACTTCTTGGTTATATTTCAGCGCAGTCTGCATTTGCGAAAATGTATAAAATGATGTACCTACAAGAAAAGGGGGCCAAGATCCAGGAGATAGCCATTCGTGCAAAATTGGAGCAGCAGTTGTAGAATGAAATTGAGGAGCATTCAAAGAGTAAAAAAGAGTTGACAAGAGCAAGAAAGAAGAGAACCATGCTTGGAGATAGACTACGTAGCAGGAAGATTAAAAACATTGCAAATTTGAAGGCTGGGACTGGTGGATGCAAGCGACGAATTCAGGAAGCAAGGTTAGATTGAAATTTATCATTTTGTATACTCAAAAAGGCTCTCAAATGACTATATCTATTTCGTCGATTATCGCAAAACAAGAATGGAGGTGCTGAATGATATAGGCATATTGTGTTGTTACTACAGGAAATTATTGGAGCCTGCAAAAGAAAATATGGACCCGAACCTTCTTCCTGTTAAACAAATGAAAGGATTGCTTTCTTGCGGTGTAGCAAAAGGTTTGATTGAGGAAAAAAAATACAAAACAGTCAAATGCAATGTTGTAGAGGACTTTGTATCCAATAATCAAGTTGATGGCACTATAATCCAAGAGGCACGGTTATCTCCCTTGCATGTATAAGGATTAATCTTAGGCCTTCGTGTGGACCTAGTTTCTCATGTCTGCAAGAGGTACTGTTATGGATAAAATTGTCTAAGGAAAAAGGCATTAATATGTATGTGTGTTTGTATATGTGGCAATAGTATAATAAAATATGGTGTGCATAGGGCCCAAGGTTGAGGTGGCAGGGCATGACCATGTGCCACCCTTCCATGTAAGAGGACCCATAAGGTGTGTTGTACATAATCCATGATAGTAATATTATAAAATGTAAGGTGGCATGGCTCCTCCATGTGCCACCCCTCCACCTAGGCTGCATTTAGTGAGATATGGCTCAAAGTCCATGGGAGAAGCAATATAAAATAGGTGGAGATGGATATTATATTGAGTTATTCCCTCCATATCGGATAGGCCCATGTGGGGGAGGTATAGAAGGTCCAAGAGAGCAAGTTAAATAATGGGGAAAGTAGGATGAGGTGGCAAGATTCCTTGTGCCAACCCTCCACTTGTCCTCCTAGAGGTTTGAACTAAAATTGGAAAGAGACCAAGGGAGTATCATAGACTTGAGATATGGGGCTTGATTTATGTGGAAAATTGAGGCAAAGGGTTGTCGCACACAATTGAGAGTGCGTAACTGCCTAGCCCACATGGGAGACTTTTCCACACACACCATGCATGTGGGAGGATACATTAATGGGGAGAGACCCCCTCTTTTGGCTATAAAAGGAGGGGGCCATTCCTTGATGAGACACGCTCATTCTTGTAAAGCCACCTAGCTAGTATTTTGATATTTCCCTCTTATCCCTTCTTTCAAATAAAGTATGGTTCTCTTCCCTTGATGTCCCCATCTCTACATTCCTCCTCCTATCATGTACATGCTTCTCTTCCCCCTCTCCTTTTCCCCTTGTGTCATAGTCTCCCTCTTCCTTCCCTCCACTTCTAATTCCTTCCCCCCTCCTATGACAATGGTTCGCCCTCACGATCTCCTTTTCTCTATGGCCCTCAAGCGTCGCCATGCTTAGCCTCTAGCCTCTGGTCTCGATTTCTTTTCCGGCTAACAGTACCATGGGGGTAAACACATACCACATGGCCTACATCATATGGTGAGTAGAGGTGATTTACAAAAGACAAAACACATAACATTCTTTTTGGAGTACTATTCCGGGTAGAGAACCTCAAAAATTTGACCAAGTGATGATAAATAAAGTTCAAAAGACAAATTGCTCAAAAGGCATAGTCTTTATCTTCTACCACAAAGTTTGATTCTTCATTTATTGATGGAGTCCTTCCTTCATCAAGATTTTCTTTGTTGTTGCTTCCGCTCTTCGTCACATGAAATGCTTCATTCTCTTGGGAGTCATTTCTCTCCTCTTCTTGGGCTTGTCTCTTGGACAGCAACTATAGAGAAAATCTTTTTAGGTGGCAATACTCAGTATGATTGGGTACTCCACAGAAGGCACATATCTTTTTCTTAATGTTCATCTTGATGAAATATTCACTATTACAAGGATTTACTCTCATTCTAGGCTTCTTTTAGAATGCTTTCTTCTGAGATGTTGAGATATCGAGCTCCACTCGTGATATGCCAGGGTGACCGTTGTGCATTTATGTCACCGACTTGTTAGCTGCAGATGCGGTTGGTACACCGCCCATGAATAATAGCTGGATGACAGCTATCCTTATGTACTCTAGTTCGTGGCTCAGTTAGTATGCCACCTTAGTTAGTTGAGTTTGGTTTGAGACCCACATATAGGGTTCTTCTATTTCTTTGTACTAGAGTTCTTTTGGCTTTCTCAACTAAGAAGAGGAAAACTGTTTTCAGCCTCCACCTTTGTGTGTATTCCCCCATTGTGTGTATTCCCCCATTGTGTATGTGAGAAAGCCGCAAGTGAGACTCCTTTCTTCTCTCCCAGTATCTTCACATGGTATCAGAGCCTGGTTCGTGGTAAGGAGCTCAAGAAAGCAAACCAAGTTCATGGTGTCCTAGTAAGAGAACCAGTGTTGCTTTCCTTTTTTGAGTTTGGGAGCAAATCTCTATAGGTAGCACAGCCAGAAAGTTCAAGAGTGCATTGTCTCAGATTGAGACGCCCTTCGTGGTGTGGCGAGAGGGCAGTATATGTTGTGGGGGAGGTGCTTTGCCCTAGGTGACTTTATTTTTCTAATTCGAGGCCATTTCGGGGGCTGTTTTGGAGGCGGAAGTTCTCTGCAAGCACTGAGAAAAAGGCCCTATTTTTGCTGTGCGACCACTGCTCCACAGGTCGGTGAAAAGTTGCCGTAGAAATTGCATCGTATGCCTGTGTGCAGAGATACTGGGAGTTACAGAATCATCCTTATTGCCTGTTCATGCAAAATCATCACTAGGAAGTGACTGTGTGGTCAAATACCACTTTTGTCAGTTTTGCAAATTTGCCCTTATGAGGCAGAAGCTATGTTTTCTGCAGTGACAGAATATTTTATAGTGTTTTGTAATGGCGTCTCATTCTCTTTCACAGATTGTCACTAAAAATCTTGACAAGAACAACTTCCAAGCATGGAAGTTTAGAATAACGAATTTCCTTATGGGAAAAGGTTATTGGGAGTTCATTATAGGAAATGAAGAAGAACCAGTTCTTCCTAATGTTCCCAATCAACATGAAATGCAGGCATTTAAAGGATGGCATGAGAGAGCCATAAAAGTGATGTACTGGATGTCTATCAATATTTCAGATTCTATGATTGTGCATATTCAGGATGCAAGTATGCCAAAGGAGGCATGGGATACTTTGGCAAAAATGTACCAGCACAAATACGCAAGCTAGGAAAATGCAGCTCAAGCAGGAGTTGCACAATGTGCAGAGAGAAAATATGAGCATCAATGACTACCACATGAAGGTGAAGAAAATTGCAGATGCACTTGCTTCCATTGGGTCGCCAGTGGAAGATGATGATTTAGTTTCTGTGACCTTGAATGGTCTAGGAAAGGATTATGCACAGTTCCGGACATCCATTGCCGTCCGTGAAAAATTTCCTGATTTTGAGGAGTTGTTTGCTCTTCTAATTTCTGAAGAGCAGAGAAATGGTGGTGCATCTTCTTCAGGAGGAACTTCAAAAGAAACAATCTTCTACTCAAATGCTGGAAGAGGTAGAGGCAGAGGTAGAGCAGGCCGATCTGGAGGCCGTGGTAGAAATTAGAATATGCAGCAAACTCAAGAAAACCAGTCCTCTGGAGGAGGACGTGGTAACTCTAGAGGCAGGGGGAGCCAAAGAGGTCGTGGTGGATGGCAGAGAGGCCAAAATGCAAACAGCAATGTTGAATGCTACTACTATGGTAAAATGGGTCATATGGCTAAAGACTGCTACAAAAAGCAGAATGACATCATGAATGGAAAATTGCGGTAAGGCAATTATGCATCCTCTAGTAGACAAGGTGATGATAGAAATGAGCATGTGTTTATGGTGCAGCACATGACCAATTCTGTGACAAGTGCAGAAGAAAGCAATGATGTGTGGTATGTTGACTCAGGTGCGTCAAACCACATGACAGGTCATGCAGAATGGATGCACGAGATGCAGGGAAAATGGAAAGACCAAGATTTGTGGAGACTGGTGATGATACTGCACATCCTATTGTGCACATTGGTAAAATTCGTTTGTCTATGCAGGATGGGAAAAAGAAATACCTGTCTGATGTATTTCATGTCCCGAATATCACCAAGAACCTGGTTTCTGTTGGTCAAATGGTTGAGCAGGGCTTGCAGGTCAAATTTAATCCTCATGGATGCTTTGTTGAGGATATGAAAAATAATGGTCGCTTGCTAGAAAAAGGAAAGAAGAAGGGCAGGATGTTTATGTTGGATGCGGACATGCTTGAATTGAGTGCAGCAATGTTTGCACATGGGACCGGTGTAGTTGCAGATATTGATATCTGGCATAAACGCATTGGTCATGTTAATGTACAATGACTTAAATCAATGCAGGCCCAAAATATTGTTGCAGGATTGCCTAAATTCAAGGTTGCAGAAATGCATAAGGTATGTGAAGCCTGTCAATTTGGAAAACAGGCAAGGAAACCATTTCCTAGACATGCTCAAGAGAGTAAGAAGCCATTGGAATTAATCCACTCTGATGTGTGGACTACTAAAGCTACATCTATTGGAGGTTGTCATTATTTTGTCACTTTTATTGATGACTATAGTAGAAAAGTTTGGGTGTATTTTATGAAAAAGAAAAGTGAAGTGTTTGGGCATTTCAAAGCTTTTAAAGCTATGGTTGAAAAAGAAACAGGCTTGCAAATAAAATGCCTAAGGTCAGATGGAGGGGGAGAGCACCTCTCAAATGAGTTTGCAAGGTTCCTGTAGGAGCATGGCATAAAGCAGCAATATTCATGCAGTCATACCCCACAGCAAGATGGACTTGCAGAAAGGAAAAACAGGCATATTGGAGAGGTATCTCGGGCCATGCTAAATGAAAAAGACCTACCAGATTATTATTGGGCTGAAGCAGTTGCTACAGCAGTTTACATAATGAACAGGACTTCCACTGCAACAATACATGGCATGATGCCAGAGGAGATGTATACTGGTAGGAAACCAGATATTTCTCATTTGAAAATTTTTGGTTGCATTGCCTATGTTCATGTGCCAGATGAGTTGAGGTTCAAGTTGCATCCAAAAGCTTAGAAGTGCATCTTTATTGGTTATTCTCTATAGCAGAAAGGGTATATATGCTATAACCCTTCTACTCGTAAGTTTACAGTGAGCAGAGATGTCTTTAATGAGATGAGCAGCTGGTATAAACCAGTAAATGTGATTGATGATGTAGATGCACAAAATGCACAGAATTCACAGCAGCAATCACAAAATATTAGTGGACCTGCAGTGTCCTCTAGCAGTGGTTCATATACTTCGCCATGGATAGGCAGATTGAGATCAGGAGAATCTCCTCAAAGTAATGCAGATAGTGGTATGCAGGTATCATGAAAAGGAAAAGAGAAGGTAGATCAGCCCATGTTTGATGTGAATGCAGGTCACTCTTATGTGGATGGTGAATCCAGTGGCTCAGAACAGAGCGTTGATGATGAATTGGGTATTCCTTCTGTTGTTACACCTGGAGTAAGGAAGACAAGGGATGTTTTGAGAGCACCTGGTAGTGAGCCTATTTTGCGCAGGTCTACCAGAGTTAAGTATCCTGTGGATAGGCTGAAATGTGATGGATTTACAGCCATTCACTATGCCTATATGGTCAAAGTGATACAGGAACCAGAACCCACTTCTTTTGAGCAAGCCATGGGAAAAGAAAAATGGGAGAAAGCCATGGATGAAGAAATGGATGCCTTGGAAGCAAATGCTACATGGGAATTGGTGCCTTTGCCTAAAGACAAGAAAGCAATTGGCTGTAAGTGGGTTTATAAGGTGAAGCACAATGCAGATGGTTCTATGAATAGATACATGGCAAGATTAGTTATCAAGGGGTATGCATAGACATATGGCATTGATTATGAAGAAACATTCAGTCCGGTTGCAAGGATGGCAACTGTAAGAGTAGTCATTGCTATGGTTGCATCAAAGGGATGGTCTTTACATCAGATGGATGTAAAGAATGGCTTCTTGCATGGTGATTTGCAAGAAGAGGTCTTTATGGAGCAGCCACCAGGTTATGTTCATGCTGTTCATCCTGAGTTTGTTTGCAGGTTGAAGAAAGCCTTGTATGGCTTGAAGCAAGCGCCTAGAGCATGGTCTAACAAGATAGGACAGTATCTTGTCACTATTGGCTTTCACATTTCCAAGGCAGATTTCTCACTTTATGTGAGAAAAACAGAGAAAGGTATTATGCTGCTTGTCATTTATGTTGATGATTTGATCATCACAGGTGATAGTGATGAAGATATCCTTCATGTGAAAATGCTATTGAAGCAGAAGTTTGAGATGAAGGATTTGGGAGAGCTGCATTATTTCTTGGGCATTGAGGTGATTAGCTCACCAAGTGGGATACGGCTCTTGTAGAGGCAGTATGGATTGGACATGCTGTCCAAATATGGGATGACAGGCTGTAAGCCTATTTCAGTTCCTTTGGAGCAGAATGTGAAGCTGAGCGTAGATGCAGGTGAGCTTCTGGAAGACCCTACTATGTACAGACGCATAGTAGGAAGTTTGATTTATATGATTATTACTAGGCCAGATTTGAGCTATGCTATTGGATTGGTAAGTCAGTTTATGCAGGCTCCAAGGAAACTGCATTTGGATGCGGCTAGATGCATACTCAGGTATGTGAAGTCCACATTGCAGTATGGACTATTTTATGAGACTGGGGTTCAGATACAGTTGCATGGATACACTGATGTTGATTGGGTTGGTAGTATTTCTGATAGATGATCTACCAGTGGATATGTCAGTATGGACTATTTTATGAGATTGGGGTTCAGATACAGTTGCATGCATACACTGATGTTGATTGGGCTGGTAGTATTTCTGATAGATGATCTACCAGTGGATATGTGTTCTCTTTTGGGAGTGCTGCAGTCACTTGGAGTAGCAAGAAACAGCCTATAGTTGCCTTGTCGAGCACAGAGGCTGAGTACAAGGGTGCAGCAATGGCTGCATGTGAGGTAGCTTGGTTGCATAAGCTACTTTATGATATGCATCAGTCTACAAATGGGCCAGTTGTCATTTATTGTGATAACATTAGCAGTATATACTTGGCAAATAACCCAGTATATCATGCTAGAACAAAGCACACTGACGTGCATTATCACTATGTGCAGGAGAAGGTTTTACTAGGTCTTATTGATCTAGTTTATGTCAACACAGAGGATCAGGTAGCTGACATATTCATGAAGGCATTGGGCGCAGAGAAGCTGTGCAAGTTTAGAGACCTGCTTGGTGTGCAGGAATTGGGATTGAGCTCGAGGGGGAGTGTTGAGATATCGAGCTCCACTCATGATATGCCAGGGTGACCGTTGTGCATTTATGTCACTGACTTGTTAGCTACAGATGCGGTTGGTACACTGCCCATGAATAATAGCTGGATGATAGCTATCCTTATGTACTCTAGTTGGTGGCTCAGTTAGTATGCCACCTTAGTTAGTTGAGTTTGTTTTGAGACCCACATATAGGGTTCTTCTATTTCTTTGTACTAGAGTTCTTTTGGCTTTCACAACTAAGAAGAGGAAAACTGTTTTCAGCCTCCACCTTTGTGTATCCCCCCATTGTGTATGTGAGAAAGCCACAAGTGAGACTCCTTTCTTCTCTCCCACTATCTTCACATGAGATACATAATCAATATTAGAGGAACAACATGATGAAGGCATATTAGAAAGGTCCTACCACTAATGTGGCAATGTCTAGTCCCTTATAAAGAAGTCTCCTTCTCCACAAGTATGCAAGCAATGTAAAGTTATATCTGATCAAGAATCCTCAACTCTCTTCTTGAAGACTTGAATTTCTTCACATAGGCTTTTAGAATTGCTCACAAATCAAATCCATCATATAAATAATTGTGACTAAAGACTATTTGACCACTCATGTAGAAGTTTTCACTCCAATAAGAATTGGTGCCCAAACTTCATTAACACCTTGCTTGTAATGTCTCCCAGATTGTGCTAAGAGCATTTGAGCAATGGTTACTTCTACGGGCCGAATTATGCAAAAGTTTGTCGGACAGAGAAGCTATCGGCATGCGCGATTTCCTTAATTTCTTGTACTTGAATATTTGCCCTAACCTAAGGAAGCTACAACTCAGAGGGCTCAGGAAATGATCGCCTATAGAGGGAGAACAAGCACTTAGAAGAATTGGGGAAAGAGGTGGAAGAAAGCATGAAGAAGGAGAGAGATGGGGAAGATGATGACATGGCAATTTTGGAAGCTCTAGATGCTCATGGAGGTCAAAGTGGCTCTGATACCACATGTTGGAACATGGGGAAGAATAGGTGCATTGTGGCAAGAGGAGTGATAACACAAAAGATATTGCAATAGGTGTTGTATTGATTTGAGAGGGAAATCCCTCTTTTATAAAAATGGAGAGAGGGTGGCCTAAATCAATGGCATGTCTCCTACATCAATGGAGGTAACTCCTAAATCACAAGAACTCCACAATCATAGGAACCACCCTATGTGGGGACCTTTGCATTACATCATCACCTGTGTCATGGCATATGGCACTAAGTATGCCTCTTCTACACACACACACAACCATATGACTGCTGCTAGTGGATGCACACATGCACCTAGCCCTTGATCACACATATCCCAACAAAACCAGAGCATTGATGCAAGAGAGGTGAGAGAGCTTCAAGTCAAGGGAGGTTGCAGATCGGGTAGAGAGTAGCCATGGTGGAGAAGACAAAGAGAGCATGCAATTTTGGCAAGATTTGTACAATTCCATAAAATTGAATTACACTAGCGCCATGGCTCTTAAAAGTTTTAAAAAGCAGTCCTTCATCTTGATTGGAACCCAACATAGAGTGCATCTCTTGGAAGAGGCCTACGTAGACAATTTTGCTAGGTTCAATAGTAGCTAATAGAATCAGATAGAGCTGTTGCAACAAGTGATCAAGTGTAGGTGCTACAAGAGAACGTATGCACCCTCCAAATGAGGTAGGAAAGAATCAAGATACAACTTGTTTATGTACAAGGTCAGGCTGTGGTATTGACAGTTACAATAGTTAAACTAAATGACTATCCTCTTCAGATGCAGTAGGGTAAGACGTTCATGGTATGCCATCTCCACATCATATAGATAAGTGCATGATCTGATGGCCCAAGTGCAGCCACCCTCTACATGTTTTTTTCTTTAGGGTGTTTGTGGGTCCAAACTCGCTTTGCAAAGGACCTATTTGTAATTTGCCACTACAACATAGTGGAAACCTCAATTGTTCCCGGCTACTACTATGAAGAGAGTGGGAGAGAGGTAAGGAGTCTCACTTGCAGCTTTCTCACATACACAATGGGGGAATACGCACAAAAGTGGAGGTTGAAAACATTTTTCCTCTTCTTAGTTGTGAAAGCCAAAAGAACTCTCTCTTCTTACCAAAGGAATAGATGAACCCTATATGTGGGTCTCAAACCAAACTCAGCTAACCTAGGTGGCATACTAACTAAGCCACTAACTAGAGTACATAAAGATAGCTGTCATCCAGCTATTATTCATGGGTGGTGTACCAACCGCATCTGCAGCTAACAAGTTTAAATGTACAATGGTCACCCTGGCATATCACGAGTGGAGATCGATATCTCAACACTCCCCCTCGAGCTCAATCCCAATTCTTGCACACCAAGCATGTCTATGAACTTGTGTAGCTTCTTTGCACCCAATGCCTTCGTGAATATGTTAGCTACCTGATCCTCTGTGCTGACATAAACTAGATCAATATAACCTACTAGAACCTTCTCCCGCACATAGTGATAATGCACCTCAATGTGCTTTGTTCTAGCAGGATAGATTGGGTTATTTGCCAAGTGTATTGCCAAGTGTATACTGCTCATGTTGTCACAATAAATGACAATTGCCCATCTGTAGAGTGATGCATATCATAAAGTAGCTTATGCAACTAAGCTAAGTAGAAAAATTCAAATTCGTGATTCAAAAAAATCGAGAAAATCACTCGAATGATTCGAATGGAAGAAAAAATCGATTTAAAAAACGACAACATGTCACATTTTTTATATAAATCGCCACATCATCACCACATATTTGTACGAATAACTTTTATTTGTACAAATAAACTTGTATTAGGACGAATACATTCCTTCAATTTTGCATATAATCTCATTGTTTGCTAATTTTTCTTATCTCACGCTTGGTTCCTCAGCTGAGCATAAGAGATCTAAAAAGGAAAAGAAGGAGAACGATCTTTAAGGTTGTGAAAGCAATCTAGAAGGTCCGAAATAAGATAGATTTTTGTTAGGGAGCTTTAGGATCTCATTCTGAGTTCTTGAGATCTCTTGTTTGGATTTTGGTTTTGGTCTTTTCTTTTGTTTGTTTAAGTTCTAGGTTCTCTTTATTGAGTACCTTCGATCTCTTGTGATAAAAATATTTTAGATATTTATATGTTTGAAATTTGTTTGTGGGAGTTGTAGGTTCTCTTTATTGAGTTCCTTCAATCTCTTGTGATAAAAATAATTTAGATATTTATGTGTTGAAATTTGTTTGTGGGAGTTCTAGGACCTCCTTGTTGAGTTCCTTAGATCTCTTGTGAGATAAATTTTTTTGTGAGAGTTTGAGGATCTCCTTGTTGAGTTCCTTAGATCTCTTGTGAGAAATATGTTTATTTTTGTGCCTATGAAATTTGTTTGTGGGAGTTTTAAGATCTCCTTGTTGAGTTTCTTAGATCTCATGTGAATAGATTTTTGTACGTGGGAATTCTAGGATCTCTTTGGTGAGTTCCTTAGATCTCTTGTGATAAATGGGCTTGTTTTTGTGTCTATGAAATTTGTTTGTGGGAGTTTTAAGATCTCCTTGGGATCTCTTTGGTGAGTTCCTTAGATCTCTTGTGATAAATGGGCTTGTTTTTGTGTCTATGAAATTTATTTGTGGGAGTTCTAAGATCTCCTTGTTGAGTTTCTTAGATCTCATGTGAATAGATTTTTATATGTGGGAGTTCTAGGATCTCTTTGGTGAGTTACTTAGATCTCTTGTGATAAATGGGCTTGTTTTTGTGTCTATGAAATTTGTTTGTGGGAGTTCTAAGATCTCCTTGTTGAGTTTCTTAGATCTCATGTCAATAGATTTTTGTACGTGGGAGTTCTAGGATCTCTTTGGTGAGTTCCTTAGATCTCTTGTGATAAATGAGCTTGTTTTTGTGTCTATGAAATTTGTTTGTGGGAGTTCTAAGATCTCCTTGTTGAGTTTCTTAGATCTCATGTGAATAGATTTTTATACGTGGGAGTTCTAGTATCCCTTTGGTGAGTTCCTTAGATCTCTTGTGATAAATGGGCTTGTTTTTGTGTCTATGAAATTTGTTTGTGGGAGTTCTAAGATCTCCTTGTTAAGTTTCTTAGATCTCATGTGAATAGATTTTTGTACGTGGGAGTTCCAAGATCTCTTTGGTGAGTTCCTTAGATCTCTTGTGATAAATGGGCTTGTTTTTGTGTCTATGAAATTTATTTGTGGGAGTTATAGGATCTCCTTGTTGAGTTTCTTAGGACTCATGTGAATAGATTTTATACGTGGGAGTTCTAGGATCTCTTTGGTGAGTTCCTTAGATCTCTTGTGATAAATGGGCTTGTTTTTGTGTCTATGAAATTTGTTTGTGGGAGTTATAGGATCTCCTTGTTGAGTTTCTTAGATCTCATGTGAATAGATTTTTGTATATGGGAGTTTAGGATCTCCTTGTTGAGTTCCTTAAATCTCTTGTGAGAAATGGGCTTGTTTTCGTGTCTATGAAATTATTAAATTAGTTTGTGGAAGTTCTAAGATCTCCTTGTTGAGTTCCTTAGATCTCTTGTGGGAATTGTTGTATGTGGGAGTTTTAGGATCTTCTCGTTGAGTTCCCTAGACCTCATATGAGAAATATGATTTTATTGTGTTTGTATTCTCACACTTTCTTTGAATGAATATGTAATATTCTTTCAATAGAATGTGAAATAATACAAAGAGTTTTAAAGTGTACGAATTGAAAGTTTTAAAAGTTATTAGAAGAGTTGTCTCATTCTTACACTTTCTTTTGAATGAATATTAAATATTCTTTCAATAGAATGTGAATTATTTTAAAAGAGCGTGATTGAATGACAATTAATATATTGCATGCTTGAACGTGTTTTTCAAAGCATATGTGTTGTTTTTTATAAAATGTGTATTGCAATATGTTTCTATTGTATACTCAAATTTTTTGCATTTTGTTTTTGGCAACTTCAAAAGCATGGTGCGAGGCAAGATTTGGTCATACGTGATGGAGATACAAAAAGTACATGCCTCGATCTCTTTCTTGCAGTGTAAATATTGTGGACACAAATTCACAAATGGTTCTACTCGCATTAAGCAACATTTTCTCGGAATAGGTAGTGACGTTGGAGCTTGCACATGCACTCCGTCTGATGTTCTTCTGTTATGCAAATCGTATTTAGAGAAAGTGAAGAAAGTGGTTAATCCGACCCTAATAAGAAATTATGCAAATCAACAAGATGTGAGCACTGAGGTTGATGAGACGGTTGAAGAAGAAGCACCAATAAATGCGAGGAGTGTATCCATACATGAGGTGATGTAGAACATTTTCTCGGAATAGGCAATGATGTTGGAGCTTGCACATGCACTCCATCTAATGTTCTTCCGTTATGCAAATCGTATTTAGAGAAAGTGAAGAAAGTGATTAATCTGACCCTAATAAGAAATTGTGCAAATCAACAAGATGTGAGCACTGAGGTTGATGAGACGGTTGAAGGAGAAGCACCAATAAATGCGAGGAGTGTTCCCATACATGAAGGTGCACCCGAATGAGCCGGATGTATGACATCGCCCAAGCATGTGGCCTCTTCCAATGCACTGGCCTTCAATGCATCAATGGACACAGAAACCCTCAGCACCTTACATGCATAAATCTTGTCCCTTTCAAAGGGAGCGACAAGAATATTGCACATGTTGACTATTCCTTTCGTGCTTGTGCCCACAGCTGCACTAGGCGTGAATCGGAAGCCTCATTGCTGAAGCAATATGGGTCGCATTGGTCTTGGCACTTCTACATGATCATGCAAGCCATGTGATGTGTGTGGTGCTTGTGCAGGCGAGAATGAAGGAGATGGGAATGTATCTGCTTGTGCAGATAGATTGTGCATTTGTGGTGCAGGTGAAAATACGAGAGATGAAAACTGGTCTGCGCGTGTGGTAGGAGGCACAAATGGAGGCACAAAAGATGAGGTGAAATGTGATCGTGCATGTGGTGGGAGATGTGAAAAAGGAGGAGGAACTTCTAGGTATGAAAGATCTTGGAAAAAAGGGATATAGGGTTCGACATGTTGTGGTGGATGCACTGGTGCATATGCGTGGTGTGGCTGCAGTGGTGCTTGCAGTTGGTTGGGTGGAATGCAACATATGACTAGGGACGTGGGTGTGTTGGTGCTTGTGATTGTGGTGGATGTAATGCAGCATCTGATGGGGGGCGTGGGTGCATTGATGCTTGTGGTTGTGGCTGTGCTTGGGGACATGGGTGCATTGATGCAAGGGAGGTCAAGGTAGCTCCTTTGCCTTTGTAGCCTCGTTACGCATTCTTGATGTACATGACCTTGGCATCTATAGCAGGACCCCCCACTTTGTGTCACATGAGTTTATGTCTCGATCTATTTGACCGAGGCATCGTCGGCCCTTCATCGCTAAGTGGTACAAATACTGGTCTATAGACTCTACTGTGAAAACATCTGGAAATCGATCATGCAAGGTCTCCCTCCACGCTCTGCCATTGTCCTCACCAAATTTTGTACACCACTTTCACCATTTTGGACAATTGTCTCAATGATGTCCTGATTGACATTCATTAAGAAGTGTACATTCTTATTTTTTAGCATCTTCCTCTGAGACTTTGTGAGATCAGGTTGTTGACACTTCCTCTTCTCACCTGTGTGAGTGATCTCATATGCAGTAAGCTGCAACACAAAATTCAAAAAAGAATTCAGTGCCAGGTGCAATAAGAAAATCAATGCAAGCAGTCTAAGAAATTACTTAGGTATAACCTCTCAACTCAAGCTCAAGCCTCAAATCATGTAACATACTATAGAAAATCAAAACACAACTATCAAGGGACAGTTGAGTGCCAGACTAAGTGTCTAAAATCACATCACATGATTTCTAACTTAGGCTACAACACACAACTATCTAGGGACAGTTGAGTGCCAGACTAAGTGTCTAAGACAACGTCGCATGATATCTAACTTAGACTACAACACACAACTATCAAACTTAGACTACAACACACAACTATCTAGGGACAGCTGAGTGCCAAACTTAGACTACAACACACAACTATCTAGGGACAGCTGAGTGCCAAACTAAATACTTGAAAACATCTCTAAACTTAGACTACAACACACAACTCTCAAGGGAGAGATGAGTGCCAAAATAAGCATCTATGAAAACATCACTAAGCTTGGACTGTGACACACAACTCTCTTAAGAGAGATGAGTGCCAGGCCAAGAGTTCCTACAAACAAACATTTTTATACAAACTGAGACTGCAAGACACAACTCTCTTAAGAGAGATGAGTGCCAGTCTCAGGTAAAAGATAATTATTTATATTATAATTAAAATTGCAACACACGACAAAAACAAACTCTAACACACAACTCTCGCAAGAGAGATGAGTGCTAGCCTGTCTACATACTTAAATACAATACAAAATAAATATTAAACAATTTAAAAAGACTTTAACACACAACTCTCCTACGAGAGATGAGTGCCAGTCTTAAACAAAACAAGAGAGAGAGAAACATTGATTACTAACGAAAGACTATAATAAAAGTAAGGTGCAGTAAGGTACCTATGACGAGAGCTGGTAGGTATGGAAGTAAGCAAGAGGTAGGAGGTAGGGTGGCAGGCAGGCAAGCAGGTGGCTCAAGAATACAGCTGGATGTATTCGTACAAATACCAAAAATAACAATTATTTCAAATTTATACTATGTTTATTCATACGAATAACCTCGTTTATTCATACGAATAACCTATTCGTACGAATAACCTATTCGTACGAATAACCTATTCGTACGAATAACCTATTCGTACGAATAAATTAGGAAAAATTGTTGGATTCGTTTTAATTGAAAATCGCGATTTTTTCCGTTTTTTCGAATTGAAAAAAAAATTCGAGTGAATTAATGCAACTTAGCAACCAAGCTGCCTCACATGCAACCATAGTTGCACCCCTGTACTCAGCCTCTGTGCTCGACAAGGCAACTGTAGGCTATTTCTTGCTGTTCCAAGTGACTGCAGCACTCCCAAAAGAGAACACATATCCACTGGTAGATCGTCTATCAGAAATACTACCAGCCCAATCAGCATCAATGTATCCATGCAACAGTATTTAAACCCCAGTCTCATAAAATAGTCCATACTACAATGTGGACTTCACATACCTCAGTATGCGTCTAACCGCATCCAAATGCGATTTTCTTGGAGCCTGCATAAACTGACTTACCAACCCAATAGCATAGCTCAAATCTGGCCTGGTAATAGTCATATAAATCAAACTTCCTACTATGCGTCTGTACATAGTAGTCTCTTCCAGAAGCTCACCTGCATCTGCACTCAACTTCACATTCTGCTCCAAAGGAACTGAAATAGGCTTACAGCCTATCATCCCATATTTGGATAGCATGTCCAATCCATACTGCCTCTACAAGAGCCATATCCCACTTGTGGATCTAATCACCTCAATGCCCAAGAATAAACGTAGCTCTCCCAAATCCTTCATCTCAAACTTTTGCTTCAATAGCATTTTCACATGAAGGATATCTTCATCACTATCACCTGTGATGATCAAATCATCAACATAAATGACAAGCAGCATAATACCTTTCTCTGTTTTTCTCACATAAAGTGAGAAATCTGCCTTGGGAATCTGAAAGCCAATAGTGACAAGATAGTGTCCTATCTTGTTAGACCATGCTCTGGGTGCTTGCTTCAAGCCATACAAGGCTTTCTTCAACCTGCAAACAAACTCAGGATGAACAGCATGCACATAACCTAGTGGCTGCTCCATATAGACCTCTTCTTGCAAATCACCATGCAAGAAAGCATTCTTTACATCCATCTAATGTAAAGACCATCCCTTTGATGCAGCCATAGCAATGACTGCTCTTACGATTTCCATCCTTGCAACTAGACTGAATGTTTCTTCGTAATCAATGCCATATGTTTGTGCATACCCGTTGACAACTAATCTTGCCTTGTATCTGCTCACAGAACCATCTGCATTGTGCTTCACCTTATAAACCCACTTGCAGCCAATTGCATTCTTGTCTTTAGGCAAAGGCACCAATTCCCATGTAGCATTTGCTTCCAAGGCATCCATTTCTTCATCCATGGCTTTCTCCCTTTTTTTTTTTCCATGGCTTGCTCAAAAGAAGTGGGTTCTGGTTCTTGTATCACTTTGACCATATAGGCATAGTGAATGGCTGTAAATCCATCATATTTAAGCCTATCCACAGGATACTTAACTCTGGTAGACCTATGCAAAATAGGCTCACTACCAGGTGCTCTCAAAACATCCCTTGTCTTCCTTACTCTAGGTGTAACAACAAAAGGAATACCCAACTCATCATCAAGGCTCTGTTCTGAGCCACTGGATTCACCATCCACATAAGAGTGACTTGCATTCACATCAACCATGGGCTGATCTACTTTCTCTTTTCCCTTTCGTAATACTTGCATACCACTATCAGCATTGCTTTGAGGAGATTCTCATGATCTCAGTCTGCCTATCCATGGTGAAGTATGTGAACCGCTATTAGAGGACACTACAGGTCCACTAATATCTTGTGATTGCTACTGTGAATTCTGTGCAGCATTACCATTTTGTGCATCTACATCATCAATCACATTTACTGGTTTATACCAACTGCTCATCTCATCAAAAACAACATCTCTACTCACTGTAAACTTACGAGTAGAAGGGTTATAGCATCTATACCCTTTCTACTGCAGAGAATAACCAATAAAGATGCACTTTTCAGCTTTTGGATCTCAACTCATCTAGTGAACATAGGCAATGCAACCAAAAACTTTCAAATAAGAAATATCTGGTTTCCTACCAGTATACCTCTCCTCTGGCAGCATGCCATGTATTGCTGCAGTGGGAGTCCTGTTCATTATATAGACTATTGTAGCAACTGCTTCATCCCAATAATAATCTAGCAAGACTTTTTCGTTGAGCATGGCACAAGATACCTCTCCAATATGCCTATTTTTCCTTTCGGTAAGTCCATTTTGTTGTGGGGTATGACCGCATGAATATTGCTGCTTTATTCCATGCTCCTACAGGAACCTTGCAAACTCATTTGAGAAGTACTCTCCCCCTCCTTCTGACCTTAGGCATTTTATTTGCAGGCCTGTTTCTTTTTCAACTATAGCTTTAAAAGCTTTGAAATGCCCAAACACTTCACTTTTCTTTTTCATAAAATACACCCAAACTTTTCTACTGTAGTCATCAATAAAAGTGACAAAATAATGACAGCCTCCAATAGATGCAGCTTTAGTAGTCCACACATCAGAGTGGATTAATTCCAATGGCCTCTTACTCTCTTGAACATGTCTAGGAAATGGCTTCCTTGCCTGTTTTCCAAATTGACAGGCTTCACATACCTTATGCATTTTTGCAAGCTTGAACTTAGGCAATCCTGCAACAATATTTTGGGCCTGCATTAATTTAAGTCGTCGTACATTAACATGACCAATGCGTTTATGTCAGATATCAATATTTGCAGCTACACAAGTCCCATGTGCAAACATTGCTGCACTCAATTCAAGCATGTCCGCATCCAACGTAAACATCTTGCCCTTCTTCCCTTTTGCTATCAAGCAACCTTTATTTTTCATATCCTCAACAAAGCATCCATGAGGATTAAATCTGACCTGCAAGCCCTGCTCAACCATTTGACCAAC
This sequence comes from Dipteris shenzhenensis, assembly GCF_047967505.1. Lineage (NCBI taxonomy): Eukaryota > Viridiplantae > Streptophyta > Polypodiopsida > Gleicheniales > Dipteridaceae > Dipteris > Dipteris shenzhenensis. Next base: position 41,848,616 of record NC_141616.1, on the reverse strand, counting down.
AGAAACCAGGTTCTTGGTGTATTCGTGACATGAAATACATCAAACAAGTATTTCTTTTTCCCATCCTGCATAGACAAAGGAATTTTACCAATCTGCACAATAGGATGTGCAGTATCATCACCAGTCTCCACAAATCCAGGTCTTTCCATTTTGCTTACATCCTGCATCCATTCTGCATGAGATGTCATGTGGTTTGACGCACTTGAGTCAACATACCACACATCATTGCTTTCTTCTGCACTTGTCATAGAATTGGTCATGTGCTGCACCATAAACACATGCTCATTTCTATCATCACCTTGTCTACTAGAGGATGCATAATTGCCTTACCGCAATTTTCCATTCATGATGTCATTCTGCTTTTTGTAGCAGTCTTTAGCCATATGACCCATTTTACCATAGTAGTAGCATTCAACATTGCTGTTTGCATTTTGGCCTCTCTACCATCCACCATGACCTCTTTGGCTCCCCCTGCCTCTAAAGTTACCACGTCCTCCTCCATAGGACTAGTTTTCTTGAATTTGCTGCATATTCTGATTTCTGCCACGGTCTCCAGATCAGCCTGCTCTACCTCTGCCTCTACCTCCTCCAGCATTTGAGTAGAAGACAGTTTCTTTTGAGGTTCCTCCTGAAGAAGATGCACCACCATTTCTTTGCTCTTCAAAAATTAGAAGAGCAATCAACTCCCCAAAATCAAGAAAATTCTCACAGACGGCAATGGATGTCTGAAACTATGCATAATCCTTTCCTAGACCATTCAAGGTCACATAAACTAAATCATCATCTTCCACTGGCAACCCAATAGAAGCAAGTGCATCTACAATCTTCTTCACCTTCATATGATAGTCATTGATGCTCATATTTTCTCTCTGCACGTTATGCAACTCTTGCTTGAGCTGCATTTTCCTGGCTTGCGTATTTGTGCTATACATTTTTGTCAAAGTATCCCATGCCTCCTTCGACGTGCTTGCATCCTGAATATGCACAATCATAGAATCTGAAATACTGATAGATAGCCAGTACATAACTTTTCTAGCTCTCTCATGCCAGCCTTTAAATGCCTGCAACTCCTATTGATTGGGAACATTAGGAATAACTAGTTCTTGTTCAGCTCCAGTAATGAACTCCCAATAGCCTTTTTCCTTAAGGAAATTCGTCATTCTAAACTTCCATGCTGAGAAGTTATTCTTGTCAAGCTTTTTAGTGACAATCTATGAAAGAGCATCAGACGCCATTATAGAATACTGCAAAAATATTCTGTCACTGCAAAAAACACAACTTCTGCCTCACAAGGGCAAATCTGCAAACCTGACGAAAGTGGTATTTGACCACACAGTCACTTCCTAGTGACAATTTTGCATCAACAGGAAATAACAATGATTCTGTCACTCCCAATATGTATGTGCACAGGCATACGATGCAATTTCTGCGGCAACTTTTCACCAACCTGCAGAAGAGTGGTCACACATAAAAAGCAGGGCACTTTCCTGAGTGCCTGCGAAAAACTTCCGCCACCAAAATGGGCCCCAAAATGGCCTCGAATCCAAAAATTATTGTCACCAAGGACTTCCTCCTTTACCGCAACATGTACTGCCCTCTCGCCACACCGCGAAGGATGTCCCAATCTGAGACAGTGCACTCTTGCACTTTCCGACTGTGCTATTTGCATAGATTTGCTCCCAAACTCGAAAAAGGAAAGCAACACTAATCCTCTTACCAAGATACTGCAAACTTGGTTTGCTTTCTTGAGCTCCTTACCACGAACCGAGCTCTAATACCATGTGAAGAGAGTGGGAGCGAGGTAAGGAGTCTCACTTGCAGCTTTCTCACATACACAATGGGGGAATATGCACAAAAGTGGAGGTTGAAAATAGTTTTCCTCTTCTTAGTTGTGAAAGCCAAAAGAACTCTCTCTTCTTACAAAAGGAATAGATGAACCCTATATGTGGGTCTCAAACCAAACTCAGCTAACCTAGGCGGCACACTAACTGAGCCACTAACTAGAGTACATAAAGATAGCTGTCATCAAGCTATTATTCATGGGCGGTGTACCTACCGCATCTGCAGCTAATAAGTCAGCGACATAAATGCACAATGGTCACCCTGGCATATCACGAGTGGAGCTCGATATCTCAAGAAATGCATCTATCCATAGTGACAGAGTAGATGCTGCAACGATAATGGCCAAGTGGGCGTACAAGGCAAAAAGAAAGGGCCTTGAAGGGAAGAACCAGCCCCCCAAAAGAAAGGTGCCTAAAGGGAAGAAGCCCAAGCTTGAGCCTTGGTAAGAAGGCCTTATAGACCCATCAGGGCTGATCCTTCCATCAGGGAGCAGACATAGCCCAAAGAGCTCAAAGCGGCTTAGCATGAAAAAAATAGGTAGAGCTTTCATACTCTTCTCTTTCATGATTGCTTCTCATGTATTGTTTCTTCCTTTAGAGAAAGAAAAGGAAAGGATTTAAGGAGGAGAGAAACCTTAGAGAAAGGAATGGAAAGTGAAAGTAGAGGAAGGGAAACAAGAGGAGAAGTAGAAATAAAGACAAAGAAACAAAATAAACTTGAAATAGAACATTTGAATACAAGTTTCCTTTTATACAATCAAGATGTTGTAGGATCTTTCTTTATACAAACAAGCTGTTGTAGTATCACAACCAGCATAGTGGTAGTACAAGATAAGTGGTCTCACAAGTCACCCTTTGTTTTAATATCACAACCAGCATGGTGGTAGTACAAGATAAGTGGTCACTAGCATGGTGGTTGGTTGCATACTATATACGGGTGCTTGAGGGATCCCCTTTAGGAGCAAGGGACATATCAACACGGCCCTGGACATATAGTGCATGTCAATATGGCTCGCATCCCTAAAGGGGACTTGTCAAGGGCCATATCGACAATTGCATTTATACAAGTTGTTTTTAGGATCACAACCATGGTTGCACATGGTATGTCATCTAGGATTAACTACCACCAGTGGCATGGTGGTTTCCTTCAATTATTACAAGATGAATCGCATATAATTCATTCGTTTAGGATTTGTGGTCACCATCCAAGTGGTTTTACAAGATAAGTGGCATATGTTTCCCTTGTTTGGGATTATTAAAACAATTGTGGGGTTTTTTGGGATTTACTAAAACAAGTACAATGGGTTTGGGATTTACTATAAAAACCAAGTCCAATGGTTGTAAAACGAGTGCGTAGGGATTTATTAGTTGGTATTTACATAAAACAAGCGCAATGATTATAAAACAAGTTGGTATTTACATAAAACAAGCACAATGGGTTTGGGATTTACTAAAGACAAGCTGATTGTAAATACATTTTCCATTTTGTGCTCATGGGTGTTTAAATTGCACCAGATAGCTCAACTACTACATTCCACTTCTCATAGCTCATTCCCCAATGATTCATAAATGCTTCCTCAACCTTGTGCTTGGGCTTGGTACACTGCAACACAAAGTATGGGTCATCTTCCTCATTCTTCCCAGAGTTAGTGACAACTACAAAGTTATCCGCCTCTTCCAGACAGCTAGTGAGGTCATCAAAACACTCCCCAAATTGTGGTGAGTCATTGTTTGTCTCTCCATTGTTTGTCACTCCATCTTCACATAGAGGGAAAATTTGAATTGCCTCCCGTCTCTTCATAGTTGCAATGTCCTCACGATTGTCATGATCCCCTATGATGCACGCACTACACAAACAAGAAAGTTTTCTTATTTTGAGTAGGTGGTTGTTTGAAAAGCCCCATATGTTGTGCAAACTATGAGTTCCATTAATGGCCTCACAAGAGTGTCTATTTCTCCTTTGCATTTTATTCACTTCACTTCATGGAACACTCTACGCATGAAAGTATTGTGCTGAGGCTTTGTTTACTGTATGTTGATTGTGCCCCTGTGGAGAGGTTGGCTATGAGCCATGTTACAGCATCATGGGCATCATTGAGATTTTCTTGAGGTCATGTTAATTGGTGTCCAAATAGAGATCACTTAATAACAGCACCACATCCATCATTTTCCCCCTTGCTATGGCTAGACTCAAAGAAATTCCACATCATGTTTAGACCCGATCAAGGATTTTTTAAACTGAGAAGAAGCACCATTTGACCACACCCAATGTTGGTTTATATTTTCTCGTACATGGGGATCATCATTTTTTAGCCATTCCTAATGTAATAGAAATGTATGTTGCATATATAAGGTGCCATGTTACCTATCATCCGAAACGTAGAAATTGTATGTGTGGTGCACTGACTTAGACTCCGAGTCAAGGAAGCAAATTGGCATCAGTCATATAAGAATCAAACATATGATTGTACGTGATATGCACTAGAATTGATACTCGTTGTACCAGTGAGCACTTTGCATCTCATATTGGGAAATTTGGCAAGACACTTCTTGAATTGCTTATCTTGCTAGCAGTAGCAGCTGGCCATGAAATTGTGAAGCATATATTCTGGGATGGATTGAACCAAGTGCTCTAGAAGGTCCCTCTACTAAGTGCTCTTATACAATAGTAGCCATCTCTTTTTCTATGATCCTTCAACATTAGCATGTTCAAATCTCTTTCATTTTAAAGGAATAGGGCTGTCTTCCCTCATTTCATTTAGATAGACATCAAATTGCCTCTTCTTCATAATACAATGTGTGCATGTGCCATGAATGTATTCAATGAATGCAATGCCACTTAGAGTCTCCCTTTGGACAAACTACTAACTCCCATATAGATGTTAGGCTACCAAACTTAGTCTCCCTCACAACACATGATGAGGATTCGGGTGGCCTACAAATTACACATTCATTTACGAGACATGGGAATCTATCTCCATGGAGCAATGCTCCAATATGACCATAAAACTTGCTGGGCCAGGTCAAAGTCTATGTGTGTTTTACAACAACACACATTCCTATCTTTGAGTTTCTTGATGTACCATGGCTTACAATGCTAAAGCTCCTTTGCCTAATTGAAAGATCAGGGTTCTGAAGATACCAATGTAGCTAATGTTGCCCTCTTTGTAGCTAGTTGATCTAAGTTTTGCACCCCTTTCACCTTTTGTAAGCCATTATTAGGTTAGAGAGCATCGTCTCTTGGGTGTGCATCTCCTAAGGTGTTGGTAGACTATCACTCAATGAATTTTAGGATGCTAAATGTTGTGAAGACTCGAGATTGGTATTCACTTGAATGGCTTGATGTTGCTACCTTGAATTCTCCCACCAAATGTGAGACCATAGCTCATGTTCTTCACTCTAATGGCAATGATCAAATGCATGCATCTGCAACCACTTCTTGTTTACTATTTTGTAAGGAATCTTCTTTCTTCTCATTGTTTCTTCCCTGCAAATGTGGAAAAGTGTCTTCCATTTCCATTTCAATACCGTGCTATTTCTTTCCTCACCCCACAATAGGTTTCTTGTGCCTTGATCAAGCTTTTTAGATTTCCTATTTTACAGCCTCTGTTTGGTTCTCTTGCAAGCCATGACGAGCTGCATCTTGCCATTAATATGGAGATTATCAGTGAACTACCACTAAAATAGATACTAGCTAGCTTGTGAGTAGAGCAAAGAATAAAAGATGACTTACCTGAGTAAAGAAGATAACACCAAATTAAAAGAATGAGGTCATGTCGAGCTAACTCTACACGGGGCAAGTTCCAAGGCATCAAGAGGAGAATGTACTTTGCAGGGCAGTAGAAGGAGGGTGTACTTTCATATTTCAAAGATTTGCAGGGTGAGAAAGTAAAAAGATTCAAAAGTGCATGGGGATAGCAAAATTTTCAGCCGCCACAGTCATTTTTCCCCTCTTACAATACACGTCAACAAAATTGGATATACCAATATCCCTCAAGCAAGTGCACTGTGGCCGTAAATGCTTCAAAAAACAAATAGGCCAAAGGGCATGCTATCGAGTTTGACTATATTTTATGAAATACAATGACCTTTGACATGCTTATGAGCCATATACCAAGGAATTGCATGTAAAAAGAACCAATACAAAATTGTAAATGGTGTTGGATTTATTGAAAGACATTTCCATTGGCACAAATTGCACATTTTCAAATTATTTCATTTTAGGGTGAATCTAGATACCAATATCACCAACTATCAATGTTTTAAGACCAGCATGTAGTAGTCCCACTAGTTTGCTGTCCATTTTTTCAATTGGTTTTGGTTTTCCACGAAACAAGAAAAAGTTATGGAGCTTATGGGTGTGCATAATTTTTGCACAACATTGGAGGCTCCTTAAACCACATCTAAGTTCTCAATTAAGTGTGTGCTTTGGTTGAGGAGAAGATCATCTAGTGTATTTTTTAATGATTACTTGGTTGCATGTATGCGTAGAAATAAAATTTGATATTTTTGAAAACATTGTTATATCCTATACTCTTCAGGATGCATGCTTCACATGCAACATAGCACTTGTAATGCAATAACAATCTTGTTCCAGATCTTAATTCCATACTTTTTTGGTCTCATGTTCAAGATTGGAATGTGTACTATAACTTGAAGCTTAGAGATATAATGTATTTTAGAAGCAAATATTTGTATTTTTTTAAAGTCATCTACGGCTATCACGCAGAGTTAAAGGAGATTTTATTAAAATCCTACTTTCCCAAGAGTTAGGCAAGATATCTATATACAAACCTGCCCTGAACCTCACCAAAAATGGCTACACCCAAGCTCCAACTAGCAAGATCCTCTACAACAAACGGGAAGCAAAGAGCCACTACAACAAGCTACCTGTAAGAGATAGGTCTACTTCCCATTATTGTTCTTTCCCTTCTTTGCCATAGGCACAGGGCTTCTCAATCATATAATGTGGCCTCAATATTTCACATTTTCTACTGATGTTCACCTTTTTTTGGTGGCATTTTCTTAATCTTTGTACTAACAAGAAGAGATAATAGCTAACCATCTTGCTCACGTGTGAGGTCATTGGTTTAGGGTCTTCTTCTTGATCTATCAAGTCTACCTTCTTTGCCTTGGCTAGGTCATCGTATCTTATCTTCTTCCTTACTTAGCCGGCCTCTTAGCACTTTCTAAGGAACTTTATCGTTTCTCCTCAAGCATAGTAATTTGCATACCCCAAGTGGATGTTGCTGCTACTAAAATATCAATTGTCACCAATAGATGCATCTAATTAGGTGAATACTCAGGCTTAGGAATTGGTGCATACCATGAGTCACCTAAAAGTTCTTTTTCCTTAACCTCTTCCTTATAAATTTGGGGTGCATTTAATGACATCGAAGGCTCAATGGTGAGCCTTCCATGTCATTAAATCCACTCTTATGCCCCTTCCACAAGGATATGAAAGAGTATTAGTATTAGACCAATCAACTCCCAATCAAGTGATACTTATGAATGATGGTCTATCTAGAGTGATGACATATACATCTGTTTGTCTTCAAAACTCCATCACTACAAATGATACTTAGTAGGAGAGACTAAATGCCTTGATTTTAATATTTTAAGAACCCCAATTGGTCTTGCATTGGTGCGATCTACTAGTTGCACTAACAAGGGAGTTTTGCCCATGGTTGGCTCTCCATACTTTTCCCAACAATATTTTGTGATGACGCTGACCTCCATACCCCCATGCAATATAGTAGTCACATTTTGGTATTAATAGAAGATAGGAAAAATTGCATTCATGTCATCATTTTCAAAGTCATGACCTAGTCTATCCACACTAATAAATTTGGTGTTACTTGTTGATTTTCTTGTGTCTCGAGACTTTAGAGATCTTGAGAATCTCCTTGGTATTTCTATGTATCAACCTTGGTCCCAATTGTAGGTAGCCTAGCATTCATCCGATTGGAGATTCCTCTCCATAAGGTTTCGTATCCATTTAATAGAGTTGCGATGGACATTTTTAGTTCTATGTACAAGAAGTTGGCTATACCTATTATGTCCCTAGGACCTTTAACATATCCTATTGAGTCTTTTTTAGGCTCATTGAATCCACATATCCTATTGAGTCTTTTTTAGGCTCATTGAATCCATATAAAAAAAACTTCATCACTCACAAATGACAACCAGGCTATGGATAATAGACACCCTACTGACAGAAACATTCTTGCTAATATAATAAATCCTATATCTAAAGATATTTGGGAACCTTCTTCTTTCTCCCTTTTTGGTACATCTAAATATTTTTTAGCATGATGCATAGGAGCCTATCTCAGGTGGACAAAATCTGGTCCCTTACTTTCTTTGAGTCTTTGCTCGAATTTATCTTGGCACTCACATAATAGGGCTTTTGATTTAGAGAGGCTATATGTTTCAATGATTGGGCTATGATGGACCAAGGGCCCTACCTTTCTTCTTTGACTACCCTTGATGACTCTTTACCAAGGTTTCCACTTTCAAAAGGGCTATGCTTTAACTGATTGGTTCTAGGTATTGACCAACCATGTGTATGACCACATGATTGTTGCCGTTGCCTATTTTAACTACCTTTTTTGACCCACCCCTTGTTGCAGACTTGCAAGTGGCTGCAGGGGAGGTGCTAGCTTTGTCTCTCTTGGGCTTCTTTCACAATTCCCTTACAACCTTGTGATTTCCTTAATGTCTCTGAATATCGAACTAGTTAAGATTTTTTGATTTAGCATCATGACAAATGTTCTAGGATTCTTAGTGGACAATCACTATAGAGGTGTTCTACACCACAACCATTGCATAAGGGTGTCAATGGAATTTGATATTGCAATAGGGGGTACTAGTTGAGTGTCCCTATAAGGACAATCCCTCATGGGATGTGACCCTTGGCACTTATAACATGTGATAGGCTAGTTGATCCCTTAAAAGAAAATTTGTTGCCCTAAATGAGGACCTTGGCAAATGTAACATTGCAATGATAGTCACTTTTCCATATTATACATGTCCTTAGCTTTGTGGAAGTGGAGTTGCTTAATAAATAGGAATAGGTTGGTCATAAGACTGTGCTAGATAATTCAAGAAAATCCCAAGTCCCAGCTTGGCAGTATTTGGAGAAATTATAGTCTTTTTACATGAAAAGAACAAGAGAATAGGAAAAAAAACTACATTCTCATTCACAAAAGTATGATATATCAACTAAATCCACAATAGAACCATGAATTTATGAAAGAAATTCTCATTCACATAAGTATCAACTTCCAAACTCAATTGAGTGAGAATCATATCATGAACCTTAGACTAAGTGGTGTTATAAGCACCTTAATTATAATTATAGCTTTTAATTTACATTATTATTGAGATTTCTTTTTTGTTCAATCTGTAAACCGTCATGACCCTTAGACTAAGTGGTGTTCGTATATGGAGTGAAAATAATCCCATGAACCTTGGTGGTCTTCATAAACACCTTAGTAGCTCTTACATCATCAATACTTGCTTTATTGTGAGCATATTCATTTCAAAATATAAAAATCTATAGTGAATATCCCATACTTATTTATGTGACCTTCAATCACGTTGTGACCCTTTTTAACATCATGACCTTCCATCACATATTAACAGTTCATGGATGCACAATTCAAAACCTTGAATTTAAACATCTCTTAAACATTTTTGACTTTATAGTCCCCTTGAGAAGAGTGGCACTAGTGCCATTCCCAACCAGGGGTTAAAAGATGATAACAGCCCAGTATTCCATCATGTCCATTCATGCACACACATTTAGAAGAATGGAAAACCATGTGCTTCAAATTTGTAACAAAAATGAAATATTGTGTATACTGTGGTAGAGTTGAATTTGCTACGAATTCGTTGTCGAAGTTACAACTGATACCATCTATGCTAGATTCTGAGGACATCCCATACGATCTATCAACAAATACTTTTCTCAGTGTATATATTGAGAACAAGAATTATATTTCTGAAGGAAACAGAACAAGAATGATTTGTGAGGCTTGCATAAAGTTTCCTTTTAGAAAGCTATACTCAATTCCATATGATCCTGACTACATAAGAAATATGCTAATTGCATACATATTTCAAATGCAAATGTTGTCAGCCATTGATGTATCTTTCAATATTTCTAAAGCAATTAAATCGTTGGCAACATGAACATTCCAAAGAAAATCAATACTAGACAATCCTTTAATATGTTGGGATCGACAACAACGGATTTGGAAAAATCCAACAACACTATTATCAACAACTGAACAAATACTAGCTTTCAACTCAAGAACAAATCCTATCCTCAAAAAATACTTGTCAATGTATGAAAGGCCTCGTCTGAAACTTTGAATTAGTGTCGTTTGCTCAGAAGTGCTCAGAAGCTATTATTGACATTCTACAGAGACACTCTGCAAATTCTCCTTTCGATCTTATGTGAGTTGCACATGAGGACAATTATCTGTCTCATTATTGGAGCATATAGATGTAGTGCTTGCAACCCATCAATTTCAAACACAAGATTCACATGAAGTTGGCACAATAGTACTCCGTAATTCATCAAGAATTGTGGAATGAGAAATCTTTATATCCACAGATGGATTATCTGATTCTCATGGATTAACAATTGAGACAACGTTATTTCCATTTCTGTACCCTTTAGGGCATGGTTGCCATGATGGTAAGCTATTCTTAAATGTGTATTTAAAAATGAGAATAGGATCACTATTCTCAGTATTCACACTCTACAAGCCATACTTGCTACTAATGTACCAAATTCAACAAGCAATCATTATCACAAACTCAACACAAACGATAATTCTACAAAGAGATATTGATTAACAAAGACGACAGAATCCAAGAATATCTGAACATGAGATAATGAAATTGATATCCATTCAGAAACTAGACCAATGTTGGATCCTCTTACACATAGATGGCTCTATTATCGCCCATCCCTTGAGCATCGAAACGTTGTCCCATATCATGCTAGCATAGTATTGTTGTGGCAAGCACACATGAACATTCGAGGAATAACAAATACAGGCCTATCATACTACCTCTTAAAGTATGCTATGAAAACAAAGCCAATGGGACATATGAACTTGAACATCGAGGATGCAAAGCTCCTTGGACTTGAGAATCTAGATCCTTTAAAATTGAAAATGATAGCTGCATGTATTTTATCAAAGCCAACATCACCCAACAGAGGCAGCACTATCATGCTTGCAAATTCCCACTATACAAAGAAGCGAGGCTGTATACTTCATAGATTAATCTCCACCATCGTTGTGGCAATGATATCTTCAAGAGTACTGTGTCACAACAATGCATCCAATAGACACGTATTGTGGTCGACCAAACATCATGGAAAACCTCACATTCTATGAATTCTAGAAGAAATATGATATTCAAAAAGGCAAGCGTAAGAACAATTCAAATGTAATCATTAAGGATTCTTTTGGTAACTATCTATGTCCCTCCACACACATTGTGCGCTTCACAGATTACCATCCTGTTCATCATTTTGATGGATTTTTCTATAATCTATTACTGAAGCACATACATTTTAAAAATGAAAATGAGCTCATTTCCCAGGCGAATCACACAAAGTCATACTTCTTGGAATGCCCTATACAACAACTCATACAAACAGAGATGACATTGAATCAATCGTTGAACATTATTACAGGGTGCACATGCTTATTGATGAGAATCGCCACCAACTAACAAATATGATTCTACAAAAGAGTCCATTATGTGCATTGGATGGAAATTGTATAACATCAACAGATCTTGATGAAGGAGACAACATCAACAACAGATCTCGAATCTCAATCCTTTGAATGATAGACAAGTTCAAGGAATTTGAGAAAGCGACTCTATCATCTGAGCAACAAGAAGTTTACGATAAAATTACTAAATTACCAAGAGGCCTTCATGTGATTTGTGGTACACCAGGGTCAAGAAAGACCTTCATGATCAAATACATCACTCACAAGTACATAGAACAAGGAAAATCGGTTGTTCTTACAGCTACAACAAGTGCAGTGGCACTAAGACTTAGCCGCTTAGCAACTATAGACCATCATCAATTTGCTCTTCCAAAGAAGCATGGCATGTTTCGTGCATCGCTTCCGACAACAGACGAACACTATCAAGATCTAAAATCTACAGACGGCATCATTATTGATGAAATCTTGATGATGACTTGCCAAATGCTAAACATGGTTGTCAAACAGTTATGCGAGGCTTGTAATCAAACACTGCTACAACCACTCGACAAAAAAAAATGCTCTTATTCAGAGACATGGCACAACTACCACCTGTGTGCAAGTGCAAAATTCAAGACAACCACTACTATCGAAAATGCCACATCTGTAACTCGGGCTTTTGGACAATTGCTAAATACTCATTTCTACAAACATCCATGCGTCATCTCAAAGATCTGGCATATGTCGATTTCCTAAATATTATTAGAATACGACAGCCCAGCATAGAAGAGATTCAATACTACTTAGGAAACTTGATCATCAATGAAACTAGCCGAATTCATTGACAACAATACAACTATACTCTGTACTCATCAAAACGACACACACCGCTACAATGAGCTCATTCTTTATAAACAATTCAATGAAAGACAAATCAAGAAAATTAAAGTGACTTCGAATGCAAAAAATATAATCGAGTTACAAGAATGGCTGAAGGATTCGGATTTTCGAGTTACAAGAATGGCTGAAGGATTCGGATTTTCACTCAATACAAGAAATCGCAATCGGAGCATGAATTATGATTACTGAGAATATAGATCTCTCTATTGGAGCTACAAATGGTGCAATTGCAACAGTTGTTGCATTAGATAATGACAACCAAACGAAAAATTTAATGAAAATCCATGCAAAGATTTTATTAACTAGCGAAAAGATTACACTTAGACGATCTAAACACACGCAAAAGGTTATGAACTCAATATGGTATCATAAGACAACCTTTCCAATAACCCTTCCATATGCAATCATTGGATACAAGTCTCAAGGATGCATGCTCAGTGGAAAGGTTCTTATTGTGATGCAAAACTCATTTGCACCTGGACTAACATACGTAATGCTCTCTCGAGTTACAACTCGCCGACAACTACGAATTCTAAATCAAATTTCACCATCGAATTTCATTCACATGCCATCTAAATTTTAATTGTGTAAGTCTGATTGTATTATGCATGGAAAAAATTGAATTCTAATGATTGTGCGAATTCCAAGATTTCATTCTCTAATATTTTAGAGTTTGTGCAGATTCACTCAGATTTGCCCGATTGTAGATCATACGACAAAGAATGGCATCCGCGGATGAGGTATATCTCATATCATCATTAAAAAAGTCGGGGTCTCATTCACACAAATGTTAATTCACTATTATATTCATTGCTACATATAATTCTTCTTCCTTCATTCTACCTTAAATTCTTTGTGTGCAGATTTTCAATCAATTTAAAAACAAAGCTCAATTGGCTCAACAAGATCACAAGAAATCAGCAAAAAGAAGAAAGGGGCAAAGTTACTTCTTGTATACAGCTCAGATGCGACTCGCAAACATGGTAGGAAAAGAGCCACATGAGTACATTTACGGATGGAGCACACTACAAGAGCTCAGGGATTTCATGGACGACAACCAACAGGACATACAGCAACAACATGTACCAAAGTGATCAAGCAGAGAAGGGAAAGGAGTTGCCGATTACAATAGAACGTGTGACTGCCGTTGTAGATTTCAATTTCGCAAACCAAGCATACAGCAAAAATTTTGAATTCTTCTCGAGTCCACCAAAGGCCGACGTAACACCACCGCGTATAAGTACATTCTTCACTACAAATCTTACGACACACGCTATCTTCATTCTCATGTAATCATAAAGTAACTCATAGCTCTTGAATGTTGTATTACACATAGGAAAGCACGATGAAGACAAAGAAGAAGGCAAAGAGGGCACTTATTACGTATACTGTATTCAATGTATTCTTACAACAAAATGATATAATAGACAAACTAGTGATCTTTACAAACGGCTTGCACGACACAAAACTAACCCTCCTTTGAAAATGAAACCTGATGTCAATAGGTACAAACCGTTCCACAAGAATTTCAAAGCAAAAGTCCTAGTGACAACGGACAAAAAAAGCAAGGCAGATACACTGGAAGAAAAATTCATAAAAGATTTCAACACAACTGACTCGACAAGTGGCTACAACAATCTCTGTGGAAATCCGTCATCTACAAAGAAATACTACTTCCCCAAAAATAGGGGCATAGTCTAGAGTACTTGCATGGAAGTCCATTTTTGATACATGGACAAGACTTCAGATTTTGAACTACTATTAAGTCATACTCTTGCAAGAGTGTTGAATTTTGTGTTCATTAAAGCAAGAACTCTTCTTTTTGCATATCCATGAAACTTTTAACAAATTTTGATGCGTTATAATATTATTACTATTAAACTCCACTTCAAAGTGCATTAAGTATTTTTGCTACTATTGTTAGCCTGAGGCGAATGAAAGGCTTCATGTCCATTTTTGGAATATCAAACCAAGAACCCTTCAAATCCATAACAGCTGCCTGCCCGGATCTAGTTCTACTTGTCATGACATTGTTGTCTCTCAATGTGTCTGAAGTAGCATTCTCTGCAACGACTTGGACTCAAGGATACACACCCGCAACTGTTTCCACAAATTTGCAAAATGGACCGGGCATGCGAACGTGAAAGGAGGCAAACTTATGGCCAGAAGCTGAAGACGTTAACTCCTTGGAGTCGAAGAGCCAAGGATTGGACATTGCAGGATTTCCTCAAGTTGCTTCGACAAGGCGATCAGTTCGAAACTCAAGGCGACAAGGCTTCGACAGTCGGACTTCTTGTGTGGTTGATTTGAGAAGAACAAAAGATTTGATTGGAGCTCAACCAATTTATGCCTCGTTTCCTAGTACGGCATCGCAGAGAGAGCTATTGCCACTTTGCTACCTTTGGCAACCGAGGCCCACGCTGCAGCCTGGGTGTGCACTCTAGGTTGCTCAGACTTGGATTCCTTGTGGAATTTTGGCATGGGGCTGGATGAATTGAGTGGCGGGGGAGCAATGCGGGTGTTTTACTTGATTGAAAAAGCAGGGCTCGATGCCCTAATTTTTGAGTGAGCCTCAGTAATGGATTCGAGGACCTTATCCCCAGACGGAGTCAAGCTCATGGAGCCGTGACTTGCCCGAAATTGCAGGAGAGAAGAGGTGCTCTGCCTAGACGAGGTGCAGGAGAGAAGTGGTTATCTTTGACCTCAATCCAGCGGAGAGTGACGGTGATGTTATCCTTGCTAGCAAGCAATGTTGAAATCCCTCGAGGACGGAGCTTTCACTCTGAACTAGCTTAGCTGCGAGTATGCTAAGGGGAGGGTAGTAGAATCAAGGCAATGTTTCGTTGTGTCTGCGAGAAACGAAAGCAAAGGATCAGACTAAGCGACATTGTGAGGCAGTCCCGAAGCAAAAGCCAGAAATGGGACAAGGACATGGATATGCTAAGCAGAGGGGAAGAAGAAAGCAAAAGCAAAGAATGGACAAACCAGCTTAGAGCGTGTTCTTGGGGTATGCAGTCACACAGTGTGGAGCAGCTATGGCGAAAGAACATTTAGATAGGAAGGAAACCCCAATGCAAGGTAGCTTGTGAGACGTAGCTTTGACGTCCCCGTTCAGAAAAGTTACCGTTTCCTGCCTTTATTCTCCTTTTCTTTCACTCTGCCTACTGCTTCCATCCCGTAGCTTGCTCAGCAGGAGAGACGGCACTCTCTCTCAGCGTCCTGCATTTTTTTTTTTGCTGGTGTCTTGCTCCTTTTCTTTAATCCCTAAACTTTTGTATCAATCGTTGGTTTCCTTCAATCCCCTGGATACTCTTTGCAATCGTCCCGCTTTGTGATGCCTCAGTAGGACATTCCAAAAAAGGTATGTAGCCATACATTCCTGGAAAGATCTGTAGCCATACACTCCTAAATAGAGGGCTCGGCACCAAACCCTGGTTTTTTGAACAGCCCTTACTCCAATTGCAAACTAACTAGTTGTTTGCAGAAGGATATCCAAGCTCTCCTCGGCATTCACGTTGCTTCGAGATGTTAGGCACAGGAATGGCCTATCTGAAGAGTCATCAATAACAGAGTTGAAGCGCAGCACACATAGCCGCGGCCTCGCCACTCTCTTTGTTATTTAACAGTCCACCATGTGCTCAACACGTGAATATAGACTCAGAGAATTGGATGCTAAGATTCTATGTTTTACCTCGTTATATCTATGTTTTCAGTTCATCCTTTGTTATATAGTTTCTTCGAGCAATGCAGGTTCTTTTGGGACTACTAGTTGCACAACTTCAATTGCATGTATCGAGCTAATCTATATATCTTTGTTTTATGCAACTACATGGTTGTAGAAGAAGCTACATGCTTGTGGAATCTTCTACCAATGGTGATACATTTTTAGGTATTTTAATGTTTTCATTACCATTCACTTTACATGACAGTTTTTAATTATAGTGAGAAGGCTGATTGTTATCTATTTTATATTTATCAGATAATGGTATTGGCAAGATCCAGTGCAAAAAACACATCAATTGAGCTATGTGGGTTATATTATAAGCCTTGTTCATCAACTAACAAAGGGGTGCAAATGATTGAAAAAGAGATGACGACTAAGATAAGTCATGATGATTGTGAATCAAGTGAGGATATAGATGTTGGTGATCACTCTAAAGAAACATCTTTGAAAACAAAGGTGAAGGCAAATTCGAATCAAATTGAGGAACAAGAGAAAGGTGATGGACTTATTGTTCCATAAGAGATTCTTTAGAGCACATTGGGGAGAATTAGACTTGTTAGGAGAACTCTTCCTCTTAAGATTCCCTTGTGTCGTATTAAATTAAATCAAAAATTAAGAACTGTGGTGAGTAAACAATCAAAGGAGATGGGGTTCACATTGAGAAAGGATGGATAATAGAATTGTTGCATTTCACGATAGCTTTGTGGCAATTGGTGTAACAACAAGTCCATGTGGAATTTATTTAAGACTTTCATCAAGGGTTTTTACAATTTACGCATGCTAATGCAAATATGCAAATTGCCATCATTTATTGCAGTAAAGTGGTGAAAAGTATTTCAATGATGCAACACTTAAATTTCAAAACGTGATTATATTTAACAGATGCAGTTAAAATGTTAAACCTTAGTTTTATTTTTAGCACATGCACCATGGTAAACACAGAAAAAAACTTGTTAAGTCTCTATAAAAAAACTCATTGTTTATAGCAACACTCTAGCAACATATAGTTGAGTATTTGAAGCTATTGGTAGATATCTCATATAGGGAGGACATGCAAAAATGACAAGGAAGCTAAACACCAATAATGTCCCTAATCCTTAAGAGAGAGGGAGAGAATATCAGACTCATCATTCATAACATCTTCTGTTTAGAGTAGAGACTCACTTATGTGAGTGTAAAGTCTATGTAGGTAGCATTTTTCATTGAGTGATAATGGAACCCATTGAAGTTGCCTTCACCACAGCAAAAAGTGTTGCATAGACCTGCATGCCCTTAAGTTTGGTAAGGTAAAGAATCCATGTCTATCTATAGATCCTTGCAAACAATAGAACCAATCCTCTATTTAAGGGACTCTAAAGAGAAAGTCGAAGCACATAAAGAGAAGTGCTAAAAAGATGATAGAGAAGTGGGAAAAAGTGTTGACTAGTGGAAGAAAGTGCTAAAAACTATTAATATCTGGCAAATTTTCTAAGTTCTAAGGAGAAGACCATTTTCTAGGATTCCAATACTTGAAATTACCAAAAAGTCGTAGGCAAGGCAATCATATTTACATTATCAATCCTTAGATGTTAGCATCCTCAATACACACCACTATAAGATAGACTATATAACCTTATTCTCTTTGAAATATTGTCGATATCATGAGATAATACCAAACTAGCGAAATAAGGGTGTATGTGATTGGAATGCATCTATAGTTTTGTCCAACTAAAAATAAGACATCATAATTATATAAACACAATCTCAAAAGTGAATATTCTTAACTTGAGACATAAATTTTAGATCTCATCATTCTTGTTATACAATGCTATTGATAGAATGTATTATGTCATTCTCCATGAATGTTTCTTGTAGAGAGATGAGATGCTCTATGATATTTTGTATAGTACCAAACTAGGGACATCACTCAAAAGGTGATGAAATATTGTTCTTTGTTAAGAGAGGGTTGAAAGAAGGATAGACTTTCATGCATTAGCATGTGCGATGCTTAATCCATTATCATTTTTTATTTTCTAAAGAGGTCTCGTCCAACTAGTCCTTCCAAGCTACAGGCATTGTACATCATTTTTTACAACAAACAAAGATGAAAATCCTCAAAGAACTTTGCCAACATTTCAAAATGGAGAGGGAATTTAGAAGAAAAAGGTCCAAATATGGGTTTTTCTAGATTGACCCACTTGGACATGTTCTTAAGAGAGGATGACTCGAGATAGCACACTATAGTATGGTGTAGGGGTGTGGCTTAGTAAGCTCATAATTGAGTTAGGAAAAGCATTTGAATGCTTGTTTAGACCATTGAGTGCCAAATTTATTTGTACAATTTGTAAAACTAACATTGGGTGAACTCATTAATCTGCATAAGGCTCTCCCACATAATAGATTCTATCAATCCTAGGCTTTCTAATGTGCTAGCAAGATGTAACATATGGTTAGCCTACTCACGAGCTTTTTTTAAAAACAAAACAATGTAATTTGAGTACAATGGACTCTTGAAGCAAACCTAGAAAGAGAAACACTTCTTTAACCACAATTGAATTGTCATTGTTTCAAAGGAAAATAGAAGAAAAATGGAAATTTTCATAATTGAAAGGCCTTTTCAAAGAGGATAAGAGAATGAGATGTAACAACAAGGGGACAAGGTATAGTGTGACAAGGTAAAGGTATGAAACAAGAAGGCAACACGGTATAGTGCTTGGGATGTGGGGGACTGGGGTGGGGGGTGGAGGGCATTAAAATATTAAATTTGTATATACCCTACTCATCTCTTATATTTGCATGATTTTGCCATTATGTTACAATTGGATGCTCTAATAAATATGTGAGTACTGCAAGGGACCCATTTCTTGGAAAAGAATGGTCTTGCATGACTTTAACGTTACTTCTCATTTTCATATCCATTGCTATAAACATCAGTGCATTGTTTGTATATGCAACTTTAGGTACACTTTGTATGTATACATTGTTTGTATATGCAACTTTAAGTACACTTTGTAGGTATACACGTAGGCCCCATCAGACATTGGGGCCTAAAGAGAGGAGAATAAAGCAATTAGTGCTAGGTTTGTATATGAAACTTTAAGTACACTTTAAAGAGGAGAATAAAGGAATTATTCCTATTGGGGTAATAAAGAAATGTTTGAGCTGTCACCTTGGCCTCATGAGAAGGTGCTTAACTCTTTCAATGGCTAGAAGTGAAAGTAGCTTCCTTTGGGGACTCGTTTTTCCTTCATTGTTTTTCTCGTTGTTACTCATCACCTACGCCTCCACTTCGACTTCTCACGTTTCTTCCTCTCAAGGTACCTGCACTTTTCATCACTGCAAGCCATCTTCGTTGATTTCGATCCACAGATTCATGTTTTTCCCACACCCTTGTAGCTAGCCTCTCAATTGCTCTTCCATACTTGTGCTATTATGTTGTTGTATCTATGAAATATCCCAGGAAGTCGGGATGAGCACAACATGTCCTTGTCATCGGCAGTAGGCAAGTCCAAGAGTTGGGAATTCGTGTCTAGATAATTCTAACAATAACTTCAATAATTCCAGCAAGAACTTCACTTCGAAAGCTAGTGTAGATCGAAAGTGGGATTTTGGCATGACACTGGCGATACTAGTCCTTGAAACGTTGCTGTGCTCGTGAATCATCCGGAGACTTGAGCTCAGATTGCACTAGGAAGTTTGGTTGTAATGTTGCAGCAATTTTGTTTTTGTTGTGTATGTTGTAGCTGATGGTATGTACAAAGCTGTTGTGTGAAAGGTGTGCCAGTGTTCGCACATCTCAATTTCCACACTCTCCTTCCTTGTGCTCTCTTGACATTTCTCTCCCTTCTCATCCTGACAAATTTCCTATTGGAAGGCAAGATTGTAAACTTTAAACCATCTTGCTCCTTCTACGCTCACTGTGGTTTCCCTGCATTTCATTTTGTTTTTCCACTTTCATCCATCAAGCACAATAGTTCTTAGGACCTTTTCCCACTAGTAGGTTATGTTAGTGAGCTTAACATAACTAGTTCTGTTTAAGTTAAAGATAACCTTAAAATCAAAATTACATTCCCATTCGTAACCCATTATGTTATGCACTAAGTGGTCTTAAATAAAACTTTTGGGGTATTTTTTATACAAAATGCTTTATCTCATCGATCCAAAGTTAGTTCTTTAAAGTTAAGGTCGCAATGGATTCTTCTTTTCAAACCCCTGGAGAAGATATAGCAAATAGATACAACACACCTACGTGGAAATCCGACAATACCATACCGTAAGGTGGTAATCGAAAGGTGTAACAGCCCAAGCAACCAAACTTCACATAGATGTGATTACCAGAACCATTATAAAAAGAAAGAAATTAGCACTTGAAGGTGAAATGGGTTCCTTTAGAATTAATTTCAAACCATCCGCTAAAGGTTGTAACAACCCAAATAATCCCACTACATTAGGACCCCTTGGCGCGAACGAATAGGGCTGGCGTGTGCTTTCCAAGATGGGATGGTGGAGTGAGGAATTATGGTGGGATGCTGAGGTCTACTGCCGGTTTTTCCACTGAGCCCACAGGAAAACAGCACCCAACCCGTAAGCACAATGACCCACTTGCAAGGGCGGCGCTCTACCAACTAAGCTATATCCCCTGTTCCCGGGCCTGCTTGTAGGCCCTTGTTAGCCAACATAGTAACTTTCACCACCACGATGAAGGCCATGGACCGATACGAACCGAAAACCTATCAACGAGTGAGAGCACATCCCTACTAATTCCCAAAAAACATGAATTTGTATTGGATTGGGACTGAAGACTAATCCTGACATGGAGGCGATGGAGAAGCTTAAATAGACGAGAAACCTTAGGTATCCCTAGTCGTGACGCATATTACTATCACTATAAATCATAACCAAGACACCTATGGTGGTGACTGACATCGACGTAATGGAAATACGAGTACCCATGTTGTATAGTTCTGAGTTGATCTTGACCATGAAATTTTCTTAACAAGAATCTTGCTTTAAGTATCATTCTCACTACTCACCCTTAAGTTAACCATATTAAAATTTCACATTCCAACTTCTTTCTCTTCTTAAAATTCCTTAAAGTACCTATTTTGAAGGGGTTAAATTTAAAAACATTTTTAACCGACAGTTAGGAGATTTAACTTTACATTCTAAAAATGCTAATGGGAATGCACACTAATGTGGACACTCTGTTAAGAGCCTTAACTAGTGCTCCCTAACTACTAGTAATGGGACTAGGCCCTTAGAAACTCCCATACCCAGCACGGATCGGCTATTTAATAACAAGAATGGGAGGTTCATCTTTATATCTATTGAGTGACATAATGTGCTTTCAAAACTCCAAACTTGATCATTATTAAAAATTGATGGCGCAAAAAAATATTCCCAAACATATTTGGTTTAGCAAGACCAAAAGGGACAGAAAAAAAATAAGAAAGAATAAATCACGTTTCTTTTTTCCCATCCTTGGATGTTGACATTTTCAAAGCTAGTGTATTTTCAAGGATTCTAGCCTCCAAAGCTCTGAGTACCTTAAATACGCTCTCCTATTCTTTTCCTCTTTTCCCCTATGTCATTAAACCCTACAATCGAGAAGTAAAAAAGGCATGAAATGCTTTTTTAACATGGTAATAGCTTCATATACAAAAAGAGAAGGCAATGGCAGAAATAGTTATCTTGCTTTTGGTTGTTTATTTGTGCTAGGATCATCTTCGTTCATTGTCTCTACACATTTGGAATGATAAAAGGTGTACAGAATCCCATCCCAACCCATCTAATCAAAGGAAGGAGAGTAAAAGACTAGCTCTACCTCATCGTTGCTAGTTACATGGTTATTGTCAAAGAAGAGTTATAAAGGATGATCTTCATTATCTTGGGTCCTTGTTTTAACATTGCTTTCTATTAGTTTTGTTTTATTTGTTAAAATTGATATGCGACATGATGAAAACAAGATTTGTCTATTGAGTGAATTTAAAAATTAAAATCTTTATATCATTAACTAAGATGGGCTAAGAATATTTATGGAGACGTGTAACAAATGTTCTACCACTCTTTGTTAGTGTTTTGTTTTTTGTTTCAACTATTTTTCTTGTGTTCTATTTTTCCCTTCTGCTTTCACTTTGCTACTACTGCATTTTGTTGACTTATATCTTCGGTTGGAAATTTTATTGAATAATAAAGGCATATATTTAGACAAGTAGGTTGAATTGAGGCAACCATGGCTATGCTCTGTACCCACTGATAATTCCATGGTGGGGTGTTGCTCCTGAATTATGTCGTTCCCAACAAGAGAAGGACAAAAACAAGGGCTAAAGGAAAAAGGACAGGGAAAGACATGGAACAAAATTCACAACAAAGTTCTAGATTCAACACCCCTATCTCATCTCAATACATTGATCATTCCTGCTATATAGTTCTCAACCATTGCTTCAAATTTTTCTAACTTTATCAAATGCTTTAAGCTTCTCTTTGATAAAATAGAGGTTACAATATTAACGAGTAAACCGTTAATACTTTTGGTCTAAATATAGTATAGAGTAAACCATTAATACTTTTGGTATAAATATAATATAGTGTAAACCATTAATATTTTTGGGCTGAATGTGAACTATAGAGATTAAACCATTTATACTTTTGGTCTCAAAATAACCCCAAGCATTAGTGTAATACTCAGAGGAACTCCTTTTGATCTTGTTGTACTTATTCGGCTTGGGTACCTTTGCTTTAAAAAAATGTTTCACATACATTTCCAAGAGTTCTAAGTCTTGGAATACCACATGCCATATTTTGATTTTTGAACTATGTCAAATTCTTGAAGTTCACAAGACCTAAGCTATCATTGTATGTATATTAAACTTGGTGCTTTCTTTTTGAAAAGTTTTTCCTTCTCCATTAGTTGACACATCCTATTGAAAGTATCTAATCTTGCATTCATCTCCATCAAAGATGACACTGTAGTCCTTCTCTATCATTGGTTGAGATAATAGGTGTTCTTTGTTGGCTATCAATTTTGCCCAACGTTTTGTTTCCTTTCCATAAAAAATGCATTCTGATTATCTATGTTTTGCCTATGAAGAAAGTATACCTATTTCATAATAGCCTAACAAAAATGATTGCTCATCTTAGGATGGATTCAGTGTGCCCTCAAACCCCTTTGAAGATTGCATGTTTGCAAAGAAGATACGAAAATGATGTGTGCAAATTTATACATTATTGCACAGTGCATACATTGCAAATCAGCTTATTTGGAATTAGAGAAGAAAAGTACTTCTTTAATTGTTCATTCATTTTGTGGGATGTGGCATAAGTTGCATTATCACAATCAATACACCCATTCATTTCGACTCTCCTTACACACACATCTATATTATTTCCACACTTCCTCATGAAAACACATTATGATCCATATGAATACTACTTGGGGTGGTCAATCTATAAACATGGACCATTTATGGATAGGAGAGGGGTTTTTTTAAATAGTGATCTAATACAACTATAATATGTACATGTAGATTTGGTACTTTCAAATTCACAATTACAACATCTATAGGTCCAAAAGAGAGGTAAAAAATTATGAAAAAAATAAAAATTTTAAATATAAGGGTATTTCAAATGTGTGCTTGGTGGCATGTGTTGAAGGTTTTTAAAATAGGGACTACCTTGGGGAATGCCATTAATATTGTAAACACTCTCACACTGATTTGCAACAACTATTGGTGCTACATAACTAACATGCCTATCCTTTGTAATTTCATTTTGCCTCTCCTTTCTACTGACTATGGACTCCTTAAGTACTCTCCCTTTATCACACTTTGTGTATTCTCCACACCTGGTATATTGTCACTAATGTAGACAACATTACTGGTAGAAGATTCCACCAAGACTAGTAGCAAATCTCTTCATGACGTTTGACCACCCACCTCTATGGTTTCTTTGTGCACCTATATCATCAACTCTCTCAATCTAGAGGCTTATTGTAGCTTGGTCAATTTAGCTCAAACTTTGTTCGACATTTCATTTAATCCTTCATTGCATGCTTTGCCTTGGCATGCACTTTTTGCAATTAAAGTTCATTTGGAAACACAACATTAGGTTGCTTCTACCTAATACATCTTGAAGTACTAGTCTTTTGCCACTTTGTAGTATGTGGTGCATCCATTCTCAGTCTATGGCTTCCCCATCAATGTTAAGTTCATTAAGGAACTCAACATTAGGTTGCTTCTACCTGGTACATCTTGAAGTACTGGTCTTTTGGCACTTGGTAGTATGTGGCCCACTCCCTCTTAGTCTATGGCATCCCCATCTTTGTGATTGTATGTAGGAGTATCATTTGATGCTCTGTTTATAGTTGCATCATGTGCTTGCATATAGGAGTCTCATTTGATTCTCTATTTCATATATCATATTTCCTTCACCTTTTGGATTCATATCTTTACGACTTTGTACCATGATTGCTCACTAAATACAGGCACATTAAAGGTGATGGGACACACCAACTTGCTTTATTGCATCTATGTCTTTTCTAATTAATGGGCAGCCCCAGTAGAGTCTGTTGCCTTTTGTGAGGCACGATGTTGGAATAGTAGCGTGGCCCTTTTTCTTCTATCTCATCTTTTGAGAGGTCAACTATGTAGGTCACCTTCTTTGCCTTTTGTTTGGCCACTCTTATTTACTCCATTCAAACTTTGTTGGGGTGAAGGTTAACCCCAGTCAAAGGTGTTAGAGGTAGGTTTGAGGAAGGCTAGTGAGAAGAAGAGCAAGAAGGTGGAGGGGGCAACTAGGAGGAGGAGAGGGGCCAGAGGAGATAGGGGTGGTGATGGCTTATCCTCAAGATATTGTCTATCGATGTGCTTTGCCCATTTTAGCCACCTTCACCTCGTGGGACTGATATGCAGCAAATTAGCCACTTAGTATTTGATACAACCACAACTGAGTCTTTGTTGGTCTAGTAGCAAGCAAGAAGGGGAGGGGTAGCTAGTTGCTTTGGAAGGCCGGGGTAGGCATAGGAGAGGCAAAGGGGCAAGGAAGGTCAGCAAGGCAAGGCAAAGGGATAGTGCAAGGCAACGAGGCATAAGAGAACAGGATTAATTTTCTAGGGGGAGGTCAATTAATGTAGGTTAATTCTAATTTAATGATTTGGGGACCCTTATAACTTAGCTCAATGGATTAATCTCTAAAGGCTAGGGACTAATTAATGGGATTTTTAAATAAAGTTGTGTAGGGGGACATATTAAGCGACTCGGAAGAAAAGATCAAACAAGCAACCTTAATTTTCAAGAGAATTACTATAGGTCCTACATTTCTCTCCCTTCAAACAAATATAAATGTTGTGATTGTGAATAAAAAACCCCCCTTCTACATGTATTTTGGTGAATTTATTATAATTAAAAACCCCTTATATTGATGCTTACATATATATAGCTACACCATTGGTTTTAAATTTTTAATATCAGCACTCTTCTTATGCTAGATGCAAGCATGCAAACACTTAGGGGACCCTAAGTTCAAGGTCTCAGCCACATTAGAGATGGGAATCAAGCACCAAGGGTGTTAATAGGTGCTCTAATTGAAAATAATTCAAATATTTATTAATTAGTGGGAATATTCTATGTTGAAAACTAGTGGAAATGTGCTCAAGTCTCAATTGAAAAGAATTCAAAAATGTTTTAAGTGGAAATGTGCTCAAGCCTCAATGTTGAAATTTTGAGATGATTTGTAGTGTTGAGGATGGTAAGCAAAGCGAGGATGTGCTTTTGGCGAGGACTAATAAAGCATGACTTTAAACTTCAAAACTGTCATGCCTTTCATGATGGTAAGCAAGGCTAGTAGGTACCTTTGACCATTAAATTTTTGGCATTCATGACACTAGTCAGGACTCTTGAAAAAAATAACATGAATTACATTCATGAGGCCTGCACTGGAGGTATGTTCAATGTTGTGTAAATAAGGGAATGATCAGACCATTAAATGAAATTAGTTCCTACTAGTTGTTGCTCATTGAAGTGGTTTGTCCAAATATGCTCTATATTTGAACCATTCATGGTAGTTGGTTGGTCAATTAATTGATTCATGTTGTGCTTCTGCATGAATTCACATAGTTGTTTCTTGGCTAGGTTGGTGTTGCCATAATTGATGTTGAAGTTCCCTATTATTGTTATTGTTGCAATGCGATCAATGACTTGCAGAAGAGTTTCCAATGAATGAATAAGTGTTTTAGTTGGTGTAGCTAGTGATTTGTAGACGTTGATGGTTGCTATTTTGGTTAATGATTGAAATGAGCGAAGTGTTAGTAATTATTCACATCCTTTGTCGTGGATGTACCTCTCTTCTTGCAATTGTAGCTCTTCTTTGAAGCATGTTGTAATTCCTACTCCATTATTTTTTTTCAAGCATGTGAAATTTGGTAAGGAAAGTGTGTTCAATGTGTTGTCATGGAGTTCTTGTAGACACAAGATTGTTGCACTTAGTAGACTCTTATCTTGGAGTATGTCATGTTGATGTGCTATTGCACATGTGTTGAGGGATAACAATGTTCTTAGATTAATATATTTGGTTGAGAAGTTAATTTGTTGTAGGAGCCACTATTGTTTAGTCTTCAGTCATTCAGTTTCTTTGAGAATGTTGTTGTTGACTTTGATGTGCTTCTTCTTGAGGGGATTGATGAGGAACAGGTTTTGTGGGCTATGTATTTTTGAGGGCGTCGTGTATGCTAGGCCATGTGATTTGATGGATGTTGGGTCAAAGGCAAGGCAATCCATATAGAGAACTTGTGATCGATGGATTGCTCTCGACACTGTTGGTTGTATAGGAATAGGTTGAGGCAAAGTGGGTTCAAGGTCCGAATGCTCCAACAATAGAAATGTTCAATAGGCCATTCATTCAATTGGGCCATTAGCTATGTAAGTTTGGTCCCCCACCTTCCAAAAAAGGTTAATAGAGATTTATTTACCTTTGCTCTTCATAAGGCTGTTAATTCAGAATCGAGAGGATTGTGTGTGATGTATATGAGAGGATATGGGTCATTCAGTAGTCGTGGACTTAATGGTACCATCTCCAGCCTTAATGGCAAGAAGATTAGGTTCAGGTGCATGGCGAGGAAGGAGGGGGCCACCATGGCCAGTAGAGGACGATGGCTGACATGGCGGGCTGGCCGTGTACTTGGGAGGGGCTATGTATTTGGGAGACCTAAACTTGTCAAGCTGATAGGATTTGCAAATATTTTTGTAGTTCTATACATGACCACTGCGGCAAGAGCTCTGTGCTTGACCAACAATGAAAACAAGTTGCCGATGATGGTCTTAGAGCTTTCAAACTATAATTAAGGTAACTTGGGAGGCATGTCTAGTTGCAAGTTGGCACCATTGCTTTGGTGCCTTGACGCTCTTCACCAATAGTAGCCGAGTTCACTCGTTAGCATCGAGTTCACTCTTTAACATCTCGGTTCCTCCTTTTGAAGGACCATATACCAATATGGAGCAGCTTGTGCACTCATGAATTCATGGATGTGAATTCGGGAGGAGTAGGTGGACATTTCTCATGTAGATTATCACTGGTGACATTTTCAAGCTACAGCATGCACTGACCTCGTCTCAAGCACCAACAACAAAGAATTGCAGAGATGAGGTTGCGGTGACGATTGCTCGTAAAATGGATGGGCGATGCACACAGAATCGTGGCGGATGTGGAGTAGCAGCTCCCACACAATCTACTGGTGAGATTTGCCATGAACTCAAAGCATGCAAAATGTTGGTTAAAGGATTACCACTAGGATCTCTCTCTGTGGTGAATATTGAGACATCCTTGGATGATTGAATAGTAACTTGGCATCTTGCAAGCTATGAAAATGAGAGCCCGATTGCCTCTTGCTCTATATTGATGGTAGTATGGGTCTCCAGTCATAAAAATGGGGATCGACAACACCACTACTGCGCTAGAAATCTAGAAGCCCAACGCCCATGCCCCTCAATTTTCAATGTACATGAGTATTTTGAGCACCGACACTTACCAAAGACAAATGTCCATTTGAAGTAAGTGGCTTTCTCCCTAAGTGTGTTGAATTAATAGAGATGACCTCCTTTGAGGCTTTTGTTGATTCTCACCATGGGTCTCGATTTCTCCTACTCGGATGGCTTCAACAGCTTGAAAGCTATTTCTCTCGCATTCAAGCTTTTAACAAGCCCAAACTGCCCCCTCTCAAATTTTTATACATGCAGACCTTGCTAGACCTTACTCACTTGACCTTTTCTTCATGTCAACCTTCCCCTTTCATTACCAGGGATGAGCTTATGAAGATTATGGAATGGAAGTTGACGCAAGGCAAGTGGAGTTAAGCTGACTCTGTTTGCCCATAAATTTAGAGATTTTCTTTGTAGATTATTTGTTTCATTTTTGGTTTAGAGACATAGACACTATTCATCCTCCCATGGATGAGGTATGTAGTGGAGATTTGCTTCATAGATTATCTTTCTCAATTTTGGTTTGGAAGGAACCTAAATAACAAAGAGATGGAGCAAAATTCAGGAAGAGGTGGAGCAAATTTAGGGGGCTAAGAGAGCAGGTGCACAAGGAGGGGTGGTGATGGGTTGAGGTAAGAGAGGATGTGAGTGAGTAGCCACAAGGAGAGGGGAGGTGGGGGTTGACAGATTAATTACCACGAGGGGAGGGGAGGTGTGGGAGAAGCCACAAGGAGAGTGGAGGCAAGGGGGTTAAGCAAGTAGCTTCAAGGAGAGGGGAGGGTGAGGTGGAGCAAAGGTGAGGGGGGAAAGAGAGCAACTGTTGCACAAGGAGGGAGTGAAGGACATGAAGGAGAAAGACTAGAGGGAGGGTATGAGGATGTGAAGCTATAAGGGGAATTGAGAGAGAGGTAGAGACAAGGAAATGGTGAGATAGCAAGAAAGAGATGAGAGAAAGTAGAGAGGGGGAGAGAGGAGCTTTTACAGGTGGTGATGAGCCTTAAGGTCATTAGGGATAGATACAAAGTGTATACTTGTATCATCTTTCATGAAACTAGTATCTGCGCTTTGTTGCAAAAGTAAACGACTTGGCCCACGTACTACTCCCACAATGAATTTGCAAAAAAAAAGGGATCCTCATGTGCAAAATGGACCATTCTCTCCCCTCACCACTCCCTTCCTCCCTGCCTCTCTTGCTTCCTCCTCCCCTTTCTCTGCCCTGCCTTCCTTGCTGCTTGCAATCCCTCCTCCACTAGATTGCACCCCCTCGGCTCTTCAATGGCATCATCATGGACTGGGCTCTTGGCTTTCTACCTCCTCCCCTAGCAAGGTCTTCACCCCGAATAGTCCCTCTTGTCTTCAATATCATTTTCCCCCTCCTATCCCAAGCTAATAGGTAATATAGATAGATGAAAGAATACTAGGAAAGATTATGCATGAGCCCATAGCTTTCAATTATTTTTATTAAGGAAGCATTTCCATGTGGCAAGAGGAGCTGGAGTGCATGGGGAGCTGGGAGATGTGCCACGTGTCACTAACCGGAGCAAAGAGGGTGCCCCGTGGAAGGCGAGGAGTCATCCTTCTTGTGAGTGAGTATTGAGGAGTGAATCATGGATTTTTGAAATTTTAGAGTGGTATTGATGTCCCACATGCAAGTCTTCTCCCACCTCTCTCAGCCCCTGCCTCCCTCGTTAGTCTCTCTCAGTCCCTACTTTCCTCATGAGCCTTGCCCAACATGCCCTCCCACCAACCACGATACTTTCCCAACACATCTTTTGGCCACCCATATCCAATCAAAATAAGTGAAGCACTATGAAGGATGCGTGGCAGGGATGGAAGGTGTCATAGTCAGAGCTCTGAAGCTCAAGTGAGAGAAGATGTCATAGTCAGGGAGGAAGAAAGACATGTGTTCTTAGTATGCACAATGTAGAACACTTAGTAAATTCATGTACAAAAATCCATAAGATCCTGATAACTAAAAGAACAATCAGAATAGAATCAAAGAAGAAATTGCAATGAAAGAACAACTGTACACATAATTCTTGGAGTCAAAACTATAGCTACTACTACATACAAAACTCTCTATTCAAGTTCTATAAAAAAAACTACATGAAGATCCTTCTTGAACTCTGCATGAGTCATTACAACAGTTCGATAATGGTCCGACCTGACAGTATCATTGTTGGGAGTTCCAACGTAGTGCCTTTGCTAAACTGTTATAACCGATTACTACAACAGATAATGTATCCTGATAATATATTATATCTTAGTCTTATCTCAGGATGATGACCTGGTAGAGTGGTGAAGCTACCCCTCAACAGTTGGCACTCTCGGTGGATAGAATTTTTAGAACAAAAAGATGAAGACACATGCCCTTCTATTGAAAGTATTCCTTGCTGTATTGCAAGGTGATTGTCTGGGTGCACTTAATGCCAATGTGTTCTCTGGTGCGCTCAGCAGGGTGGCATCCTCCCATTGAGAGACACCTTCATCAATGGGCCAATCTTCCATTGTCTGTGACTCCTTGGCCTCAGGGTCTATAACAATTTGCTCATCATCCTCTATTTTTTCTTTAGTATCAGTGATGGGCTTGGTAGATACATCAGGCGGCACATCTTGGATAGTAATGTCTTCTCCCGTAGCTACCTTAGCCAAAATATGGACATCAAAGTTAAAAAACTATGTTTTAGAATCAAAAAATAATTTAGGTGGTTGACCGGCTACTTCATGTCTAGGGGCCTTGTTCAAATGGGCCTGCATCTTCTCTATCTACTGGGACATGATATCGTATGCATATGCAGTCGAGGCAAAGGCTTCACAAGGTCGCTTTGCAATAGCATGAGCCAATTCTTCAAATTTGCCCAAAGACTTTGTGAGGTTTCAATTAACTACATTTTGAGTTCATCAATCTCAGTGGATGACATGAAAGTGCCATCAACTTCCTCAGTCATTTCTTTTAATGACTATTCTATAACTTTGAGTGCTTGGATCCTCTCCTTGAGGATTGTGTTTTCAATTTGCATGTCTGTGTGCTCTACTACTAGCCTCTGGAGTTACAAGAAGAATTCAAACTTCATTTCCTCCAGCCACTTGTTCACTATGGTATGCATTCCTTCTAGTTGTCCAAGAAATTTGGACACATGTTGCTCTTCTAAGTCTCTGTATAGTACTAGTACTCCTCCTATAGGTTTTTCAATTTCTATTTGCAATGTGGCAATTCTTGTTACTGCTAGTGCTGCATGTCTAGCTTTTGCTTAAAGGCATCGTTCTCTTTTTGTAGCTCTTGAATCTGCTTGGTGAGCTGGTTGAATCCTTGTTTCTCATGAAAGGATTTCAAAACATCCATAGCATAGTGAACTTCAACGACATACATGTTACCCACAATCTTTGTAGTCAAAGCTAGTTGTGGCTCTAAATTGTTTATCAAGGTTACTGATTGGCATCTTCTTCTAGATGAGCTTTGTATTTTTTGCTTTCTTTGAGTCAGATGTACTAGCCAACGAGTATCCTAGAGACTATCAGCTAAAGACTGTAAGAAAATAATATGTCTGCGCTCAACAGATAACAGTACCTCGTACGCAAGAGAGAAAACAAGATAGTATGGAGAATCAAAATTTTGATTACTGTAGAACTGATACAATAGATGGCGCTGCCTCCCAACCATGCGCTCCTATGAAAGAAGCTTCGATGGCATGTTGGAAACAATAGAAGACGGAGGTTGGATGCTAAGGAATCAGGGTTGCTGTAGCCAGTGATGAAATGGGCTTCATGGGCTTGCTCTTATATAGCCACCAGTCGTAGTCAGTTAGGCTCAATTGGGTGGCCGACCCTGTCCACCCAAAACAGTCGACTGGGGGTCAGTCCCGAAATAGGCCACCGACCATACGATAGAATCGGTGCGCAAAACAGAGCAACACCTACGGTTTTGCCCACAGCCATCCGGGATCATCTGAGGCTCGAGGCAGTCGATAGAGTGAGCGAGGAAAAGCGAGCGGGCCCAAAAAAGCGAGCGAGCTTTTCCACAATTTCCTTATCGCGGTACTCAACATAGCTTTGTGAAAACCACTATTTGGTAAGATTCTTGAAAATAAAACTTATGTTACTATGTGTAACTATACCAACATTGTGAATTATAGTCTACCTTAACTTCCAATTGGAGCCATACTCACATTATGCAACAATAGTATGTGGGTTTGAAAGAAACCCAATTTCCACTCCAAAGCGGATTCCATTATTGATACAACAATTCTTTTGCATTTGAAATAGGTCTTATTATCACAAGTCCTTCAATAATCAAAACAAATGCGTTGCTTGATATGTTGAACTTAGTAATGTAAACATCACTTCACCCATATGCGGGGAAAAAAAACTATCTGTAGGCTTCATAGCATGGGATTGCATCAACACTTATGACATTCAAAATGGTTCTTCTTATTAAAAGTGTTATCAACCATGAAAGAAGTGAATGTTTAAAAATAGTTCACCCGTATGTTGAAAAAACCCAAATGTCATTTATGACATTCAAAATTGCAACCATCTTGTAGTTCCTAGAGATTTTGCCCATACTTCCAACCCCTTCCCTTCAACCACTAAGAGGTATCTAATAGTTTTGTAGAACACTTGAGATATCATCACCTCCTAATACAAAACCATTATTACTATTTGTAGAACACTTCAGATATCATCACCTCTTAATACAAGACCATTCTTACTATTCGTAGAACACTTGAGATATCATCACTCCTTCCCTTTAGCCACTAAGAGGTACCTAATACTTTTATAGAACACTTGAACCATTCTTACTATTTGTAGAACACTTGAGATATCATCACCTCTTAATACAAGACCATTCTTACAATTTGTATAACACTTGAGATATCATCACCTCTTAATATAAGACCATTCTTAGTATATCAACCAAAAAAGGCAAAGGCATGATCAATGTATGGACATTGAATGTTCTTTAATAAGAATATTTTTTTATCAAATGAATTTATGTCTATTATGCCAAAGTAGATGAAACAAATAACAAGAAGTCTATTCATTTTGTAACGCAAGAAATCTCTTGCTAGACTATATATATTGAGTGCAATGTTTTATGCATATCCTATCAAAGATATATGCAAAACAAAAATCACTACAAACTATCAACCACATTTAAAAATGCAAGGAGTGTCCTCAAATCATATTAGATCATATTATTAAGAACACCATGATCTATACCTATCTTCTTAAACAATGTGTATCATAATTGAATTTCACATAAGAAGCTACTGAATACTATTCATCCTAAAGCATGGCAAGTGACTTCGACATAAATAATAGTAGAATTTTTATTTTATATTATAATAGATATCGCTTTAATTTGGGAAATATCACATGAGTGCATATATACATGAATCATATGGGTGTTTGAAAGACTTAATAGTAAACTCATTATCATCCTAATCAACAAGATCCAATCGAGCTCTCTTGGCACTAGCAACCTACACAAGGGGCTCCCAACACTACCCTCAATCAAAGTATTATTATCAAAAGAGAAGCATGCATCCCATTTGTCAAGCATTCTCTGATGAGAGGTACAATACCACATCCCATCTCCATTCATAGTATTATTATCAAAAGAGAAGCATGCATGCCCATTTGTCAAGAATTCTATGATGAGAGGTGCAATAACACATCCCATCTCCATTCATAGGCCACCTAGAGGATACAAAAGGATCAAATTACATTCAATGAAACTAGTGGATCCCTTGCTTTTTATTGAAAATGCATGGTGGATGATGCTACAGGTTCCTTCTATACCTCAAGCCTGATAATGAGTCCACTAGTTACTCATTTGTTGTATATTTAGCTTCTCAAAGATAAGTTCAATATATACAGTAAATATTGGAGGTGTATGGCCTAAATGCATCATAAAACCAAGTATATTTGATCTCTTGCATCATATAATGATTCAAAGGAGCTTTCTAAACAACATATCTTCTCCTTCTTATTTAGGTAAACATGTAGACTTTTATCTAGAACAACACACAATGATCCACTCCAATAATTGCATGCAAACGAAGATTCCATGTATTTTGGGACCATTTTGCACTGCATATTAATACTTGGTCTCTACCACCCCTCAATATTTATGATGAGATATGGATATGACCTTGGAATAGTGTAGATGAGCTTGAGTACCACAATTTTGGTTCTTACATCATCTCGATCAGAGGTCCGTAGAAAAAGTTATGGCTTCTACAAGCAAGATTTTGGGCCCTCTAGGACCACCATTCCGAACTGCGTATTAATATGCGGTCTCTACCAACCCTCAAGCTTAATGTTGAAATCTGAACTTCTAGAGGCGTAGATGAGCTTGATTACTACAATTTTGGTTTTTAAATCATCTCGATCGGAGGCCTGTAGCAAGAGTTATGGCCTCTGTAAGTAGACATTCCGAGCCTTGTAGGACCATCTTTGCACAATAGATTAATATGCTATCTCTACCACCCATCAAGTTCCATGTTGAAATTTGACCTTGAAGTGGTGTAGAGGATAAGGTGTACATGACTATGGATTCTAAGTAAATTTTTAAGAAATTGGATATCCTTAAAATAATACAAAATAATTCCCTTTAGTTTTTAATTTTATTTATGATGCAAAAGGCAAAGGAAAAATGTATTTTCAGAGTCATGCAAAGTGGGGTAAAAAGAGAAGAGGTTATGAGAAAAACATAAAGAATTGAGGTCTTTTGGTGCCGCTACCATTTGTTCCAAATGAGGAATAGGTGTAAAGAAATAGAGATTCCACTCCTAGAGGCAAGAGGTAATAAAGAAAGGTAGCTACAATAGGCAATAGAAGGCCAGGAGGCAAGAGAGGCGCCAACAACTTTCAATAAAGATTTTATATGTTTGAGCAAAGGAGGAGGAAAGTTAGACTTTGGTTATATTGATTGAGCTTCAATTAAATTTATGAATTGATAATGTCTCATATAATGGATGGTTTGCTCGTTTTTCATCGCTCGGTTCAATTACTTTGCTCGATTATTTCCGCTCGCTTTTTGGTAATCCTCCTGAGGCTCCAAACGGGCCCCGCAACCCGAGAGTGGGCTGCCTCGGGAAATGCTCCATCTACCCTCAGTGCGGTCAGTCAAGGGATGCCTTCCCACACTTGTGTGTAGCCTAGTTGGCAGTGTGCCAACTCTATCTGAAGCCGTCTAGCCATCAGGCCACACATGGCCCCCATCTGGTGTCCAAACCAGGACCTACCGAATAACTGAGCTACTCAAATGCCTTCTCCTCATATGGGGGGCTTACAAGTAGAGTTAGCTGGTTCCCGCATAGTTACATGAGAGTGGAGCATTGATATCTAACACCCCCCCTCAATGTCCACCCACAAGTGAACTTACTTTTTCGACCCAATGCCAAGTCGATGAAGATGCCTCTCTAGCAAGTCTCTTCCAAGAGCCTTCTTGAAGATGTCCACAGCATTCTCTGTAGTCGGACAGTACACCAAGTCGACCTCTTCCATGATGAGCTCGCGTACAAAGTGATATTGAATCTCAATGTGTTTTGTGTGAGCGTGGAACACTGGGTTCTTTGCAATCGCCATGCAACTCTAATTGTCACATGATAACTGTGTAGGCTTGTTCTGCACTGCACCCATGTCCCCCAAAATCCTCCTCAACCACACTGCCTCACAAGAAGCAAAGCATGCAGATTTGTACTCGGCCTCGGTAGAAGAAAGAGTAACTGTGGGTTGCTTCTTGCTGACCCATGACACAACTCCAGATCCAAGTGAGAAACAGTACCCTGTCACTGATCTCCTGCTGTCCACATCTCCTACCCAATCCGAGTCACAGAATTCGATCAGGATGTTGCCCTTGGTATAGGTGATGCCATAATCAAGTGTGCCTTTGATGTATTTCAGCACCTGCATCCCTGCCCTCCAATGGTTCTCCCGGGGCTTATTGGAAAACCTGCTTCGTACACCAGTCGCAAAACTGATGTCCGGCCGTGTGTTGCACAGGTAGATCAAGCTGCCCACAAGCCTTCTGTACTTCGCTTCGTCCACCAGTGGTGATGAATCCTCGTTTGAGAGCTTCGCGTCAACCTCCATAGGGGTACCAACTGTCTTGCACTCAGTCATGCCAAATGCCTTCAGTATCTCTCTAGCATACTTCAACTGTGAAATGAAGATCTGTTTAAGCTCCTGCCAAACTTCAATCCCCAAACAAAAATGCATCAGTCTGAGGTCTGTCATTTCAAACTCTCTTCCTAGCAAATGCTTCGTTTGTGAGATCTTCTCTTCATGGTTCCCTGTTATGGCAAGGTCGTCCACATAAAGAACCACGATCATACATCTACCTCCTTCTCTGAAGATATACAAATTCGCATCAGATGGGCCCTCCTGAACCCATTTTGCAAAAAGTAGGCATCAATTTGCTGGTACCACGCTCGTGGGGCCTGTTTCAGCCCGTAAAGTGCCTTCTTCAGTTTGCGGACTTTACCTTCTAAATCGGGGATCTCAAAACCTGGTGGTTGTTCCACGTATAGCTCCTCCTTGAGATCTCCATTTAGAAAGGCAGATTTCACATCCATCTGAAACACGGGCCAACTTCCCTGGGCAGCTAAAGCCAAAACACTACAAATTGTGGTTAGTCGAGCTGTGGGAGCAAAAGTATCTTGATAATTAAAACCATGTACCTGTGCAAATCCTTTTGCCATGAGCCGAGTCTTGTACTTATCCAACGTGCCGTCGAACTTGTACTTGGTCTTGTACACCCACTTGGTTCCGATTACCTTGCGTTTTGGTGGTCGATCCACAAGGTCCCAAGTGTTGTTCTTCATTATGGAGCCATACTCCAACTGCATAGCTTCCATCCACCTATCATCGCCCTATGCCTCTTCAAGACACTTGGGTTCATCAGCACGGATCACTTCTGTCATCAAAGCATAGTTGACCAAGTGTTCTTGCGCCCTTCTTTGCTCCTCTAATCTCTTGGACCGGCGGTGTTCAGATGGTTCCTCCTCAATGGTTGGAGGTTCTCTACCATCCAAAAGCTGCTTTACCCACTTTGGGAATGGCCATTGCCATTGTGGTTCTGCAGGCTCTTCTTCATCTTCTTTGTCTTGAATCCTCCCAACAACCTCCCAAGCACCGTTGGGGGAGTTTGGTCTCTTTCCGCAGAGGTCCGTGTGAATGAGCTCTAGAGGAGGCTTTGCCCTACTGGCCTCTTTAGGAAAGGGCTGTCGATGCTGCTTGCCCATCATGCAAGCTTCACATACATCGGGCAGATCTTAAATTTTTGGTAGGTCTGCAATCATTCCACTTTTATGCATCTCCTTCAAAGAACTAAGGTTTAGATGACCAAACCTCTCATGCCATAGCTTAGTGTTCTTCACATCCGTTCGAGCATTGAAAGCTGAGAGTTCGTAAATGTTGTTGCGCTGTGTACCTTTACCAATGACCTTCCCTTGAAGATTCAGGATCTGTGCACCATTCTTATCGAATTGAACTTTGAGGTCCCGATCCATGATCGCAGAAACGGACAACAAGTTCCTCTTGATATCTGGCACATAAAGAAATTGGACAACTATTTTACAACTCCATCTGACTTGAGAGAAATCGTACCTTTTCCTTTTGCTGGACATTTTGCATCATTGCCGACTGCTACCATGATGTCATTCCCTACCGGCTGTAGAGAGGTATACCAATCCTTCCGACTGGTCATGTGGCGCGATGCACCACTGTCAATGATCCAAGTTTCATCTGCAGGTACATGAACTTCCTCCGTGCAAATCTCCTCAATTGTGACAAACAGCTCTATTGGTACTGCCTGTGCGCTGTTGCTGGACTCTTTGTTCACTCTGTTCTTCTCATCTGCAATCTTCTTTCGGCACTCATTCTGCTTGTTCCCTGCCTTGTTGCAATAGAGGCACTTGATCTTCTTCTTTCTCTTTTTATCATCAGAAGAAGATGGGTTACCAGAGTCCTTACCCTTACCTTTCTTTGATCCAGTCCAGAAAGCTGAATCTTCTCCAGTCCTCATCTTTTGACGCATCTCCTCCTCTAAAAGCATCATACTGAAATCCTCAAAGTTGAGGGGCGGATTTTGGTTCTGCGTATTCAGCGCCATAAGAAGACCGTCGTACTTTGGTGGGAGAATCTGTATGCACCTTCGTGCTAGATTCTCACTGGTGATGGTGATGCTAATCGTAGTCATCTAATCGCGCAGATTCTCCACCCTGGTGATGAACTTCTCTGCCGCTTCAGACTCAGACAAATTCTCATTCACGAGTTGAGTCTCCAGATTCTGAACTCGCGTCTGATTCGTGGTCTCGTACTGATTTTTCAAGACCGTCCATGCCTCCTCCCTTGTGGTGACATGTTGAATTAATGCCATGATGGAATCACTAACACTGCAGACAATAGAACACAACGCATCTGCATTTCTTCTTGTCCACGTGAGAATCTCATCCGCAATGGTACTATCTATTGTCCTGCATTGGCTGGATCCGGTCTCGGAACCGGCCTCACGTCCACCCCAGTAGTAGTGTCCCAAAGCTCATATGCGCTTAGGATGGTCTTCATCTTGAACTTCCAGAGAGGATAGTTAGAGCCGTCCAACTTTTCGCTTTCGCCGAACGGTGGGATTCGCAGTCTTGCGGGCTGGGCCATCTCTCACAATCTGCTCGCAAACAGAAACACACTACCAAATCTTCTTGCTAGAGTCCAGGCTCTGATACCGTGTAAGAAAATAATACAACGTCTATGCTCAACAGATAACAGGATCTCGTACACAAGAGAGAAAACAAGATAGTATGGAGAATCAAAAATTTGATTACTGTAGAATTGATACAATAGATGGCGCTGCCTCCCAACCGTGTGCTCCTGTGAAAGAAGCTTCGATGGCATGCTGGAAACAGTAGAAGACGGATGCTGGATGCTAAGGAATCAGGGTTGCTGTAGCTAGTGATGAAATGGGCTTCACGGGCTTGCTCTTATATAGCCACCAGTCATAGTCAGTTAGGTTCAATTGGGTAGCCGACCTAGTCCGCCCAAAACGATCGACTGGGGGTCGGTCCCGAAATAGGCCACCGACCATATGATAGAACCGGTGCGCAAAACAGAGCAAGTGACCTACAGTTTGCGTTCGGCCCACAGCCATCCGGGATCATCTAAGGCTCCAAACGGACCCCGCAACCCGAGAGTGGGATGCCTCGAGAAATGCTCCATCTACCCTCAGTGTAGTCAGTCAAGGGATGCCTTCCCGCACTTGCATGTAGCCTAGTTGGCAGTGTGCCAACTCTATCTGTAGCCGTCTAGCCATCAGGCCACACATGGCCCCCATCTGGTGTCCAAACTAGGACCTACCAGATAACCAAGCTACTCAAATGCCTTCTCCTCATATGGGGGGCTTACAAGTAGAGTTAGCTGGTTCCCGCATAGTTACATGAGAGTGGAGCATTGATATCTAACAAATACTTGCCATAAACTAACACATTGGCCTCCTCAATGCCATAGCTGGAAGTCTTTAATGCTTCCACTTCTTGCATTTGGCTCTTTCTTCTTGTTTACCCTACTTATCCTTTGTTTGTTGTTCCATTTGTTGCAGAGTCATATCCTGAAATCTGACATTAGATTTTTTAGGAAAATCATATAATGCAAAGATGAAAGGTGCTAGCTTTGAATTTTTGTTGGTGTTGTTCAATAAGTCATTCCTTGTTACCTCACTCATTAGCTGCCGTGAGTGTAACACGTTTGCCCATGAAATTATGTTATCTTTCTCTTAGCAGCTCTGAGGATAGCATAGCTTTCCCTACTCATAGTGTTGGTCTTCACGAGGAGTGGATCCTCTCTAAATGCCACTCAAATTGCTGCCTCCGATAAGGATCTTGCATCTTGTGGATGAAGAAGTAATTCTTTGATGTCTCTGCATGTCCAAACTCCTTGTTCATATTGGCCTCGACATCTTTGTTGTGGGAGAGCTCTTCTTCTATCAATGGGAGGTTGAAGACCTAGGAAATTACTACTGGATTGACCATGTGGCCTAGTCTGATCATGCCCTCGGCTCATTGGAAGCTCTCGTACTACTACAGCGCATCCAACTAAGACTTCTAAATATTCCATGGCAGGCTAGCATAGCTGAGCAAGTCGACTTTTTTTAGCGAGTTTGTGTGTCAATTGAGATCCAATGAGAGGCGAAATTGCTTGAAGCTCATCTGAAGCATCTGTTTCTTGGCTGGGGGCATAAATCCCTCCTCATCTGATTCTTGGTCGCTCAGTAGGGCAATTGCAATTGGCTCCACATTAGTTGATGTCCTTCTTGTGTGGGCTCTTACGGAGTGGTGTATGCCCTTTCTTCTTCGCCATGGTGGCTTCATTAATGGCGGTATCATTGAGGAGGGCTAATTGCAAATTATCATCTCCCATAGTAGTCTGTGAAGGGGTGAGTGGAAGGGAGCACTTAGGTGTCATCTAGCTGTGCATGAAGATCTTGAGAGCGGAGTTTGATGTCGATGAAAAATGCAAACCACCTTGTGTGACCTGAAGTGTAGTGCACATTGGAGTTGTAGTTGGTGCTTCCCACAGGAGAACGTTGCATGCAGCTCGAAGTGGGGAATGGGGAGTGGTGCTTCCCATAGGAGAACGTTGCATGCAGCTCAGAGTGGGGAATGGGGAGTGGCAAAGTGGCGTGATGTGTGTTCCCAAGTTGCATGAGACATCTTGTTGTTCTAAAGTTTGACTTGACACTATATGATTAGTGGTGTGTGTGATGATATTGGCAATGTGTCAGCGTCCATTGAAGCCATTTGTAGAAGTCGGGTGATGTTGTTGTAGATTCCAGTCAGATGCAACGTGAATTCATTGGCGATGGGTAGATGGTGGTCAGACTCTCTTAGTCTTTTCTTGCCTAGTGAAGTTGGATCTTGGTCGGACTCCCTCTTGGCAGAATGTAGATGGATGGTGGGCCTAGTCAAAGTCGCATTGGCAGGTTGAATTGCATGTTATGGTCTGACCGTCGGCCCACTCACCTCCATTGCGGTTTTACTCACTGCAAGAGGATTACTTGATGAGTGGATCTCAACTATTGTTGCCCATTGATGTCATTCCTCCATTCTCCCTATGGACCGGTATGGTTGTGGACAGCCATTCACCCCATCTTTGCCGTGTTGTTGTGAGTCAAAATATGTTATCGAGTCTATGTTTGTGTAGCGACTATGTCATTGACTCCTTCATGCATTGTCCTTGGCGCTCCATGCACTCGATATGCTTTTCTCGGTGTGGGGTGTGTTGGAGTCCTTGGTGACGATCTTCTGTTATTGGCTTATTTCCTGTTGTAGTCAGAATGCAGCTCATCTTCGATCTCCTGAATTCAGAGTGGGATGGACCAGTGAATCTATTCATGGAGCCTATCTCGGTGTTGTTGCGCCATTCTGTGAAGCTTTGGTTGGTAGTATGTTAGAGTATGTTGGATTTTTTCATCATCCCTGAGCTCATTGACAGTGTCGATTGATTGGCAAATGTAGTTTCCACTTCCGGGTGGCAATTGGTGTCTGTATCACAGAGATTAGAATTGCATTTTGATGGCAATCAGTATAAGTTTCTACACTTACAAGATTGATCTTTAGTACTGAGGGGTCTAGCCCCACATAGGGCTTTAGTCGTTTTGCCACCCTGAGCTCTTCAACGGTGGTCTTTGCTATCTTTGTATTGGCGATGTTTTGCTTTGCCTCGTTATGTTGGGCTTTGCATCGAAAAGGCATTGTATTATGTCCAGTCACCTTCCAGCCTCAGTTTGCCATCTTTCTAAGTTTGAACATGTAGCAAGATTACCAAATGTGTTCTTAGTATGCAGAATGCAAAACACTTAGTAAATTCATGTACATAAATCCATAAGATCCTGAGAATTGAAAGAACAGTTGGAACAAAATCGAAAAAGAAATGGCAATAAAAGAACAAGTATACACATAATTCTTGGAGTCAAAACTATAGCTACTGCTACATACAAACCTCTCTATTCATGTTTTGTCTTGAAAACTACATGAAGATCCTTCTTGAACACTACACGAGTCATTAAACAATCCAATATAATAGTCTGACCTTACAGTATCATTGTTGGGACAAACTCCAATGTAGTGACTTTGTTAACTGTTATAACCGATTACTACAAAGGACAACTATCAACATAATATATATATTCTATCTTAGTCTTATCTCGAGATGATGACTTGGTAGGGTGGTGAAACTACCCCTCAACAACAAGGATGCTTTAAGGAAAGGGGATTCCACAATCAAAACAACCTATAGTGAAAGAAAGCTTTTCTACCACAGTCAAAGTTTTGGACTTTGCAAGAGGAGAGCAATATGTATTGTATAAACACAATCCAAAAAGTTTGTATTCACACATCGATGTATAAATTCAACCCAAAGCCACAACACTGTATAGATTTTATAGAAGGCTTGGTGACTAAAAATTTTGCAGCTCATCATTTTGTCAGAATCGATCCCTTCCTAATTTTTTGCTTTGGTCTCACACCTGATTCGCACTCATGTGCACAAGTGCACATATTCCACCCATGTGCATTTAGAGGTGCACATGCATATGATGCATGAACATTCATATGCATCGAGACACACACACACACACTTGCAAGGACACATGCACACACATGTAACACAAGTACACAATCATATTCAACTTCACATAAACACACATATGCATACAAGCACTTACACTTGCCCACACACAAACACACATACACTCATCCATAGTACACATACGAAGACCACACACTCCTAAGCGCTTGTACAAACATTATCATCACATACACACATTTTCAACAGACACACATTGAGCACAATAATACTGTGATCCATCTTTATTAAGACTTTAATACATGATGTTGCATGCATTCACACACAACTTCAAATTGTATTTCTTCAATTTTAGAAGTTCGCTTAAATTAAAAACTTTAATTATTGTCCAAATGTAAAAATACACACACACACGCACGCGCGCGCACACACACACACATATCAGTAAGCCCTTCCTAATTTTTTGCTTTCTGATTCTCACACTTATATGAATGGGTGCACGTGGAAGTTTAGATCTAGTGAGAGAAAGTCACTCACTATGAGTTGATGAAAAATTAATGAGAACTCTCTAACTAGGACTCCATATGAAGGTAATTTTACAAAAAGACCTTGGATTCTAACATCAAGTGCATTTTGAAGTTAAAGTGAAAATACTAGATTTAATGAGAGACTAGAGCTAGAGTGCATGGTATATCTAGCTTAAGAACTATGTAACCAAGATTCCATTTTGAAACCCTTCTGCTAGATGGAGGAGCCTTTTACATCAAGACATTGGATTTGAAGGCCAATTGTATTTTAAGGTTAGAGAGAGAAAGACTAGTTCTAATGAGAGGCGATTAGTGACTAAATATTTGTTCGAATTCATTCTACACATGAATAGACACAATGCAAACATTATTTATTTGCACATTCTAAATTTTTATCACATTAAAATTTAAGAATTATGGACAATTTTTACTAGTATTGATTAGGCTTAGTGTTAGGCTAGCTCTACGTCAGTTTGGAGATAAAAGTCCACAAAATCCAATTACA
This sequence comes from Dipteris shenzhenensis, assembly GCF_047967505.1. Lineage (NCBI taxonomy): Eukaryota > Viridiplantae > Streptophyta > Polypodiopsida > Gleicheniales > Dipteridaceae > Dipteris > Dipteris shenzhenensis. The sequence continues at coordinate 41,804,848 of NC_141616.1, read as the reverse complement.
TAGGTTGACAAAGACACATATGTCACAATGGTTTTCCAATGTGACAAAAGTGGTGCATCCACCTAAAATATACCATGGTTTCACATACACTCAAAGTGTTAGTTGTTTGACATCTCATTTGGGCCCCGTTTAAATCCATTTAAGACAATTTTTGACATCATTATTCATGGTGTTCATGTCAATTTAAATTCATTGTACACAATTTTTGGCATTATTATTCATGGCTATCAATGCATCTACCACTCTATTTTTAGTAGATTAGGCCATATCTTGTCATCTTGTACCATGTTTTAGTGCAAGCTTTACAACATCTTTAAGGGAAGTAGAACATCAGCCTTTTCTAGCTTTATGGTTTAAATACTTGGGGTTTTGCTTAAACTTTATCGTTAAACCAAGTCTTTTATTTGATCACTTACTTGATGATTACTCTAGAAATACTTGGATCAAGTTTCTAATGCAAAAATCAAATCTATTAGTGCATTTGAAAAGTTCAAGGATTTCTGTAGAATAACAAACTCAATGTTTAGTAGAATGGAAATATAGAGAGAAAAAATAGAGTCATGGGCAAATTTAGCTAGATGGATGCTAAGTTAGTAGTCTTATTTGCTTTTGCCCAAGACGGATGAGAAGGATGTTCCCCATATTTCTAAGTAGAAAAATTCAAATTCGTGATTTGAACATTTTGGGAAATTCGGACGAATAATTCTTTTGGGGAAAAAAAGCGAGCAAAAATTCACTGTCATGTCATGCTTTTTTCACAATTCGCCACATCATCCATCAATATTCGTACGAATAAAAAGTATTCGTCTGAATAGGTATTAGTATGAATAGCTTATTTGTACGAATAAAGCTAATAGTACAAATAATTTCTTCTATATAGGCTAAGAGTTGTTTGTACTTTGCTCATCTCACGCTTAGTTCTCTAGCTGAGCAATAGAGATCAAAGAAGGAAAAGAAAACAAGGAAGGCCTCTTAGATTGCTCAAGCAATCTCTAAGGTCTAAAATAAGAACGAATTTTTGTTTTTGTATGTGTGAGTTCTTAGGAGCTTTTATAAAGCTCTTAAGATCTCTTGTGTGAATTGTCTTTGTGTTTTTGTTTGTTGTTAGAGTTCATAGGATCTCTTCTATGATATTTTTTTGTATTTTTGTTTGTTAGAGTTTTTAGGATCTCTTTTTTGAGCTCTTAAGATCTCTTGTGTAAATTGTTTTTATGTTTTTGTTTATTAGAGTTCTTAAGATCACTTGTGTAAATTGTTTTTGTGCTTTTGTTTGTTAGAGTCCTTAGGATCTCTTGTTTTTTATTTCTTAAGATCTCTTATGTAAATTGCTTTTGTGTTTTTGTTTGTTAAATTTCTTAGAAGCTCTTGTGTAAATTTTTTTTTTGGTTTTTATTTGTTAGAGTTCTTAGGATCTCTTGTTTGAGATCTTCATCTCTTGTGTAAATTGTAAATTGTGTATTTATTTATATTAGTATAAGTTATTTGTGTGAAATGTGATTATTTATGTTCTTTCCTTTGTGAGAAAATATATAAGGAAATTGTTTGGGTTGTAATTGTAATTCTCTTATGTGAATAAATACTAGTTTATTTCTTATGTGAAAAAAGTTTACGTGTTTGTGAAATAAAGTTATTTCTTATGTGAGTAAATTAAAATTTATTCGTACGTACATAATTTTTTTATGAACAAATTCTATGAAATAAAGTTATAAACCATTAATGTCGATAACTTGGTAGTGCATCATTTGTATAAGTATATAGTAAATGGCTTAGTAAATATATTACTAAATAAATACCACAGTAATTATAATATAAAATATATTAATATAAATTCAAATATTTTGTTAAAGTAAAATAACCTCATTGAATAGATCATAAAAAGCTACACTTTTGCAGCTCCTTGATCCGAGTTGTAGATCACACGTTATGTCCATGGAGATCCCCATGGCCATAACTTGAGATCCGTAGCTTCGAATTGAGGAGCTCTAAAAAGGGAAAGTGTGGTTTTCTATTATCTATTCAATGGCCCAATATATGCTTTAAGAAAAATTACTTAATGTATTCATACGAATAAGTTATTCGTAACTTATTCGTACGAATAAATTAGGAAAAATCATTGGACTCGTTTTAAATGAGAAATTCACGTTTTTTCGAATTGAAAAAAAAAATCGAGCAAATTAATGCAAAGTAGCCATATTTTAGTGCAATCTTTACTAACATCTTTAAGGGAAGCAATAAAATCAGCCTTTTCCAACTTTGTGGTTTAGAATCACTCATATATTTGGGGTTATGCTTAAACTTTATCATTAAGCCAAGCCTTCTATTTGATCACTTCATTTAAGCTATGACTACTTAAAGGTCCTCCTATGTTTAGCAGAATGGAATTACAAAGAGGAAGAATAGAGTCATGGAAAAGTTAGCTAGATGCATGTTAAGTTAGCAGTTTTATGTGCAACTATACAATATAGATGAGAAGGATGTTCCCCATTTGTATTGAAGAGAAGTAAATAAAACTATAGATTACTTAATGAATAAAAGTTCATTTGTTGATTACACCAAAATAAGTTTTCAAAAAAGTAAAGCCTTTAGTTAGTCATTTGATTTTTGTTTGCTCTCTTCCATATGGACATATTCTAAATGAACTCCTAACAAGTCCGATATGAAATCCATCAAATCTCTCTTCACATGCTCAATGTGAAGAATCAAAGGCATATGGCCTCTTTGATTTAGTCAAAAGAAGGCTTATCGTCTGAGGAGATGTTGTTATTGATTCTCACATCATCATATTTTGATTATCCTATAATATTCTCGATATGCATCTCTAACTCAAACTTTTCAACACAATACCTTTACTTTCTGTTTAGCTCACTCAAAAAGTGTTTAGTCCACCCGCCATGATAGCTTAGAGAAAAGGCAAAATTAAAGGTCCTAGGAGTTGATATTGTAACCACCATGGTCATCATTGATATACTAGAAAGTTCCATCACCAATGCCATTAGAGCTTTTCATGATCAAATGGAATAGAAAAGATGGACCTACAAAAGCAAAATTTCATTGATGCCCTGGCCACATCCTTTCAAGAAATAGTTGAAGTTCCAAGATAGAAACAAGCAATGTTTGAAAAGTGTGATGCTCTTATTTGAGAACCAACCATCAAAAGAGAAAATTCTCATAGGTTACAAATGGATTTATAGTTTTAGCTCAAATTAGATGGACCATTGACAAGTAGAAAGACAAATTAGTTGCCAACGGACATTCTCAAGAATATGGAGTACTTTATGAAATGACCTTTGCAATGGTTGCAAAGATAACCATTGTCAGAATAGTGATTACCCTTACTTCCCTTTGATTGGACTATCCACCCATTAGATGGATGTGATATGACACAATCTATAAAGTATATTGTGAAAGGAATGGAAAAGAAAGTTTGAAAGCTACAAAAATCACTTTATGGGTTGAAACAAGCACCACATGCATGAATGCAAGAATTTCAATCATTTTCTTGCAATAGGATACAACCATTAGACTTAGATTTGAGCCTCATGTAAAAATATGACTCAAGAAAATACTCTAGTGGTTCTTTAGTTGATGATTGATCATCATGGGTTTCAATAGGCACCACCTCATTTCATAAGTTCAAGGTCAACTCACATCAAAGTTTGACATGAAGGACCTGGGACAACTTCTTTATTTTCTTAGGATAGAAATTTGGAGAGATGATATAAGTACCATGATCACATATGAAAAATATACTCAAACGTTCTTAAGTAGTTTCATATACTATTGTAAGCCACTCATAACGATGCTCATGATAGAAATCCTTATCACTATAGATAGGTTCTTGAAATATCGATTTATTTGATAATCACAAGGCTAGACATGTCCTACTTAGTTGGTGCTCTTAATTAATTTATGCATAATCCCAAAAAATCTCATCTCCTTGTAGCTAAAAGATTCCTTAGATACTTGATAGGTACATGGGGTTATGGGTTACTTTATGACAAGTTTACAGCTTTCAACTTTCTTAGAGTGTAATAGAAGATCCACTAGTGGATATAAATTCAATATTGGATTAAAACCTTTGCCTTGGCAAAAGAAGAAACAACCAACTATGACCTTATCATAATAAAAGTAGAGGATCCACCAATTCTAACTTTTATCCAAAATTGAATTCTTTCAAGAGAACCTATAGTACTCTATATAAACAATGTGAGCATCATTAAACTAGCGAATAACCTAGTGTTTCGTGCTAGGTAAATGCACATTGAAGTTCATAATCATTGTATCTGAGCCTCAATAAGGAAATACACCTTGCTCACCATCCCCAACATAAGGATGGGTAGTAGGTACATTCACAAACTTCTCATACTTTTGAGAGTAGCTTAGTCTTATCCAACTATAACTTAAGAGGTGGAAGTGTAGGCTAAATTGTGTTGATGTATAGAGTTCTGCATGGATGTAGAGAGTGGTGTATAAGAGATGATGTGGCATCTTGAAAGTATAGGTGTGAATATGCTTAAGGACATATAAAGGAGAGGTGAATGTAACCTTTTGAGGGTAGCTTGTGATGAAACCTCTCTCCCAAGTAATGAGAAAAAAGTTTTCATGAGCATTGTGGTTTTTTTGTTATCTTCCCTCTTTGCATCTTCAGTGTGGTATCAGAGCTTGGAAGTGATCTAGATTTGTGATCCATATCTTCTTGGTGGTTGTTGATGGTTTGCATTAAGGTGAGTGAGGGAATAGAGAGAGCATCAAATCTATAGGTGAAGGTATCCAACTCTTTTTGTGCAACAGTCAGATCATGGTGTTGGTATAGTATCTTCTTTTTGCTTCCAATTGACATTTGCAATAATCTTTTGGTCATGGTCTTTGAGTTGAAGAGTGTAGCATAGTAGCTTTTGAGGCAACAATGTGGAGAAGCAAAGCTTGAAGCATTTGAGAAACAATTGTAGTGGTAGAAGATTTTAAATCATTGGTGGAGCAGAAGTTTTGAAGATGCAAATATTCAATGTGTTGTGAGATTAAGGTTGTAGTGGAATTTGAAGCTCGGCTCCTATGAGTACAGTCAAGGAAAGTGTTGATAGTTTGCACATGCAATTGTGGAGAGAATGGCTGCAAACTTGGGTTTTTTAACTCTTGTTGCCAGGAATTATAAGAAGCAAGCACGAGAAGTGAGTTGCAGATTCTAGGGATCTAGATATGGTGCAAAAGTGATCCCAAGCTATCTTGAGCCATTGGAGCACTTGTATCTAGGCATTAATAAACGAGCTACGTAGCTTCGTCTTCCACTACACCGGGTACGTCTTTTCTCTAAGCGTCTTGGTCTGAGCATATTTTTCTGAGCATGGCCTATATTGTGATTTCATAGACAATTTTATCATAACATCACACACCATTTAGTCATAAAACTACCCCAAGAAGTTACTATATACATTTCTACCCCACAAAGATGCCGCTAACACACACACCCTTTAGTCATAAAACTACCCCACAAAGATGCTATATACTTTAATTACATTTATTTCCAATAGTATTTAGGGCTTATAAGATCCATTTATTCACAAAACTACTTTTCATGTCTACTTCATTTCAACACCCTCCACCTATATCATCCATCATTCATACTATCATGATAGATAGTGATTTATTGATGAAATGATTTGCAAGTCACATGGTGAAGAATTTAGGGTGCAAATTTGCATGCCTCTATGCCAAAACATTTATTAGTTGCATCAAGGATATACTTTAAGATTCAATTCACCATGATGATCATTTGTACACAACTCATAGTTTTGACATGCAAACCTTAACTAAGATATGACATGATTGTCACATCTCTAGCAAATAGAAATTTTTTTATGAAATCAACATGCTCAAAATTGAATATGCGATATTAAGATTAATATTCATGGTGGGTACTCACATGATGTACTAATAGTTCTTCAATACGATTACTACATCTCTAGCAAATGAAATAGGTGCAAGATACCACAAAAGTTATGCATGTTCAATACTAGGGCATCACAAGAAAAATGAATTGCTTGAAGGGAAAAACTCATGTCAAATCACTAGACTCAATCTTCTCTACTGATGTCATCCACATAGATATTGCGATGATGCCTTCTCTCTTTGATGGCGGCATTGAATGCAATGTCATTACACATCATCTCAGCCATAGCACCTGCATAAGAAGGTAAAAAGCTAAAATAGATCAATCAATATCAATGCCTCATTGATAATAATGTTCTCCAACAAATAGGTTTAAAAAATAAAACATGAGAGTAACATACTTACTAGTCGTCTGGAAGATTAACAACCATTTCCACATCTTTGGAATCATTTAGAGTCCCACAGTTGCTTAACACATTTCCCTTTCCTTTTTGTCCATCCAAAAATGGTTGCAATATAGAATTGCAAATGTCAGGATCATTCTCAATAGATAAGCATGCTCTCCCAGAATGCATGCATGCTTTTTGCATAGAACCAGTCCCAGCACCTAAGTCCACCAGATGTCCAGAAATTGGACACAAGAACTCCAAGAAGTACCACATCATGCATGGAGCCTTCTCTAATGCACCTCTCCATGGAATACTCTCTCCATGTTTTATAGTCTGCTCACTTGTTGGTAAATAATGATGAAACAAACTACTTCCAAAAGCAATGCCCAATTTGGTACCAACCACGGAAGCTTTTCCAAGATTACAAACACAAGACATACCAACCCGATGAAGAAGGCATAAAACCTCAACATCCACCTAAAGACAAGAAAAGAATTAAACTTATACTTAGTACAAGCCATTTCATTATACAAGAGCATAAATTCTTTCAACAGGTCATTGTAAGACAATTGTCTGAGTCACCTTATGATCAATACCACCAACTTTGATTGTACAATATGCATCCAAGCATTGCATGTACATTCGACATGCAAACTCCAATCTACTGATCCTAGCATAATGCTCAACCAAATGAAGAACATGAGGAGCACATATAACTAGGATCCAGCCAGAATCTAAAACAACCGTGGCCGCTACTAGCAAGGAGTAGCGTACATGGTCCTTTGTTAATAAATTCCAAGATGGAGATGTGGAGTCCTCTACTCCAAGAGCTTCTAGCTGTGTAGGTAGATCAAGAATGACAAAATCTGCAGCCCAAGCAACACTCTTACCATTTCTTGTTTTTCTTTCACCTCCAAGACCCACAAAGTATTTCTTCATGTCTATATAGGCTTGTGTGAGGTTTGAGATAGACAATTACTTCCCAAACTCGACATAATCATAGCACCAATCCTTGCAATGTGAAGCATCACATGTGACACTCCGATTCAAAGTTAGAGAGGTCAATGGAATGTACAAAAAGCGGACAGACCTATCTTTCCATTTACATCCTTTCAAAATGGGTGTAGACTGTAGTACCTGCACATCTGTACCCACACCACATATATAAAGACACAAAGCGATAACAACATATGTTACACAAACAAATAATAGCTTGAAAAAAGATCAAGAGAACTTACCATTATAAGTATCAGGATTTTTTGGTGGCCTACCACCCTTCTTTAGTTCCATACTTGAATCCTTGTCCTTTTTAGTCATCTTCTCAAGTCTTTTTTGAACCTCAATGATTGCATCATCCTCGTGGACTGAATTTGAGCTTGATGAACCCATCTCTCCCTTTTTATGCTGTGTGTATAGCTCTACCTCCTCCTCGATGCAACATCCTTTTTTCATATCGAGCCACCAGGGGCAGTTCTTTCTCTCCCACTCAGAGAGCACTTGCTTCCCTTCTTTTTCTATCATGTTTGGAGAGTGCATACAGAATTTTAAGTCCTGAATTTTTGTCCATACTCAACATATGGGCAACAATTTTAAGTCCTAAATTTTTGTCCATACTCGACATATGGGCAACAATTTTTCAATCTTACCAACAGCTTTTAAGGATTGCAAGAATCTACATACAATAAGAGTCTTAGTACAAAAGCGAAATACTTAAGGATGGATTTTTAATTGAAAAGGAAAAAACATGTATTGCTTACCTAAATACCAATCGTCGAGATGCCCTCGTCATCTCCATTTGTCCTGTTGCAACTGTAGCAACAGTCATTGAATCCTTTAAATCTTCATAAAGTTCAAGTCTGTTCATTGCTTGTATTTCCCCAAAATACTCTCTCAACGTAGGATCTTGAGGAAGCACAAAGCTAGCTTGTTGACTAGCAACCAAGACCTGAGAGAGTAACCTCTCAGATTCACAAAGCAACTGATCCATCCATGCCTCTTTCGCCATCCACTTTATGAATTCTCTATCAGCTTTTGGCATCCCATAACTTGTTCTCAAATTTGAATCTGACCCTAAGATTCTGAGGGTTGCTAATTGTGTCTCCTTTGAGACTTTTGCAATGGAGATGTTATACAACTTTTCCAATGTGACAATGGATGATTTATCATCAAATGGGAGGCTCCACAAGATATTAAACCAATCTTCACCATTTGTTGGTTTGACAATAGACAAAATCTACAGATAAATAATACATGCAATCGTCACACTCAACTGTATTTTTTAATCATACAATACATGCATATCCTATACCTTGATCATTTTCTAAACAAACATCATATGATCAATCTCAAAAAACACTTGAACTTTTTAAAAAATCAACTTTAGGTTAAGAATCATTTAATTAACCATACCTTGATCATTGTTCGACCATACTTGAGATTCACATCCTTTTGAATCCTTTTAAGTGCTTTCTCCATATCAGCAACACTCAAATTTGGCTGAAGTTCCTTTAGCTTTGCCTCATAATCTTGCTTGTATAATGGCTAAAATATATTCCAAAGAAATGAATGAGTACAATGAATTAGTTAGTTCTAATTCAAAAGACATCCATGACAAATGGTATGAAACTTACTGCAAATACCATTCTCCCTAGCATCAGAGATGTCAAAGGATACCAAGTACTTGATCCTTTACTGCTTTCATTTGCCCTATGCTTTTCAAGTGTCTTTTTTTCTTCCTCAGAAAAAAGTGATAAGTACTCATTCTCATCACACGAACACATTGTCTTCGTGTTGTATAAATAATCCTTGATATTTGTTTTAATAATTGATGTTTCATTAAGGCTGAAAAATAAAAAATATATAGCTTCAAACATATTAAGAATTGTTCACAAAACCCTTAAAAGCTCAAAAAAAGGTAACACATATAAGCAAGTACTCGCACTTACAGAGTGAACCTTTGAAGAGTAGCTATTAGCTTCATTTCTGTTTCTTTCTCTGGAGTAATAAAACTTGCTAAAACTCGAATATGCCATGCCTTTGATGTCTTGAATTTCTCTTCAATTAGAGACATCCATGCAATAGTACGGTGATCCCCTCCCACACAAAAAACATATTTTGAGACAAAAATGACCAATCAGCATCATCAATAATCTGTGCCTCAAATTTTGCATTTATATCCCTCCAACAAGAATCCCATGATTGTTCAATTTCATATGTCACCTCTTGTGAAACACCATCCGGAAGTGTTGTAGATAAAATAAACATTCCTGTCTGTTGAATATATTTTTCTGCCTCTAGAGCTTGCTTTAGGCTATCCATATCAGTTCGTAGGCCTCTCACTCTTGTGTTTACAACACAACCACATAATGGGATTAAGGGAGCAATCTTTCGAGGATTGATTGCAATAGATTCAATAGCATCCTTCCCCTGGCCAATATCAAGTGTAGCAGGAAACTCTTGCTCAAATTCCTCATCCAGTTGTTTATCCTCTTTCTTTCTCTTCTTAGAAGATTCCTACTTCTCTTTCTACTTGTCCTTCCACCTCTCCTGCCTCCTCATTCTCCTCTTCTACCTCTCGCCCTCCTCTCAGAAGTTCTTATTTTTACCATCCTGCCAATGTGACAAAAATGCATTTAAAAAAAGAAGTCATCACATGGCATAGAATAGACTTACAAGGTCAATTAAGTCCCAGCATTACTTCAATAGCATATAAAGAAAGCCCAAGAGGCTTCAAAATAGAAAATACATGAAGCTTGATCGTGATGTTGCTAATTGAAGCTGCACTTGACGAGATGATGGGGCTTGAGGAGACTAGCTGGACAACAAAAGCATACAAGGAAAAGTTATTAAGCATACAAGAACAAGTTATTAACCACAAAAGCGTACAATATCTCGAATATACTGTGTTGTGTCTCCTAAGGCCTCCTCATCTCCTTGCCTCCCCCTCCTTGCCTTATTTTTGGGCTCTCATGAAAATTAAAGGCAAAGCACACCAGACTCATTTCGAGCATAACATATGGCTGCAACAGACAAGCTGCATAGCAAATGGATAGAAAACTAAAAATCAAGCTACAACATCGAGCAAGCGAGCGAGAGTATAGTGAAGGCTCTCAGAGGCTCATCATGCACCAACTTGATTGATCCTCATGAGTAGCTACAATATGAACATGCAATGTGGGGGACTAGTCAGGGAATGCTTTTGTGGTGGTCTTGGACTAGTCAGGGAATGCTTTCGGTGGTGGTCTTCCTCGCACACTTGGAGATTGTTCCAATTTGGCTGTTCTCAACCTAGCCAGCAACACCCTATCAGGGACGTTGCCAGCGGTCCTCAGTAAACTGCCATCCCTCTGTGTCCTCATGATGCAAAACAACTCCCTAACTGGACATATAGCTTTCAAATTTTCTCCGCTGCTCCAAGTGCTTCATCTTTCCGACAATCAATTCTCAAGAAGTCTTCTGTAGAGAATTAACCTACCGGCCTTCCAGAATCCTAACCTTGCCTTGCACTTGAATGGTTTCGAAGTTCTCTACCTGGACAATTTGACAATTTTTGGAAAAGGCAATTTTTTATAGCACTTGTATATCTCTGGAACCATGGCATCCCTGGATTTGTCACGGAATCTTCTAGACGGTGACATCCCTTTTGATTTAGGTTCTTTAATTGGCATCACCTACTTGAATCTGTCTAGAAACATTTTTCGTGGTCCGATTCCTGTAAGCCTCGGTAAATTGTCAAATTTATAGACTTTGGGTTTGTCCAATAATGCCTTGGATGGTGAGATCCCATGGAGTTTGGCTGCAATACACAGACTATCCAGTTTCGATATCAGCAACAACCATCTTTCTGGACCAATCAGTTCAACACCTTTACCAATGCTTCCTATAAGGGCAACCTTGACTTGTGCGGGTTTCCGTTGCCATCTTGTAAGAAAAGTGGGGATGCTAACACTACAATAACAAAGAGAATATTAATCAGCTAGAAATTTCTGGTTTCGCTTGTAGCCTGCTTGGTGGGTGTAACTTCACTTGTAGTAGTCTCAATCACAGTTTGCTCCGGTGCATCCCCACAAGAGCTAGGATGGAGATTACCTGTCTTGTGTAGTAAGCTCTTGAATTTAACAGGAGCACATCTTCGAGCTGCAACAAATGGCTTCTGTGACAACAGTATTATTGGAGAAGGAGGTTCCAGCATTGTATACAAGGGCATTTTTCCCGATGGTAAAGCTATTGCCGTAAAGACACCAAGAGCGCTGGAGCATGAACCCAAAATGTATAGAATCTTCATGGCAGAATGCCAAACCTTGGGTCAGGTCCGGCACAGAAATTTGGTAAGGATACTTGGCAGTGTTGCGAATTCTACCACAAAGGCATTGATCTTAGAATTCATACCTAATGGGAAGCCGGATAAGCACTTGCATGACAAGGCGACATGTGAGCTAGCTTTCTTTACGATCAAGACTTCTTCCCCAATTGATGTACATGGGAAGGACACTGAGAGGGTACAGAGGGAGGGAGGCAAGGCAGAGGGAGGGAGGGAGGCGAATGGCAGAGCCTAAGGTCCAGCAATTCGTTGGTCCTAAAATCTCGTGGATAATGATTTCTTATTATAGTAGCAGTGCCATTGAGCGATTGTAAAAGATACTACAAAGATAGTCCCAAATCATTCAAGTTAGCAACAACATGAAATCTAGACTAGTATTTGTCGAAGCCTCTCATTGGAGGATCATGGTTTTTCATGAGGAAAGTGAGCAGCTGAGTATAGTTCTCCGAGTGGAGGACATTTCACGAGACAAAGGTTGTCTTCATCTTGCTACAAGCGGTCTTCAATAGTACCATGAAAAGATAATAGTGCCATGAAAAACTTAGGCTAGAAAACTTTCAACCATAACATTCACAAATCTGTATACTCCATCAACGAGCTACATCTTCGATGACCTCTTATCATCCTAACGTAGAGTGACACATGGTTGTGGATTATTACATAGCCCTTGGAGTGTAGCTGAGTGGATACTTATTCACTCTGCAATGTATATATGCTTGTGCACTTTAGTGGTTTTGCAACACAAGCAATGGCTTCTCGTGAGTGACCAGAAACTTAAAGTAGAAAATCATAGACCTGTCTGATCTGTGTATTTATCGAAGCTCCATTGCTTCCTTGCCAGCCATCTGTGTATTTATCGAGGGAGGGACGCGAATGGCACACAAGCAATATCCAAACCGGCTTGAAGAGAAATGAACAATCCAAGACCGTACAAGCAGACTCGAACATTAACATCTCTCATTCTTCTTTCAATAAAAATCTCTCATTCTTCCACAACTTGGCGGGATGCATCATCACTAGCTGGGATTGGTGCTCTAGCTAGAAGCACTACTTTGCGCAGGAATGGCACGCTGAATTTTGAAATGATGGTGAAGAATACAGAATGGCATTGAAACTACCCTTCAGAAGATCTCCCAATTCCTCTGTCCAAGAAAATAGCATATTTAGAGGAGGAGGTTGAGGTGCGATCTAACATGTGGAGATGATGAAGGCAATTGGAAACATCAAGACGAGGTGGAAGATCCTACCTTCAAGAGCGCAGTCATGATGTCCTGTGCAGTGACAGCTCGGGCAGGGTTGGCGGTGGTCAAAAGCGTACCAAGAGCAAGCACTCAACCCGCTCGCTCTACTTCCTTGCGAGCCTCGTCTCTACCAGCTTCGACAACAACTGTCAGTGTGAGAGGACTCTGATGCGATGGGTTTGTGGATTGAACTTTGAACAAAGACAACTTCTCTGCTGCTGCCTGAGGTCTGGCCGAAGGCAATCGGATTGAAGAAGCCGATCCGATGCTACCGGAACTGAGGCAAGGAGGGAGGGAGGGAGGGAGGTTGGCAGAGTGAGGGAGCGAGGGAAGGAGGGAGGCCTAGCGAGGGAGGCGAGGGAGGGAGGCGAGCGAGGGAGGGAGGGAGGGAGAGAGGTAGAGCGAGGGAGGGATGGAGGGAGGGAGGGAGGGAGGGAGGGAGGGAGAGAGGGGGAGAGGCAAAGCGAGGGAGCGAGGGAGGGAGGGAGAGAGGCAGAGCAAAGGAGCGAGGGAGGGAGGGAGGGAGGGATGGAAGGAGGGAGGGAGGGAGGGAGGCAGAGCAAGGGAGCGAGGGAGGGAGGGACCTTAAGAAAATGAAAGCCCTTAAGAAAATGAAAGGCCAATAGACCCCTTTCATCGACAAAAGGGGTCTATTGGCCTTTCATTTTCATGAGAGCTTGAGAAAATTAAAGGCCAATAGACCCCTTTCGTCGACGAAAGGGGTCTATTGGCCTTTCATTTTCTTAAGGGCTTAAGGGCTCTCATGAAAATGAAAGGCCAATAGACCCCTTTCATCGACGAAAGGGGTCTATTGGCCTTTCATTTTCTTAAGGGCTCTCATGAAAATTAAAGGCCAATAGACCCCTTTCGTCGATGAAAGGGGTCTATTGGCCTTTAATTTTCTTAAGGGCTCTCATAAAAATTGAAGTTCACATTGATATTTGTAGAAATATGCATCCCTCTTCCATGATAAAGAACACCTTTGCTAGCAAGGGACCACCACATGTCCTCGACCGACCCAAGTACTTAACCTTGCCTCTTTATTAGCTAGCACTCTTTACCACACAAAAATTCATTTATTTTGTCGTTTTTATTATTTCAAATCATTACAATCAATGCGTTTATTTTATTCACCATGACGGGACGAAATACTGGCTATAGAAATGCTACCAAACTATGATGTTAATAGGAACCATGACTTATAATGATTATCATGCGAATTCGATTGCTAATGAGAATGCAGCAATGATGAGTGATCATTTAATTAAACATCATTACTCTGTGAGGCTGATAATTTTTCATAATTGTTTTTTAAAATTAAAAAAAATAGAGCCCAATAGATCCCTTTTATCGACATACAATTAAATATCTTTTTGATTAATATTCAATTAATGATAGAGGCCAATAGACCCCTTTTGGAGAAAATAATTTTTATTTATTGTTAAGGGAAGATAGAGGCCAATAGACCCCTTTTGGAGAAAATAATTAAATATAGAGGCCAATAGACCCCTTTTGTCAACGAAAGGGGTCTATTAGCCTCTATATTTAATTACTGGTTCATGAAAGATAGAGGCCCATAGATCCCTTTCGTCGATGAAAGGGGTCTATTGGCCTCTACCTTTCATTAATAATTGATGAAAGATAGAGTCCAATAGACCCCTTTCATTGACGAAACAGTCTTTTGATGAAAGGGGTCTATGGGCCTCTATCTTTCATAAATAATTGATGAAAGATAGAGTCCAATAGACCCCTTTCATCGATGAAACAGTCTTTTGACATATTTTTAACATCATAATTTATATTCAAAAGGTTAGAGATGTGCTGACCAACCATTTCTTGTTCACCACAATTATAATTTATATCTATCTATCAACTTTAAAATGATGGCCATGGTATTATAGTATTGTTGTTAACAAATGATGGCTAAAATTTACATCATGGTTCAGTACCATTGTCACACTTGTGTCGACTTTCACAAGACCTATCTTACAAAGTTGTGAGTATAAACAATGGGCAGTGTGTGCAAAGCATTTGTGAGCAACTTTTCTTGCGGTAGACTCTTGTTTCAAATGAGTTCTTGAAACGAACACTCTACTCTTGATCTCACCCTTTGGACTTCATCTCATTGAGTTGCACAGTGTTGAGAGATATGGTGCCATGAGCACATATAGAGCAAAGGTATGAGCAAAGGGAAAGCTGCCACATGGCATGGAGGAGATATCCCACATGTGAGCAAGCAAAATGGATGTAAGTACCCTCACCTATAAAAGGGAGGTTCATTTGAAGTAATATCAATCAAGCACTTTGCACTATCTCAAGATTCTCTTTATGAGTCCAAGTTAATCTATCTTGGAACCTAATTGACTTGAGATACATGTCATGAGCACTCTCTTCATCATGCTTGCACTTAGGTTGCATCCTCCTTAGATTAGTGTTGTATTAGGATGTTGTCTTAGTGACTAGGAGAGTAGGATCCTCACTTTGTCATGGTATCAGAGCTTAGGTCTAACTCTCCTAGATTAGTTATAGGCACACCTTAGGTGCTCATATTTTTTCTCTTAGATGTAGATTTTAGATTGAGAAAGAGTGACCTTCACTTGAGCTCTTCATTCCATTCATGCTGTCTTGTGAAAGTATTCTTTGAGAGAGAAAGAGGTAGATTATCTTAAAAGGCCTATCCTTATTACAAGCCCACGGACCTCTACAGCAGCTACCTATGCCCACCTTCAACTTAGCTGCAATTCCACACAAGCTTTGACCTTTGCTTCACAACCTTCAGATGCAAAGACGACCTAACCAACAGACTATGCATTGAAGCCGAAAACAGGAATCTATCCCTCTTGCATTTTTTAAGCTTAGGCTTTAGAAGGCTGTAGAAGCTAGTTGAAGGTGGTGATGGCAGCGCAATACGCTATAGCACTACAGCCGTCTCCAATGAACGCAAGCTCCAGCGACACTAAGGCCCACAAGCAGCAACCGAAGCTGCAGTCCCCATCCCTCCACAGCTTCCTTCAAGAGACGACGAACCTCTAGTGACCTCCAGCAACCTCCAGCATCGACTCACCAGCCAAAGCAGCGCATGTAGCCTCGAAATCTGCAACAAATATTGCCCGTGACCCGTCGAACACTAGCTCATTCAGCAACCATCCTCTGCATCAACGTTTGGCCAGCCTCTCCAGAGCCGACCTTTGCCAGCAACGACTAGCTTCAACAAGAAGAGAGTGCCGAAACTGTTGGGTTGCCTTCTATGCTCTTTGTAGCTCTACTTAGCTCCTCTGCCATCTACGTGCATCAATGGCGCTCCCCACAATGCTCACGACAGACTCTAGCCTCAACGACCTGCTTGTAAGCCTCTCAGGCCGTGGTCTTTGCTCGTGATGGAATCGCCACCCTCAGTCATGGATTCCGATTTGCCTTCCTCTCCTCCACGCTCTCGGAAACTCAAATCCTCTGCATCGCCTCCAACCTTTCTTCTCTAAGTCTTCCCAAAAATGCCACGTGGCAGATAAGAAGTGACTAAGGTTATTGAAAGCAGCCAAGGTTAGTTTATGGTTAGGTTGAATTGCATGATTTAGTTGGACCATGGTAAAGTTACTGTAACCTTGGGTTCACCTAGTTGGGTCAAAAGATTGCCACATCAGCATGCACAAGCACAGTCCCTTTGTAAGCACAATTTGAATTCTGCATATGACCTCTTGTGCCACATCATCAAAGGCCCCTCTTCTTCACAAAAGCTTCAACAAGCCATAACTTGCAATCCAGGAAGAATTTGCACACGCTCCAAAAAGGAAAAGTGATCGTCTTTTCAAGCTCTACGCACCTGTCAACTCAGATTTTCTGTATGCAATTAGACACTGCCAGATTTGAAAGTATCATCAAACTGGTAAGACCTTTGCAATGGCAATCCGCACTCCAACTGTTGAGAAGTTCACCGGGGATGGATTTCACACATGGTCTACACAAATGAGATATCTTCTGATGCACCAAAAGCTTTGGAAGATTGTAAAAGAAGATATACCCACTGCACAAAATGATGCTTGGAAGGAAAAAGATGAAGCAGCACTATCACTCATTGGATTGCACTTGGGTCCAAACATAATTCATCATATAGACTCTAAGGATCATGCCAAGGATGGATGGGATGAGTTGAACACAGTGTTTGGTGCAAAAGCCAAAAACCAAGAAATCCATCTTAAGATTGAATTCTATGGTATGCACATGGGCTTCAATGAATCCATGGCACAATTTGTCAACAAAATCAAAAGCATTATGACTCAACTAGAGGGCATAAATGCAAAAGTAGGAGAGAAAGATGCACTTGCAATTCTCCTTAAAAGCATGCCTGCAGAGTATAGTGCATTGACAACCACTTTGAAGAATTTGCCAGATCCAAAGTTTGAAGAATGTGTATCCTCTCTTCTCGAAAAAGAAAGAGAGTTGAAGGCATCGACATCAACATCGACATCAACACACAACAGCTATAATGAAGAACAAGCACTATTCAGTAAAACATCAGTGAAATGCTACCATTGCGGAAGGATGGGTCACTATCAAAGTGACTGCAGATTGAAGAACAAACCAAAGTGTCACCATTGCAAGAAGCTGGGACACAAGGAAGAAGATTGCAGATTGAAGAACCAACAAGTCAACTACGTGGAGTCGTCATCAAGCCATGAGCCAAAAGGTGACATCAATGGAATGTATTGAGAAACAAAAAAAAAACCTTGCCAACCTTGCCTATGTTTTGTAATCAAACCTGACCACCTGAGAGTAGCTATGAAAGCACCCAGGGGAGGTATTGACATGTAAAAGCCACACTTGACCACCTTAAGTAGCAATGCATGCACTAAGGGGAGGTGATGGATTTGTAACTCACATCTGACCACCTTGCAGTAGCCAAAGGATTATGGCACCAAGGGGAGGTGTTGAGAGATATGGTGCCATGAGCACATATAGAGCAAAGGTATGAGCAAAGGGAAAGCTGCCACATGGCATGGAGGAGATATCCCACATGTGAGCAAGCAAAATGGATGTAAGTACCCTCACCTATAAAAGGGAGGTTCATTTGAAGTAATATCAATCAAGCACTTTGCACTATCTCAAGATTCTCTTTATGAGTCCAAGTTAATCTATCTTGGAACCTAATTGACTTGAGATACATGTCATGAGCACTCTCTTCATCATGCTTGCACTTAGGTTGCATCCTCCTTAGATTAGTGTTGTATTAGGATGTTGTCTTAGTGACTAGGAGAGTAGGATCCTCACTTTGTCACACAGCTCAACCATTCCATTCTTATGGAATCTGTCACAATTCAGAATGAGGATAGATATTTGCATATGCTTGTTCGCACTTCCGTAGGTTGAGGAGTGTTGTCAGAGATGGTGCATGCTAGCCATTTTCAATTCACACTTGGGTCCATATCTGTCCATCAGCACTTTGGTGATAATGGGTCTGATTTGATAATGGAGCTGCAATACAAAGTCCATGATGATGGATACAAAATGTTTCACCTTGATGCGTAGTTTGGTGATCTTTTCACCATGAAGGGAGAAAGATTCAAGCTTGATGACAATGAACTTCAGAAGACTCTAGTGCACGAAAACAAAAAAGATTTCTACTCTGTTTGCAACAAAAATGATGAGGCCAGGAAACATGATTCAGCTAGCAACATTGAGAATGACAAACAACATAGTGTCATTGAGATTATTATGCAACTAGCTATAAAGAGCAGATTGCGTGAGGCCTATGAGAAGGTTGAAATGCACGTCACTGTGGATGAATTGCCTTCTCCTTATGATGGTGATTTTTTCTTTGAGCTACCAGCTACTTCAGTGAAACATCGCACAAAAGGTACAGAGTCAAAATTTGATGGTCATGTTTGGAGTGATCCTATTATAACAAATATAGTATTTCCTAGTGTGGTTCATAGAAAGGAATGTGGAGGTCACCTCCATTGTATAAATGCAACTTGTGGTTATAAAAAAAGAATTGGGATAGAGAATGAGACACAATGGGATGGGAGATTGATTAGAGTGGCCCCAGCAAATGTGTCAATTGAATCATATGGCTCCTTATCATGTATACATTGTGGTCATCCACCAATTTGCTTGGAGAGATGTTACTGTGAAATGTTACTCTGCATGCCAGAATGTAGAGATGGTGTGAATCTTACTCGTGTAGTCATACACCATGGCCATCATAATCATCCCGTTGGAGATGGTTTGACTAGAAGAACAAAGGATGCCATTAAAACCAAAGTTTCTGAAATGGTGAGGGCTGGTGGTGCTGTATGCCCTAAAGGGATACAAAATATAATTGTCCAAGACATTATTATGGAAACTTTATTGTCTAAAAAAGTGCAAGATGGGGTTAAGATGTCGGATATTGAGCTACAAGATTTGCTAAAACAATGTGAACCTTTGCTCGACAAGAGAAGGTAATTACCATAATATTTGTTATTGCATTGGTTTATTAAATTATGTTATTGACAATGAATATTGACCTTTATGTCTGTGTATAGATTATCAAGATGGATTGAGGAGGGTCGACGTGACTCTTGACCTGTGTCAGATGGGCTAGATAGAATTTTATACTTGAAAAGACATTGTAGATATAATTATTTCCAAAGTGTAGTGTTTCCTAGACAATTGCAACATAGTTCATTCAGCAGGTGTCATGTATTTAAAATGTCTACCCAAGCTTCTGGTTCAGGGGTTGATTTGGTAAATAAAATGAGACCTGGAGGAGAATTGGGTCATTGTTGGGTAATTCAAAGGGTTCATGACAGATGAGGCCCAGGCCAACTGGAGAGCTGTACGTGCCACTTTCAATGGTGGCCCTGACAATATAATGGAAGGGAAAGAGTGTTCTTGCCTTTTCCATTGGGAGCAAAGTCTTCATTCCCATGCAAAGGCATGTATAAAAGTTGGCAGCCAAGAGGAATTTAAAATCCGATGTAAACGCTAGAAGGATGCCTCTACAGAGCAAGCTGCAGAAGTCAAAATGAGAACCCTAAGGGCATGGTGGAATGCAGGCCATGCAAGTGATTCAGACTTGCCATGGCTTGAAACTTGGTTTGCATGGTGGCATGCTAGGATTTCCCATTGGGGCCACTACATTATAGAGGTTGGTTTTGTATTTCTCTTGAATTTTTTTTTATCATGTTAATAATGTAATTTTGCCATTACAATATCTCTGCAATGCTTGGTTTGTAGAGTATGTTAGATAACGAGAAGTACTTGATACCTTAAACAAATCTAGCAGAGTCTATTCATGGTAGTTGGAGGGCTGGATTGAACCATGTCAAATACGTTGGTCTCTACAATGCCTCTATTACTGACCTCTCAAATGCAATTTTACAAAGCTCTACATACACATCTTTTTTGAAGGGCCAGTTTATCAGAAGTGGGCCGAGTCTAGAGACCTTAAAAAAAAGATCTTCAAAATCTCGGATTGACATTAGTGCCAAAACAGTTGTTGATCTAACAACTAATGTTGCAAAGGAAATGGGTGTTGTATCTGAAGTATGTTTTAATGATGGAGATGACAAGACTATGCGAAGGAAAAGGCCAAAGTCAATGCCTTCAAATATATGTGAGGATGATAGTCACCACCCTGAGTACAGTTATGCAAATAAGAAAAGATACTCCATGTCTCCAAAATCTAGTACTAAATTTGCAACAGAGAGTTTTGAGGATGATGATTCCAAGAGTGTACAAGAATATAAAGTGCATAATGCAAATTGGGCATTACGAAGAGTTCCTATAACAAGCCAAGTCTGTTGCCAGGCTTGGACAAGGAGGAAAATGTAACAAAGGCGACTCCAAGGACCTTT
The DNA here is from genome assembly GCF_047967505.1 of Dipteris shenzhenensis. NCBI lineage: Eukaryota > Viridiplantae > Streptophyta > Polypodiopsida > Gleicheniales > Dipteridaceae > Dipteris > Dipteris shenzhenensis. Next base: position 41,784,177 of record NC_141616.1, on the reverse strand, counting down.
GTTGGATTTGAAGGAAGCAACACTAGACAAGCTATGAGGGGGCCTCCCAATGTGAAGGGAAGTCAAAGTCTAAGCTCTTATAAAAGGGATCCCAACAATTAAGCATGTGTGATGAGGCTTCAAAGTTGAATTGAGTTGAATTCGAGACTATGTGCTCCCAGAATACAGTTTGCAGGAGGCTAACTTTAAAGGCCTTGGATGTAAAAGTGGGTGTAAATATACCCTTAAAAAACCTTTGAGTATATACCCACCCCTTTCTTTACATCAAGGGGTTTCTTTCACACTGAAAGTTGTAGAGTTTTTTCTCAAAGTGAATACAAGGATATCCACTTTATCTTCAATAGAGGGCAAGGAAGGATGCTTGATGCTCGAAAGGGAATTTGAAGTCATTTTCAAGGTAGATGGCCATTCCATTGGAGATCAAGTAACTGTTCATTATTCCTCCTCTTGACATTTATTGCCATCTCGCTTTACAGTGGAAGAATTTGCCTTGGAAGTAGCTCCTAAAAATCAGGAAATTACACAGTGGGCCAAAAAGGGTACATGATACTAGAAGCTTGAATGCTCAATTAGTTTGTGGATATTGCCTAAACAACAAATGCATGTTGGAGGATGCATATGAGCTGTGAATTGTTGAGATATCAAGCTCCACCACTCGTGATATGCCAGGGTGACCGTTGTGCATTTATGTCACCAACTTGTTAGCTGCAGATGCGGTTGGTACGCCACCCATGAATAATAGTTGGATGACAGCTATCTTTATGTACTCTAGTTAGTGGCTCAGTTAGTATGCCACCTAGGTTAGCTGAGTTTGGTTTGAGACCCACATATAGGGTTCATCTATTCCTTTTGTACTTAGAGAGAGTTCTTTCGGCTTTCACAACTAAGAAGAGGAAAACTGTTTTCAACCTCCACCTTTGTGTATTCCCCCATTGTGTATGTGAGAAAGCTGCATGTGAGACTCCTTACTTCTCTCCCACTCTCTTCACATGGTATCAGAGCTCGGTTCGTGGTAAAGAGCTCAAGAAATCAAACCAAGTTTGTGGTGTCTTGGTAAGAGGATCAATGTTGCTTTCCTTTTTCGAGTTTGGGAGCAAATCTCTACAGGTAGCACAACTGAAAAGTGCAAGAGTGCACTGTCTCAGATTGGGACGCCCTTTGCGGTGTGGCGAGAGGGTAGTATATGCTACGGGGCCATTTTGGGGCCCATTTTGGTGGCGAAAGTTTTTCGTAGACACTCAGAAAGGTGCCCTGTTCTTGCTGTGTGCAACCACTGTTCTGCAGATCGGTGAAAAGTTGCCATAGAAATTGCATTGTATGCCTATGCATAGAGATATTGGGAGTGACAAAATCATTCTTATTGCCTGTTGATGCAAAATCGTCACTAGGAAGTGACTGTGTGGTCAGTTTTGCAGATTTGACCTTGTGAGGCAAAAGTTATGTTTTTTGCAGTGACATAATATTTTTGTAGTGTTCTGTAATGGCATTTGATGCTCTTTCACAGATAGTCACTGAAAAGCTTGACAAGAACAACTTTTCAGCATGGAAGTTTAGAATGACGAATTTCCTTAAGGGAAAAGGCTATTGGCAGTTCATTACTAGAGTTGAACAAGAACCAGTTATTCTTAATGTTCCCAATCAATAGGAGTTGCAGGCATTTAAAGGCTGGCATGAGAGAGCCAGGAAAGTTATGTACTGATTGTCTATCAGTATTTCAAATTCTATGATTGTGCATATTCAAGATGCAAGCATGCCGAAGGAGGCATGGGATACTTTGACAAAAATGTATAGCACAAATACGCAAGCCAGGAAAATACAGCTCAAGCAGGAGTTGCATAATGTGCAGAGAGAAAATATGAGCATCAATGACTACCACATGAAGGTGAAGAAGATTGCAAATGCACTTGCTTCCATTGGGTTGCCAGTGGAAGATGATGATTTAGTTTCTGTGACCTTGAATGGTCTAGGAAAGGATTATGCACAGTTTCGGACATCCATTGCCGTTTGTGAGAATTTTCCTGATTTTGGGGAGTTGATTGCTCTTCTAATTTCCAAAGAGTAGAGAAATGGTGGCGCATCTTCTTCAGGAGGAACTTTGAAAGAAGCTGTCTTCTACTCAAATGCTGGAAGAGGTAGAGGCAGAGGTAGAGCAGGCCGATCTGAAGGCCGTGGTAGAAATCAAAATATGCAACAAATTCAAGAAAACCAGTCCTATGGAGGAGGACGTGGTAACCTTAGAGGCAAGGGGAGCCAAAGAGGTCGTGGTGGATGGGAGAGAGGCCAAAATGCAAATAGCAATGTTGAATGCTACTACTGTGGTAAAATGGGTCATATGGCTAAAGACTACCACAAAAAGCAGAATGACATCATGAATGGAAAATTACAGCAAGGCAATTATGCATCCTCTAGTAGACAGGGTGATGACAGAAATGAGCATTTGTTTATGGTGCAGCACATGATCAATTCTATGACAAGTGCAGAAGAAAGCAATGATGTGTGGTATGTTGACTCAAGTGCATCAAACCACATGACAGGTCATGCAGAATGGATGCAGCATGCAAGGAAAATGGAAAGACCAGGATTTGTGGAGACTGGTGATGATACTACACATCCTATTGTGTAGATTGGTAAAATTCCTTTGTCTATGCAGGATGGGAAAAAGAAATACCTATCTGATGTATTTCATGTCCCGAATATCACCAAGAACCTGGTTTCTGTTGGTCAAATGGTTAAGTAGGGCTTCCAGGTCAGATTTAATCCTCATGGATGCTTTCTTGAGGATATGAAAAATGAAGGTCGCTTGACAGCAAAAGGGAAGAAGAAGGGTAGGATGTTTACGTTGGATGCGGACATGCCTGAATTGAGTGCAGCAATGTTTGCACATGGGACCGATGTAGTTGCAGATATTGATATCTGGCATAAACGCATTGGTCATGTTAATGTACAGCGACTTAAATTAATGCAAGCCCAAAATATTGTTGCAGGATTGCCTAAGTTCAAGGTTGCAGAAATGCATAAGGTATGTGAAGCCTGTCAATTTGGAAAACAGGCAAGGAAACCATTTCCTAGACATGCTCAAGAGAATAAGAGGCCATTGGAATTAATCCACTCTAATGTGTGGACTACTAAAGCTGCATCTATTGGAGGCTGTCATTATTTTGTCACTTTTATTGATGACTACAGCGGAAAAGTTTGGGTGTATTTTATGAAAAAGAAAAGTGAAGTGTTTGTGCATTTCAAAGCCTTTAAAGCTATGGTTGAGAAAGAAACAGGCGTACAAATAAAATGCCTAAGGTCGAATGGAGGGGGAGAGTACCTCTCAAATGAGTTTGCAAGGTTCCTGCAGGAGCATGGCGTAAAGCAACAATATTCATGTAGTCATAACCCACAGCAAAATGGACTTGCAGAAAGGAAAAACAAGCATATTGGAGAGGTATCTCGTGCCATGCTCAAAGAAAAAGACCTGCTAGATTATTATTGGGCTGAAGCAGTTGCTACAGCAGTCTACATAATGAACAGGACTCCCACTGCAGCAATACATGGTATGATGCCAGAGGAGAGGTATACTAGTAGGAAACCAAATATTTCTCATTTGAAAGTTTTTGGTTGTATTGCCTATGTTCATGTGCCAAATGAGTTGAGATCCAAGTTGGATCCAAAAGCTGAGAAGTGCATCTTTATTGGTTGTTCTCTGCAGCAGAAATGGTATAGATGCTATAACCCTTCTACTCGTAAGTTTACAGTGAGCAGAGATGTTTTTTATGAGATGAGCAGCTGGTATAAACCAGTAAATGTGATTGATGATGTAGATGCACAAAATGGTAATGCTGCATAGAATTCACAGCAGCAATCACAAAATATTAGTGGACCTGTAGTGTCCTCTAGCAGTGTTTCATATACTTTGCCATGGACAGGTAGATTGAGATCAGGAGAATCTCCTCAAAGCAATGTAGATAGTGGTACGCAAGTATCACAAAAGGGAAAAGAGAAATTAGATCAACCCATGGTTGATGTGAATGCAGGTCACTCTTATGTGGATGGTGAATCTAGTGGCTCAAAACAAAGCCTTGATGATGAGTTGGGTATTCCTTCTGTTGTTACACCTGGAGTAAGGAACACAAGGGATGTTTTGAGAGCACCTAGTAGTGAGCCTATTTTGCGCAAGTCTACCAGAGTTAAGTATCCTATGGATAGGCTGAAATGTGATGGATTTACAGCCATTCACTATGCCTATATGGTCAAAGTGATACATGAACCAGAACCCACTTCTTTTGAGCAAGCCATGGGAAAAGAAAAATGGGAGAAAGCCATGGATGAAGAAATGGATGCCTTGGAAGCAAATGCTACATGGGAATTGGTGCCTTTGCCTAAAGACAAGAATGCAATTGGTTGCAAGTGGGCCTATAAGGTGGAGCACAATGCAGATGGTTCTGTGAGCAGATACAAGACAAGATTAGTTGTCAAGGGGTATGCACAGACATATGGCATTGATTATGGAGAAACATTCAGTCCAGTTGCAAGGATGGCAATTGTAAGAGCAGTCATTGCTATGGCTGCCTATGGCTGCATCAAAGGGATGGTTTTTACATCAGATGGATGTAAAGAATGCCTGCAAGAAGAGGTCTATATGGAGCAGCCATCAGATTATGTGCATGCTATTCATCCTGAGTTTGTTTGTAGGTTGAAGAAAGCCTTGTATGGCTTGAAGCAAGCACCCAGAGCATGGTCTGACAAGATAGGACAGTATCTTGTCATTATTGGCTTTCAGATTTCCACAGCAGATTTCTCACTTTATGTAAGAAAAACAGAGAAAGGTATTACGCTGCTTGTCATTTATGTTGATGATTTGATCATCACAGGTGATAGTGATGAAGATATCCTTCATGTGAAAATGCTATTGAAGTAGAAGTTTGAGATGAAGGATTTGGGAGAGCTACGTTACTTCTTGGGCATTGAGGTGATTAGATCCACAAGTGGGACATGGCTCTTGCAAAGGCAGTATGGATTGGACATGTTGTCCAAATACGGGATGACAGGCTGTAAGCCTATTTCAGTTCCTTTGGAGCAGAATGTGAAGTTGAGCGCAGATGCAGGTGAGCTTCTGGAAGACCCTACTATGTACAGATGCATAGTAGGAAGTTTGATTTATATGACTATTACCAAGCCAAATTTGAGCTATGCTTGTTGGGTTGGTAAGTCAGTTTATGCAGGCTCCAAGAAAACCGCATTTGGATGCAGCTAGACGCATACTGAGGTATGTGAAGTCCATATTGCAGTATGGACTATTTTATGAGACTGGGGTTCAGATACAGTTGCATGGATACACTTATGCTGATTGGGCTAGTAGTATTTCTGATAGACGATCTACCAGTGGATATGTGTTCTCTTTTGGGAGTGTTGCAGTCACTTGGAGCAGCAAGAAACAGCCTACAGTTGCCTTGTCAAGCACAGAGGCTGAGTACAGGGGTGCAGCAATGGCTGCATGTGAGGTAGCTTGGTTGCGTAAGCTACTTTATGATAGGCATTAGTCTACATATGGGTTTATTGTGACAACATGAGCAGTATACACTTGGCAAATAACCCAGTCTATCATGCTAGAACAAAGCACATTGAGGTGCATTATCACTATGTGCGGGAGAAGTTTCTAGTAGGTTTTATTGATCTGGTTTATGTCAGCACAGAGGATCAGGTAGCTGACATATTCACGAAGGCATTGGGTGCAGAGAAGCTGCACAAGTTCAAAGACCTGCTTGGTGTGCAAGAATTGGGATTGAGCTCAAGGGGGAGTGTTGAGATATCGAGCTCCACTCGTGATATGCCAAGGTGACCGTTGTGCATTTATGTCACCGACTTGTTAGCTGCAAATGTGGTTGGTACACCACCCATGAATTATTAATAGCTGGATGATAGCTATCTTTATGTACTCTAGTTAGTGGCTCAGTTAGTATGCCGCCTAGGTTAGCTGAGTTTGGTTTGAGACCCACATATAGGGTTCATCTATTCCTTTTGTACTTACAGAGAGTTCTTTCGGCTTTCACAACTAAGAAGAGGAAAACTGTTTTCATAGATTCCCCCATTGTGTATGTGAGAAAGCTGCAAGTGAGACTCCTTACTTCTCTCCCACTCTCTTCACGTGAATGCCCACTATTGGAAGTGTCTGATGCCCAAAATAGTGAAATAAATTTCAGATTTGAAAGCCATTACAAGTGCAAGTTGGAGATGCATTTGAGGGGTGTTTGATGCCATGGCATACACATTTATAGAAAGTGAAAATTGCTACTATTGCATTGCTAAATGCAGTGGCTAGCAAGAATGGAAGTTGAAAGCCAGAGGCATGGAGTGCAAGTTTGCATACAATAGTAGGGAGGTCATCATAGGGCTTTAGGAGGTCAAGGCCTAGCATACAAGGAGCTCCAAAGCTTTTAATGTGGTCAAGCTTGGCTCATGATGGTTGTATAACAAAGAGCTCTAAATACGCCTCACCATAATCGCACCAGTCGATTATGGCTGATGTAACAGCAAAGGGCTCAAGATTTTGGAAGGGTGATCGATCGATGGTGGGGGTGATGGACAATATACCATGCCATGGGAGAGAAGCTTGGAGAATTTGATTACCTGGGATTTTTTAGTGCCACATTGCAAATCACTAGGCGCTCCTCTAACCAAACCTCGTGACTGAGTTGGGTTTTGGTTAAAATTCCTTTATTGCCCCTTTTTATTACCAATCATCAAGTTGCTCTTTATCTCTTAATCCCTGCATACATCTCTTTGCAAATTGAACTCAATTCAATACCTCTTTACCTTGTAAAGATATAAGTCATCAAATTGAGCTTAGTGTGGTTTTGATTGTGTCTCTCCAAGGATTCAAAACTTAGAAGTCCAAAGTCATTTAGGGAATTTTGGAACTTGTTCATGTAGTGCTCAATTGAGATTGAGCTGAGATGAACTTCAAATACTCAGTCTTATAGTCTCATGTGTGATATATAATAGGTTATGCATGGGTGAGTTAATTTTAAATGAGTTAATCATACATGAGGGTGTGAGGTTACGTGTGGGTTGAGTTATCATACATGAGGTTATGGGGATCAACCATGACAACACTAACATATAAGATTTTCTTTGCAATGTAGATGTACATTCGCAGGTTAGACCTCTTGTGGTCACCACTCTTTGTAATGTTAGATTTTTACATTTGCATATTAGTTTTCTTGTGATGTTCTCTCTTCCGACCATGTTCCCCTTGCTGAAAAGCTTGACCTTGCTCGATAATGATTGTTGCTTAGTCTTCAAGCAATGTTTAAAACACTAACCCAAACTCACCAAGGGATGCTCATTGACAGCCTTGCTCCATGGCTTTGAGCTTACACATGTATGGTTGGGGAATCGAAGGGGATTTATAGATCATGTGAGCTTAGGCATGTGAAGTTGGGGAATTGTAGAGGCTTAAGAGATCATAGCAAATCATTGATAGGACACACACATGATGGCTAGACAGTTGTGGATTTGTAACTTTTTTGACTTGATAGCCTCTCCTACCATTTTGGCATGTGAAGTTGGGGAATTGTAGGGGCTTTAGAGATCATAGCAAATCATTGATAGGACACACATGTGATGGCTAGATAGTTGTGGATTTGTAACTTTTTTGACTTGATAGCCTCTCCCACCATTTTGGCAGTTCAACTTCAAACAATATGCAACTCTCCAATAATTTCTAAATCCAACATTTCTTAGACATGTGCATGCAAGGCCTCTTTCCATCCTTTGTTAGAGTTTTAAATATGGGGTTGCTTAAGGGATGGGATATGCTATTGTTTTGAAGCTTTGAGCTAGGAAGATGCATTGTGAGAACTTGAGAGAGTGTGAGTCATTAAGTAGCTAGAGCAACGTGACATGTCCCACCTACCAATCACAAAACTTGGAGGCCAAGATTGTCACAAACTTGCACCTCAAATCATGTGTGCAAATGCGGTCATGTGATAGCCTAGAGGATACTTAGGTTAATGTATGTGAATTTGGAGAGGCAATTTTTGCTGTTTCTTTGATTGTGAGTTGCAGTTTCTCTTGTTTGCAAGCAGGTACCCATGATTGCTTGCTATATATGTAGCTTAGAATTGTGATCTATTTCATTTTGTGAATAAGAGGTGCTCTTCTCATGGAAGATCTTTTTGAGACGTTCTCTTTTGTAGGGCAGTGTATTCATACATTTAATTCGTCCCATATGAGCACCCCATTGTAGGCAATTTAAGGAGCTAGTAGATAGTGCTTCGGATCACTCTATGAAAAATTAAGGTTTAAAGCTAGGTGAATTGCATAATTTCTCTTTTGACTTAATAATAAGAACTTGGAGGTTACAAAAACTCTAAAATTTAGTTACATTTTGTAAAAAACACCTATAAATTTATTTGGAAAAACCTTCGAATATGTGCATTTGAATTTTTGAATTTTGGGAAAGAAGGTTTTTGTGAAACAACACTATCAATGTTGTTGAAGGCCGACCAAAAATCAATTGCAAATCTTGAAGTCTGACGAGGAGCCTAGTGCAAAAGCGTGTGTTAGCACCAGCACCTGTAAGCTGATGGTGATTTGTCAGGTTGCTTTCGTCGCCTTCTCGTGCCCCTGTGTGGACGCGTGCCTCCGTTTGCTTGCAAACCATCCCTTGTGCAAGATCAAACCATCCCTTGTGCGAGATCGCAATGATGGAGACTGATTTTTGGATGACTCTGGTGGGAACCTGGATGGCGAACAGGCTCTAAAAGAAGAGGTGTGAAACCCGGGGAGGTGATATGACCGTTGATAAGCTAGGGAATCTGGGCGAAGGAGAAGAGCCGTTGGATGAAGGATGAGGTGGTGACCGTTGGATGAGGCGGGATTTCGAAAATGAAAGAGAGATTAGAGGAGGGGGGTAAACGGTAATTACGTGTTGTATAAAGGGCCTGTGCCGCCTCTACAGTTGTGGAGCTCATTTTTCACACCCAAGCTTGCTGTTCGTCCTCGTCTCCGACGCTCGCCAACTCCTTTGCTCTCGGTAAGCTCCCTTCCCTGCAGGCCCTTTCGCTTCTAATTTCTGCTCCATTTCTTTGGAAGCAGAAATTGTGCGTCAGAAGCTCGCGATTGAAGCATTCCGAGGGGGAGAGGGTAGAAACGGAAGGACGGACAGGGAGTAGTGTAACAGAGATCGCTTGCTAAACGAATGGAGCGAAGAACGATTGGGGATAAAAAAGGGTTGGAGATGAAGAATTTGCGAGTATTTCCTGTTCCGTTTCTGTCCTCTGCTTCGCACTTGCTTTATCTGTCGCTTGTTGTGTAAGTAGTTTTTGCGTCTGCTCCTTTTTTTGGCTCTATCTCTTTTCGCTGAAGTTTGCAATGGTTTCTCTCCGTTGCCTGCTTCGGAGGAGTTTTCTGCTTCCGTTCCTTTCCTGTACTCCATTTCTGTCCGACTTGCTTCGTCTGCCTAGGAAAGTTTTCTCTGCAGCTGGTCTTGTTGGCATTTTATGCGGTCGCCCTTCACCTTTCCTCCTCCTGTTCAGTTTCCATGATTTGAGGAGTAAATTCTGCTCAGCTATTATTCTTTTATCCTTGCCATCGGGTTTAAAAATGTCAAGTCAGTGTGTCATTCGCATGTTTCTTGTTCCGGCTTTTGTTTGCCGGGATCTGTCTGTTACTCGTACTTAATGTCAAGTCAGTGTGTCATTCGCATGTTTCTTGTTCCGGCTTTTGTTTGCCGGGATCTGTCTGTTACTCGTACTTTTCTCAATTAACCGAGTCCTTTTGTTCTATTTTGCTTCGACGTTTTCTGAGTTCATTTTGAGCAGGACGCGGCTCTCTAAGAAACCAGCAATATTGCGTATACCTTCCTCTTGTTCGATTTCAGATGCTTAACTGACTTCTACCTAGCCTGTATTTTGTGCAGCTTTCTACAACGCCTGTCAAGATGAGAGAAATTCTTCATATTCAGGGTGGCCAATGTGGCAACCAGATTGGGGCCAAGTTTTGGGAAGTTGTCTGCGCTGAGCACGGAATTGATCCAACTGGATCTTACCAAGGTGACTCGGATACGCAACTGGAACGCGTCAATGTTTATTACAACGAAGCGAGCGGTGGAAGATATGTGCCTCGAGCAGTTCTTATGGATCTAGAACCAGGAACTATGGATAGTGTCCGATCTGGTCCCTATGGTCAGATTTTCAGACCTGACAACTTCGTTTTCGGCCAGACCGGAGCTGGTAACAATTGGGCCAAAGGGCACTACACGGAAGGCGCTGAGCTCATCGACTCTGTTCTTGACGTAGTCCGCAAGGAGGCTGAGAACTGCGATTGCCTTCAAGGTAACGAATGAGATTTCTTGACACAATATTGTGTCAATTGAGCTCTTTAGAACTGGCGCGGAATCCATCTGACGTTTGTTTAATTGCAGGATTTCAGGTGTGTCACTCCCTTGGAGGTGGCACAGGTTCCGGTATGGGAACTCTTCTCATTTCGAAAATCAGAGAGGAGTACCCTGACAGAATGATGATGACGTTCTCTGTCTTTCCGTCTCCGAAGGTGTCTGATACGGTGGTAGAGCCTTACAACGCAACTCTATCGGTCCATCAACTGGTCGAAAACGCTGATGAGTGCATGGTGCTCGACAATGAGGCTCTTTACGACATCTGCTTCAGGACATTGAAGCTAGTTACTCCAACTTGTTAAGTCTTCTTGCGCCTATTTTATACAGCTACTTCTGTTCTGGTCCATGGCACTTGTCAAAATGCCAGCTGCTCTGATGTCTCATTTTCTTGCAGTTGGCGACTTGAATCACCTCATCTCTGCAACCATGAGCGGTGTGACGTGCTGCCTCCGGTTTCCTGGCCAGCTTAATTCGGACCTTCGTAAGCTGGCCGTCAATCTGATTCCCTTCCCTCGTCTGCATTTTTTTATGGTTGGATTTGCACCGTTGACGTCTCGAGGCTCGCAGCTGTACCGAGCTCTGACAGTTCCCGAGCTTACTCAACAAATGTGGGATGCAAAGAACATGATGTGTGCCGCCGATCCCAGACACGGGAGGTATTTAACGGCATCTGCCATGTTTCGAGGCAGAATGAGTACTAAAGAAGTTGATGAGCAGATGATTAATGTTCAAAACAAGAATTCTTCATATTTTGTTGAGTGGATTCCCAATAATGTCAAGTCCAGCGTCTGCGACATTCCTCCCACGGGTCTCAACCTCGCTTCTACTTTCATCGGCAATTCTACATCGATCCAGGAGATGTTCCGCAGAGTAAGTGATCAGTTTACTGCCATGTTCAGGCGGAAAGCCTTTCTTCATTGGTATACTGGAGAAGGTATGGACGAGATGGAGTTTACTGAAGCCGAGAGCAATATGAACGACTTGGTATCGGAATATCAACAATACCAGGATGCCACTGCTGAGGCTGAAGGAGATTACGAGGACGAATATGAGGAGGCGTAATTGCTTGCAATACCTAGTTGCAACGCTCAAAGGACATTGCTGTAGCTAGGTGCCTTGCTTTGCACTGCTGGATAGGTACTTTGCAATATGTACTGCTAGATATCAAGAACGAAGTTGCTCTAGACAGAGCAACACAGAGCAACATTTGTTTGCCTTCTTGCCAAGTTTACATCAGTGAAAGACACTCCCAAGTGCTTTAGGTTGCTTGTTACAATTATGAAAGACGCATCAACAATGCTCCCTACCACTGCATTGTAAAGCCCTTTTCTCAACATCCTGGTTTTCCTTAAGGAGTGGTTTTAAGTAATTTGTTTATAAAAGGCGAAACAATGCTGCATTGTTAGAAGCCTCTTCTCAACTTCCTTGTTACTGTGAAAGGAGTGGCTTCTCGGATATGAAAAACTTCTTTGTTTTCCTTGTTACTGTGAAAGGAGTACTCCAGCTTTTCCTTAAGTCATGGCGTCTCGGATATAAGATACTTGAGAGTGGTACGGTCACCTTTGGTCGTGGTTGTGCATAATTCTAAGCCGCTTGAAAAGTTTTTCAAAAAGAGTCTTGCAAGAATCAAGAAGTACCAGCGTTTTTCATTGAATTGACTCCTGGCTCGTCCAATGCATTAAGGTTCCACTCCATTATGATGCTAGAAACTTGGGACCCTTGTTTGTTCAATATAAGTGCTATTGAATTTTTGAGTGCCATTCTGAAGTTTATTCTGCGTGAAACTTACGTTTTCAGCAAGCATGTTAGTTAACGCTTAAAAACACACACAAAGAGACTGGTCCTTAACAGCGCCACAACAAGACGACAATAACAATATGGATTATGAAAAAGACTGGCCTAACTGGCAGTTAGCACCATGCATCAGCAATCCATTGTGATATCCGCGGACACTAAATCACAGTCGTCTGATAAGGTGGGTGCCTAGGCATACATCGATGAATGCCGGTTAACCCGAATCTATATACATTGCACACCGTTTTAGTAAGCACGTATCCATGAGTGGTCCAATATCCATGAGAACATCAACAACTATTGTCTAGGAGGAGGAGAAATCTCACTCTAATCTTGAAAAGACAATAGCAGCAGCGCAATCCTTGCAAGTCATTGACCTGAAGAGGGTGCTGAAGATCTAAAAACAAAATCCATATATGCTAGTCAGTCATGTATGGATTTAAGGGCAAAGTGGCAACTAGTTAAAGGTATAATTTCGAAGGCTTGAGAGTGGATAATGCATGTGGTTTTAAGCCATGCCAATAAAATGTTAAGCGTCTTCCAAGGCAACGCAAAACACATCGAATTAATTATCTTTGAGAATGCTAACCAAATACATAGAGGCATATGCGGCAATAGGACCCACATGCTTTATGCAGCCCATGCATGAATGGCTTGCCCCATTCGAAGAACTCCCACTGGGAAGTGGCTTGCCCCATTCGAAGAACTCCCACTGGGAAGTAGCCCTTCCCAACTTGCAATAAAATAAGAGATCCACGTGGAGCATTGTGGAGGTTTGTTTGGAGAGAGGAGGGGTGGGGAGGTTAGGAGGAGCTTCGAGAAGAGGTTGGAGCAAAACAGGGACAGACGTAACACATGCCATCTGTTCTCCCTTTTCTCTGCTCCTTTAAGGAGAGGTTTGAGAATTGCACGCAGAGGAGAAGCCACGTGGATATGTTCAGGGAGTTTTTGGAACTTTGGAGAAGATTTTGAAGCTTCGTGCACCGTTAGATCATTAGAACAGGGAAAGGGGGTTTGGAACTACTACCAACAGTGAAATACGGGGTTTGGAAACTACCTTTGGCGATGACGGGGTTTGGAACTACCAACAGTGAAATACGCGAGGGCAATAAATGTACACGGAGTCGCAGTATAGTCACGTGAGCATGCCACGTGTGATGCCTATTAATATAATTAATTAGCGTTGCAACTCATGGAAGCACAGGGAGTCTGTTGACACGCGCCAGAGAGTGCAGCAGACTGTAACACTGTAGACGATGGCGGGCAAACAGACTTGAGGGTTGGAAGGTGGACGGAGGAAGTAAATGTGCGTACCAATCTAACGCAGCAACCACGAGCACGATGAGTAGCCAAACATAAGCGATTTGCAGGGCTCGCCACATTGCATGACATTCTCCTTGGCCCGCCATCTCTCCGTCACGCTGCACGCACTCTGTAGTCTGCCGACCACACACATGGCGCTCTCCATCGCGCTGCACGAACTCTGTAGTCTCTGCCACATGGCACAGTGGCACATCAGACAAATGGATTAAAAGCTTGCAGAACGTCGTCTCTTTTTTTGCTTCCGTAGTAGCTGATGTGGTGCGACTTGAGATAGATCCCGTGCGAACCCCTTGTAAGCCGTAGCAGGCTGACCACAGTTTTAGCCAGACCACAGATTTTAAGAGATAGGGGGTGTAAGTTAGAAAATCCAACCTGTGTCTGAATACAGGGGTCCCAAGTCGAGAGAGAGATTGAGAGAGAGAGAGAGAGAGAGAGAGAGAGAGAGAGATTCTGAGAGAGATTTATCTATGTGTTGGAGAGGTGATGTTCTAGGGCGACTTTGCATGGCGTGTGTTTATTGGGTCGCCATGCTGGCTTATAGTCGACTTGATATGGCCATATGGGCATGTGCAGTAGCTCGGTTGGCGGACAGTTTGGAAAGTTATAGAGTGCATGCTGCTTTCTTTGTATCAAAGCTTTCACCAGTAGGTCATGCCACGCTCTGGCCATCAAAAGGAAAATTTTTATGGATTCATGGCCGATGAAGCACAGGCGAGGTGATTTAACAGAGGTCTTGAGATGGAAGGAAGGGAACGCTCATGCCTATTCTATTGGGAGCAAAGTTTGCATTGCCACCAAGCCTACGTGCTACTACCCATGTGCAAAGCATAAGGATTTGTGTGAGTGATGGCATATGAGCGAAACAAGGGCAGAGGCAGACCAAGTATTTGAAGAGATGCGGGTATTTTGGAGGTGAGGAAATGTTTTAAACAAAGAACTGCATTACATGGAGAGAGCTGGCTTAGTTGGTGGGGAGTTAGGATTCACAATTGGGGAAATTTTGAAGGAACGGTATGAGATGCTATGTTTGTACGATCTATTTGATAATTTTTAATTAAAGCTTATGCATACTACTGATCGTAGTTTACATTGTTTGCAGGTAATACAAAGCCCTGATGCAACCCAACACCAACAGTAAACCTATCAAAAACCAAACACCATAGTTGGCTAGTTGGAGAATGTTTCAAAACCAAGCTCTCACTATATGATGCTATTAATAGTCAATGATCAGTGCAATGCTGTCATCCAAAGTGCAAAGCAACATGACTATGACAAGGGACAACGCATAGGCCATGCATGGTTCATCTATTGTCACCTTGCTGTTAACAGAGAGCAAGAGCCCCACTTGACACGCAAGCCATTGGAGGTGGGTGGTACATGTTGTTAGGGATTGAATCCCAGTATAAAATGAGAGAACGCACTTGGAAGGTGATGGGAGACTATGAAGAAGTGGAGAAAACCAGTAAATGTAAACGGACCTTCAGAGCGTAGCAACCATAGGCCTGAATATGATTATGTCAACCAACTTAGGCAAGGTCTCTAGAGGACGTCCTCGAAGGATATTCACAAGTGAGGAACAGACTAGAATAAACACCAACTCGCAAGGCCAACAAGCACTTTTGGCTCACCAAAATGGAAAAAGGTTGGTGGAGTGAAAGGTGGTAGATGCATTTTCGGCAATTCGAAGAACCCATCAAGGGAGTTAGGTTAATTGTCTAGGGTGGACAATTGAGGAAAAAAAGTGTAATGCAATTATCTCCAAAAATGGCCTTGCAGTATTCCATATGGTCATCCAATAACTCAAATGTCGTGGTTCTGCAATACCACATGCACACATGCTTTGAATATTGAGTCCAACTTCAGTCTAGTACATGATACCATCCTGAATGTGTGGCCTATGTAAGAAGGGACCTCTCTTACACAAGAAGAGGTTGACTCTCTTATAGCAGTGGGATTCAAGATGGAGACTGCTTGGTCTGGAAGCAATGAACAAAGCTCTCTACATGTGCAGGTACCTGCAAATAGCAACATGGGCCAGGAAGCTGGTAGTCTTTTGCCACCCTATGCATACTATATATATTTAGGTCAAAAGTGTCAAAGGCAGCTTGGACAAAAATCGAGCTTGCAAAGACCCTCAATGCACGTATCGTGAAGGAAAAGGTTGTAAACTCGACTAAAGCTATAGTTTTTGTGTCACTAGGAGCTCCATAAGGAAGATAAGTAAATTACTAAGTAGAGATTTTTATCAAAACTAAGGAAGATAAGAAATTAGAAGATAGGGAAAAAAAACAGTAAAAATTTAAGGAACTAATGAGGAAATTTGGAAAAAAAAGGAAAAATGAAAAAAATAATAAAGGAAATTAAGGGGAAAAAAGAAAAAATATGAAAAAAGGAAAAACATTTATGGGAACAATTTAAGGAAATAAGGAGAAAATAAGGAAAATAAGAGGAAAAGAAAAAATTAAGTTAAAAAAAGGAGGGGGGTGGGGGGAATAGAGAAAAAAGAAAGAAGGGGTAGAAAGTGTGTGTGTGTGTGTGTGTGTGTGTGTGTGTGTGTGTGTGGGCCACCCCCAAACCAGAGGGTAAGACCACATGAAGAGGAGTAAGCCCACCATGTGGAGCTTACTCCCCACCTACTCATAATAATTGAATAAAGTGGATCTGTATGATAAGCGTCTAAATGAAAAAATGATGCCAATAGTAAATGCGTAAACCACTTATGCATAATAGATATAAAAGTTAGTAAAAAATAAGGCAGATCACAAAATGACTAGGGATTAGCCATGCTAAAGAATTATCCACTGGATATGAATTACCTGTATAGCACTAGTCTGAGCAAAGGCTAGTTGGTAAATCAAAGTGTGTGTTTGGATTTAAAAAGTCCCATCAATAATTGAGCCATACAATTAATTCCATCAATTGGATAAAAAGTTAAAAAGGGGAAATATAAGGAAAAAATGTTTGAGACATCTAAGTTGAAAAATGCTACAACTAGAGTTCGCAAAAAATTCCACCAAATTTAAGAATTTTTAATAATATTGAGTTTGAAAAACACAATATTGAAAAAAGTTGTCGAATCCTCACACAGTCCAGGTTTCAAGTTCAAGGTCCACTTACCTACCATCATCCAAACAAACTAGGTGTTAGAACATCATAGTCACATTTGGGTAGATAGGTAATGCCTATTTTCCCTGGCTTGTTAAATAGCTTTACCTAGGGATATAGACAACCATATGGATTCTTAGATAATTTTAAAAAACATTAAGTCACAAGTGGAGTAAGGAGTGAATGAGTGCATGGGTTGAGAATGGATTAGAGGAGGTATGGGGGGATTAGTGTGCTTGGTGTGTGGGGTGGTTAATAAGAGAGTGTAAAGGGGAGATTTCATAGGCGTTACATAAAAGAATAATTCATAGTTGGAAAAGTGTATATATATATGTGTGTGTGGTGTGTGAGCGCGCGCATGCATGCGTGCACGTGTGTGTGTGTGTGTTAAGAAATAAGTGTCTATGTGTGTGAGATACATTGTGTGTGTGTGCGTGTGTGTAAAGAAATAAGTGTCTGTGTGAGAGATAAATTTACTAATCAAAATGTGTGTGTGTGTTTAGATTTAATAGTCCCATCAATAAATGAATGAGCCATACAATTAATTCCATCATTTGGATAAAAAGTTATATATGCGACAAGTACAAAAATATTTACGACATCTAAGTTGGGACTTGCAAAAATTTGAGAGTTTGCAAAAACTCTAACAAAATAGTGAATTTATGATCATATTGAGTCTGAAATAGGAACACAAGATTGGAAAAGGGTGTCGAATCCATCAGGTAGTCCAGGTTCCAAGGTCAGGGTCCACTTACCTGAGCAGCGTATGTAGCCAAGGAGAGGAGTAGCAACGAGAACCAATGTAAGAGAAAGGCAACAGGAACCAATGTAAGAGAAAGGCTACGGGAGTTATAGAGGCGACAACAGAAGAGCAAAGCTTCATAAGGAGGATGTCCTCAAGAGAAAAAGGAAGCCAAGCGTTGAGTGTACATGGGAGGCTGCAAATGAAAAACGTAAAAGGTGACAAGCTAAAGAAAACCTGAGATAGAAGGCGAGCCATAAGGAGTACTGCTACAAGGAAAAAGGGCGGTTGGAAATAGTATCTCAGTCTGAGGAGCTTCCAATAAAATAAAGAAGACGCTTAAGTCAGGAAAACAAACACTACAATAGTATTTCAGATCATAAGTATGAAGCATAAATAAATGGGAGATGGATCCAAAGCTTCCTAGCCATTTTTGTTGAGACTTACAAGCTGCCACAGACATAAACACAGCTTAGTAAGAGAGTAACTATTTCCTAATCATACAAACCATAGAAATTATGTCAAAAAATTTACATAAGATCCCAAGTATCCTAGCTATATGCTGAGTGCATGAGTAGACATAGACATTTACAAAGTATCCCAAATATCCTAGCTATATGATGAGCCTATGAGTAGACAGACATTTACAAAGTCCGGAAGGTATGGAGCCATTTGTAATGATAGTTTTGAACTCGAAATACAAGCTGAAGAAAAATGAATAGATCATAACCTGAGGTTGTTTTTTACATGAAGCCATAGTTAGCTTATATAAGCACACAACTGTAAGCAATTTGCTCACCCATCAGAGTTGTTGTATCACAAATCTATTCTACCCTACAACTCAACGAATAACTGTACTTCCGTAAGAGAAGAAAAAATACCCATGAAAACTTTAAAGTAAATGAAGACATGAATGCCAAGGAAGTTAAAGAAATATTAGTGACATAGAGACATCCTCCAACCTTCATAACATGAGAAATAGAGCCAACATAGATCCCAAAAAATGCAAAGTTAGCTAATCTCTTAAGAATATATGGTCCAAACATACAAACGTTTCGAGGCAATGAAACAAAACCATAAGCCACTACACGATAACTTGGATGCATAGATAAGCAAGAAGCCAAAAGCCATCATAGAAAACCCATAGCAACTATTTAGAGCTGTGGCAACAAGGAACATCTTGGCAACAAGCTCAAAGAAAGTGAGAGTCATGCTCTACCAGAGCAGACAAATAAACTGAACGGAATCATCAACGCTCGTCTAGAACCAAGGGTAAATGCAACTCATAAGGTCTATTTGGGATTATCTCCTCCCATTTAGCATGTGTTTGCAAGGACAAGAAGTACTTAGTAGACAAAACCTCAGGGTCCCAAATTCCCAAATCGTTGTGAGTAGTTGACAATGGAATCGGGTGAGGCATGTGGCCTCAAGTGAAGGGGAGAGAAAGAAATCAAGCGCTTATCAAGAGGAAAAATGCTAGGTAGAATGGATATCTTCTTTTGTTTCAATCACCTTATCTTTCTCTCGACATCACTGGGGATTTTCTCCTTTTGAAACCTCTCAAAAAATTGTGTCTAAAGGTCGTACGATATATAGGTGGTGGAATTTCCTACTCCATATGGACTAAACCACCACACTTCTTTGCAAGTGTGTAGGCAAATTGTTGTAACTTTTTTGGGTCTCCAAACAAGGTGTCAAAACTACTAGCTCATCATTGGGTTTCAAATTGAGAAACATGGCTGTCTAGATCTTCTTTTTTCCTTATAATGGAACTAAAAAGTTTTGCATTTCAGACTCGCTTCCTTCAAATGCACCATTGGGTGAACTAGTGGCATTATAAGGTGTTCACCTGTGGACTTACCGGTGATGGCGGTGCTAAATTTGTACTCTCGCTCCTTGGACTATTTGGCAGAGTGTGAAAAGCTTGATTCTCTTTGTCTTGGTCAAACTCTACATATGAATTGGCTTTGTTCTCTTCCTCAGATCTTTTGTCATCATTTTTTCATTTTGACACTTATCATACAAATCCACTTTTATTCACTTATTATTTGTAGGTGGGGGAGTAAGTTCCACATGGTCCACTTATCATACAAATTCACTTTTTCATTTTGACACATACTACAGATCCACTTTTTTTCACTTATTATCTGTAGGTGGGGAGTAAGTTCCACATTGTGGGCTTACTCCCCACCATGTGGTCTTACCCTTTGGGTTGGGGTTGGGCCACTCTCTCTCTCTCTCTCCTACTTCTTAGCTATGATTTTATACATGATCAAGTTTAGAAGTGAGTTCTCCTCCTTGAATCATGCACATACTCACACACTCACAACTATAGGTCCCCTAGTTTACTTTGCAAGGGAATGTGGGTTAGGCATTTGCCACCCTTCACTCTAGGAACCTTGTGATTTCATCCATTGGCCACCATACCTTTTTAAGTCATAGCTTGTAAGAGACATCCTAATCATGATTGTCGTCATGATCACCATCTCTATTTCATTCTCAACTAGAGGACTATGATATGAGTATCTATGTGGGATAAATAATAATAAAAAGTATATTGATTTGGACACTCTTTCCCCTCCTTTATATTTTTAAATCACGTGGTGGTATGAGTCGCTACTTCCTCAAATATCTTAGGCCAGTGTGCTTAAGAAGAAAAAGCAAAAAGCTTTTAAGAATGGCTCCTTGGATTTCACCTTCTTCTTTAGATCAGCTGCCTTACTCCCAAATCCCATTAATTGTAATCAGAAAAGGAGGACATGAATCTGAATCCTTTATGTTCCACCCTAGCATGCAAAGAACTACTGCCTTGTGATTTTTGGATGGCCTCAAACCTCCTCGAGTCGTCTCCTACATCAATTTCTTTTTGATGCGGCTCTCTTGCTCCTTCCTTCATGCTCTCTCAATGTCCTTCACCTTCCCATCTTACTCTAGCCCACTTTATGAGGCTCTCGTATCTCAGCTCCGAAGAATCCCCTCCCTCACTGCTTCCTTGTTGTTGCTAATCCCATACATTTTGTACCCTGACTGTGAGTCCCTCTTCTCCTCCTCCATCCCCTGCTACTATGAATGCCTTTCCCTTTCTACCTTGGATGATTCCCTCCTTGAGGGTTTTATGGCTGCCTCAAACGTTGCAAAATCAAGTGAAATTGTGGAGTCTACATACGTAGGAGAAAAGACGTCCCCAACTTCCCAGGTATCGCCTAGGTGCCTTGTTATCTAACCCCTCAAGATTCAATGAAAGCCAACTGTGGCTCTTTAATCCCTCAGTTACTAAAAGGAAGCCAATTGATTTGCTCCGATTGATCTTCGCCGTAGATGCCTAGCAGTATACCTCAAGGGCACCTTTGACTCACTCAAGGCTCACTATTGTGCCCTCCACAAATGGCATCTACAAACTTTGTGTCTTGGTGGATTTATAAGTGGATCCTTGTGAGAACAGCCATCTAGGATCATAAAAAGTAGTAGCACAGAAGAAGACTACACCCAGCAGTTCTTAAATTTCAATGTACGTCTAGATGCAGCACAAAGACAGACCACTAAAACAATGGCAAAGTACTTCTACAAGGGGCTAAAATTGGAAATTCAAAGTTCGGTCAACAACCTAGTACTACTAGCAGGTGCAAATGGGTTCAGTACTTTAGTTGATGTAGCCAAAAGACCTGAAAGACGCATAGGAACAACAAAGAAGAAGAAGAAGAAATGAGAGGCAGAATTCAACGATGATTTCAAAAAGGATTTTGTTGCTTCGGACAATGAATCTGAATCCAAAATCTTACTCAAGCAGTGACGAGCCTGACAATGATTTAAACACTAAATCAAAGAAGAAAAGAAGGCAGTAAAGAAAAGCAAAAAGAAAGAAAAGAAGATTAAGAAGGAGAAGGCAAAGGATAAGAGAAGGCTTCTACATCTTTGATTTAGGGAAACTTGTGGATCAAAAGTTGCAAAATTTGGGCGTACATTAGAGTCACCCACAATTGCAATGTGAAATTTGTAGTAAAAGTCACCCAATCGCGGCTTGCTAGTACACCCCCAATGCCCGCAATCCATCACAATAGTGATTGACAAAGAACTCCAGTGGATAGGCGTTAATGCGGTAGCAATTAGAGAGAATGTAGCGAAAGCTATGCAACAACTACAACAGCAACAAGACCAACAATAAAAATAGTAGCAACAAAGAAATTGGGGACAGTAAAGGAACTTAAACCAACAAAGAAATTGGAATCAACAATAATCAAGACAATGTAAATATTGTGCAAAGTACATATGGCCATCGTCGGGATGAAATTGTGCTTTGTGGGTAAAAGCATAGGGTTGAGAGAGGAATACCAATTATGTGATAAGGCAACCAAGGTCCACCATCACCACAAGCAGCACACCATGTTGAGATATCGAGCTCCACTCGCGATATGCCAGGGTGACCGTTGTGCATTTATGTCACCGACTTGTTAGAGCTGCAGACGCGGTTGGTACACCGCCCACGAATAATAGCTGGATGACAGCTATCCTTATCTACTCTAGTTCGTGGCTTAGTTAGTATGCCACCTTAGTTAGTTGAGTTTGGTTTGAGACCCACATATAGGGTTCTTCTATTTCTTTGTACTAGAGTTCTTTTGGCTTTCACAACTAAGAAGAGGAAAACTGTTTTCAGCCTCCACCTTTGTGTGTATTCCCCCATTGTGCATGTGAGAAAGCCGCAAGTGAGACTCCTTCCCTCTCTCCCACTCTCCTCACATGGTATCAGAGGCGGTGTCCTGGTAAGAGGACCAGTGTTGCTTTCCTATTTCGAGTTTGGGAGCAAATCTTTGCAGGTAGCACAGCCAGAAGTGCAAGAGTGCACTGTCTCAGATTGAGACGCCCTTCGCGGTGTGGCGAGAGCGCAGTATATGCTGCGGGAGAGGGCAAAGCCCCTGGTGACTTTATTTTTCTGATTCGAGGCCATTTCGGGGCCCATTTCGAAGGCAGAAGTTCGTCGCAGGCACTCAGAAAAAGGCCATGTTTTTGCTGTGCGACCACTGCTCGGCTAGTCGGTGAAAAGTTGCCGCAGAAATTGCATCGTATGCCTGTGTACAGAGATATTGGGAGTTGCAGAATCATGCTTGTTGCCTGTTGATGCAAAATCGTCACTAGGAAAGTGACTGTGTGGTCAAATACCAACTTCGTCAGTTTTGCAGATCTGCCCGTGTGAGGCAAAAGCTGTGTTTTTTGCAGTGACAGAATATTTTGCAGTGTTCTGTAATGGCATCTGATTCTCTTTCACAGATTGTCACTGAAAAGCTTGACAAGACCAACTTCCAGGCATGGAAGTTTAGAATGACGAATTTCCTTATGGGAAAAGGCTATTGGGAGTTCATTACAGGAAATGAAGAAGAACCTGTTCTTCCTAATGTTCCCAATCAACAGGAAATGTAGGCATTTAAAGGATGGCATGAGAGAGCTAGAAAAGTTATGTACTGGCTGTCTATCAGTATTTCGGACTCTATGATTGTGCATATTCAGGATGCAAGTACGCCAAAGGAGGCATGGGATACTTTGGCAAAAATGTACAGCACAAATACGCAAGCCAGGAAAATGCAGCTCAAACAGGAGTTGCACAATGTGCAGAGAGAAAATTTGAGCATAAATGACTACCACATGAAGGTGAAGAAAATTGCAGATGCACTTGCTTCCATTGGGTCGGCAATGGAAGATGATGATCTAGTTTCTGTGACCTTGAATGGTCTAGGAAAGGATTATGCACAGTTCCGGACATCCATTGCCGTCTGAGAAAAATTTCCTGATTTTGAAGAGTTGTTTGCTCTTCTAATTTCTGAAGAGCAGAGAAATGGGGTTGCATCTTCTTCAGGAGGAACTTCAAAAGAAACTGTCTTCTACTTGGTATGTTGACTCAGGTGCGTCAAACCACATGACAGGTCATGCAGAATGGATGCAGGATGCAAGGAAAATGGAAAAACCAGGATTTGTGGAGACTGGTGATGATACTGCACATCCTATTGTGCATCTGGTAAAATTCCTTTGTCTATGCAGGATGGGAAAAAGAAATACCTATCTGATGTATTTCATGTCCCAAACATCACCAAGAACCTGGTTTCTGTTGGTCAAATGGTTGAGCAGGGCTTGCAAGTCAGATTCAATCCTCATGGATGCTTTGTTGAGGATATGAAAAATAGCAAAAGGAAAGAAGAAGGGCAGGATGTTTACGCTGGATGCGGATATGCCTGAAATGAGTGCAGCAATGTTTGCACACGGGACCGGTGTAGTAGCAGATATTGATATCTGGCATAAACGCATTGGTCATGTTAATATACAGCGACTTAAATCAATGCAAGCCCAAAATATTGTTGCAGGATTGCCTAAATTCAAGGTTGCATAAATGCATAAGGTTTGTGAAGCCTGCCAATTTGGAAAACAGGCAAGGAAACCATTTCCTAGGCATGTTCAAGAGAGTAAAAAGCCATTGGAATTAATCCACTCTGATGTGTGGACTACTAAAGCTGCATCTATTGGAGGCTGTCACTATTTTGTCACTTTTATTGATGACTTCAGCAGAAAAGTTTGGGTGTATTTTATGAAAAAGAAAAGTGAAGTGTTTGGGCACTTCAAAGCTTTTAAAGCTATGGTTGAAAAAGAAACAGGCCTGCAAGTAAAATGCCTAAGGTCAGATGGAGGGGGACAGTACCTCTCAAATGAGTTTGCAAGGTTCTTGCAGGAGCATGGTATAAAGCAGCAATATTCATGCAGTCATACCCCACAGCAAAATGGAATTGCAGAAAGGAAAAATAGGCATATTGGAGAAGTATCTCGGGCCATGCTAAATGAGAAAGATCTACCAGATTATTATTGGGCTGAAGCAGTTGCTACAGCAGTTTACATAATGAACAGGACTCCCACTGCAGCAATACATGGCATGACGCCAGAGGAAATGTATACTGGTAGGAAACCAGACATTTCTCATTTGAAAATTTTTGGTTGCATTGCTTATGTTCATGTGCCAGCTGAGTTGAGGTCCAAGTTGGATCCAAAAGCTCAGAAGTGCGTCTTTATTGGTTATTCTCTGCAGCAGAAAGGGTATAGATGCTATAACCCTTCTACTCGTAAGTTTACAGTGAGCAGAGATGTTGTTTTTGATGAGATGAGCAGCTGGTATAAACCAGTAAATGTGATGATTGATGTAGATGCACAAAATGGTAATGCTGCACAGAATTCACAGCAGCAATCACAAAATATCAGTGGACCTGCAGTGTCCTCTAGCAGTGGTTCACATACTTCGCCATGGACAGGCAGATTGAGATCAGGAGAATCTCCTCAAAGCAATGCAGATAGTGGTACGCAGGTATCACGAAAAGGAAAAGAGAAGGTAGATCAGCCCATGTTTGATGTGAATGCAGGTCACTCTTATGTGGATGGTGAATCCAGTGGCTCAGAACAGAGCATTGATGATGAGTTGGGTATTCCTTCTGTTGTTACACCTGGAGTAAGGAAGACCAGGGATGTTTTGAGAGCACCTGGAAGTGAGCCTATTTTGCGCAGGTCTACCAGGGTTAGGTATCCTGTGGATAGGCTGAAATATGATGGATTTACAAGGCTATTCACTATGCCTATATGGTCAAAGTGATACAGGAACCAGAACCCACTTCTTTTGAGCAAGCCATGGGAAATGAAAAATGGGAGAAAGCCATGGATGAAGAAATGGATTCCTTGGAAGCAAATGCTACATGGGAATTGGTGCCTTTGCCTAAAGACAAGAATGCAATTGGCTGTAAGTGGGTTTATAAGATTAAGCACAATGCAGATGGTTCTGTGAATAGATACAAGGCAAGATTAGTTGTCAAGGGGTATGCACAGACATATGGCATTGATTATGAAGAAACATTCAGTCCGGTTGCAAGGATGGCAACTGTAAGAGCAGTCATTGCTATGGCTACATCAAAGGGATGGTCTTTACATCAGATGGATGTGAAGAATGCCTTCTTGCATGGTGATTTGCAAGAAGAGGTCTTTATGGAGCAGCCACCAGGTTATGTTCATGCTGTTCATCCTTAGTTTGTTTGCAGGTTGAAGAAAGCCTTGTATGGCTTGAAGCAAGCACCTAGAGCATGGTCTGACAAGATAGGACAATATCTTGTCACCATTGGCTTTCAGATCTCCAAGGCAGATTTCTCACTCTATGTGAGGAAAACAGAGAAAGGGATTATGCTGCTTGTCATTTATGTTGATGATTTGATCATCACAGGTGATAGTGATGAAGATATCCTTCATGTGAAAATGCTATTGAAGCAGAAGTTTGAGATGAAGGATTTGGGAGAGCTGCGTTATTTCTTGGGCATTGAGGTGATTAGATCACCAAGTGGGATATAGCTCTTGCAGAGGCAATATGGATTGGACATGCTGTCCAAATATGGGATGACAGGCTGTAAGCCCATTTCAGTTCCTTTGGAGCAGAATGTGAAGCTAAGCTCAGATGCAGGTGAGCTTCTGGAAGACCCTACTATGTACAGACACATAGTAGGAAGTTTGATTTATATGACTATTACCAGGCCAGATTTAAGCTATGCTGTTGGATTGGTAAGTCAGTTTATGCAGGCTCCAAGGAAACCGCATTTGGATGCGGCTAGACACATACTCAGGTACGTGAAGTCCACGTTGCAGTATGGACTATTTTATGAGACTGGGGTTCAGATACAGTTGCATGGATACACTGATGCTGATTGGGCTGGTAGTATTTCTGATAGACGATCTACCAGTGGATATGTGTTCTCTTTTGGGAGTGCTGCAGTCACTTGGAGCAGCAAGAAACAGCCTACAGTTGCCTTGTCGAGCAGAGAGGCTGAGTACAGGGGTGCAGCAATGGCTGCATGCGAGGTAGCTTGGTTGCATAAGCTACTCTATGATATGCATCAGTCTACAGATGGGCCAGTTGTCATTTATTGTGATAACATGAGCAGCATACACTTGGCAAATAACCCAGTCTATCATGCTAGAACAAAGCACATTGAGGTGCATTATCACTATGTGCGGGAGAAGGTTTTACTAGGTCTTATTGATCTAGTTTATGTCAGCACAGAGGATCAGGTAGCTGACATATTCACGAAAGCATTGGGCGCAGAGAAGCTGCGCAAGTTCAGAGACCTGCTTGGTGTGCAGGAATTGGGATTGAGCTCGAGGGGGAGTGTTGAGATATCGAGCTCCACTCGTGATATGCCAGGGTGACCGTTGTGCATTTATGTCACCGACTTGTTAGCTGCAAACGCGGTTGGTACACCGCCCACGAATAATAGCTGGATGATAGCTATCCTTATCTACTCTAGTTCATGGCTCAGTTAGTATGCCACCTTAGTTAGTTGAGTTTGGTTTGAGACCCACATATAGGGTTCTTCTATTTCTTTGTACTAGAGTTCTTTTGGCTTTCACAACTAAGAAGAGGAAAACTGTTTTCAGCCTCCACCTTTGTGTGTATTCCCCCATTGTGCATGTGAGAAAGCCGCAAGTGAGACTCCTTCCCTCTCTCCCACTCTCCTCACACACCAACCCCATAAGGCAACGTAGTGTTGATACAAGAACTACCACATACCTTGAGAAGTGGAGCAACAATGCACCAAAAGGGTCGGCAACATGACCTACATGAGTTGTGTGATTGCTCAAGGTGTATCTTGATTGAGACTATACCAAAAAGATCACTAGGAGTAGAGGTTCTGGTAGTCACCAGATCAAAAGGACCAGTTCTAGAGAAAACACAAGCAAAGAATCATGTGAAGCAGAAAGTGCTGAGATGGAAGGATCAATAAGAGGTCTGGATAGTAGCATTGAACAAGATTCAGAAGGCACAAGCCAAAGAGGTAAAGACCAGACTCTAGTACCCGGTGGATCTACAAGAATAGACCAATATGGTAACTCTACAAATTAATCTGATAAACAAGCAAGTAAACAGTCTAACAATAAGTCCAACCAGAAGCTCAACAAACAGTCCAATATCAAGTTTGAGAAAAGTTCTAACCAATAGTCTGACAACAAATTTGACCACAAGTATGATAAGAAATCTAAATTTGGGGGACCAATCAGCAGCCCAGGAGCAAGGAGTGAGTAGCCAAAAGAAGGATGAAGAGAACCTCTTAGCCGATTTGTTTCAAGCCCTGAAGCAAGCATCCCTCAAAATTACATTGGATCAATTGTTGAGTTTGGCTCTAGTATTTTGTGAGAACCTCATTAAGAAATTGCAAGAGGAAAATAAGGAGAAAAAGAAACCAAAATTTCCATGTGAGGAATACTACTAGCCTTGTTTGCAAGAACCACTAGGACTATAGGTAGAATCTGATGCCCAGGAACATTGCTAGATGGGGGATTAGGTGTGAACATCCTCCCACACAGTATGTATGAAAAGATGGGCTTGATGAAGTTTGATGAAGCACCTTTTTCATGTAAAAATGGCCGACCAATTCAACCACTAGGTATTGTTTGAAATCAGCAAATTACCATTCAAGGCATATCATTCAAAGTAAAATTTGTGGTACTTCAGATGGAAAAGTGAGATTTTTTGTACCCGATGCTATTCAAAAGACCATGGTTTAAAATAGCCAAGGTAAAATAGGATTGGGGTTCCTAGGACTAAGCTTATAGTTTGAAGTAGAAGAAGTAACTCTATCTAGACATGGTCCCAAAAGTGGTACTGGAAAAAGAAAACAAACCATTGATTGTGCAGTGTGTCAGTAAGCTCTCGGAGATGGATGATGATGAGAAGCAATAATTTTTTTAATGCAAATTCATCCATTGTGTTGCTATTCAAGGCTAATGTGGGACATATTTTTCAGCAATATGCGACTAAAGTGGTGACAGCCTATCGTCATGCTGGGCAGAATCAGTTGAAGTCCATAGAAGATCCAGCAAAGAGCAAGTAGATTCGAAACTCAAAGAAGATCTGGAAGAAGAATTTGTGTTGGCTCTTTCCCACAGCTTTCGCAGGAAGAGTATGGTATTCTCAGTATATGCGGGGTTCCGAGGCTTTTTGTCACCCATAGATATATTGGGGTTGTCGTTTGTAGTATACATGTAGCTTGGGACCTCGAGTCATATTCCGATGAGAGACGTAGGATTACGTGTGGTAAGCAAACATAGTGCATGCATGTGTGAAAGGAACGTGCATCATCATGGTTGAGGTAATGAAGGCTTTCGCCTTGATTGGGGGTTAAAGGGAGTTTAAGGGTTAGAGAGAGGTTCCAAGGTTTAGAAAGAGGTTCCAGAGTTTAGAAGAGGTTCAACAGTTAGAAGGAGGTTCCAAGGTTTAGAGAGAGGTTCTAGGGTTTAGAAAGAGGTTCCAGAGTTTAGAAGAGGTTCCAGGGTTAGAAGGAGGATCCAAGGTTTAGGGTAGAGTACATGGTGGATAACTTGTCTCCCTCGTAGATCATGGAGGTTAAGGGTTGAGTAACTAAGGGTTTAGGGGGACTATAGGAGTGGGAGAGGAGGAAGGTGTAAGAGCATGGGGGAAAGGAGGGAGGGAAGGAGGGAGGAGGAGGAGGAGGAGGAGGAGGAGAAGGGAGGAGGAGGAGAGGATGGGTTGCAAGGTTGGAGGAGAGGGGGAGGAGTTGCAAGGTTAGGACATGCTTTTGGACATGGAGTGCAAGGTAGCATGGACACTTGAGACAATTGCTTGGAATACCAAAGTAGAACTCAACACAATGCCCCAAAGAGTGTGGGCTTCATTCCATTATGGGGTATTTATACAAGTTGGAGAGCTTCTCTCTCTGCATGTAGGAATTATAAGACATTCTCTCTCTACATGTAGAACTTGCATATAGAAGTTGCATGTAGGAGTTGCAAGTTGCATGTAGAACTTGGATGTTGCATGTTGCATGTAGAACTCGCATGTAGAACATGCATGTAGGAATTACATGTAGGACTTGCATGTAGGAGTTGCAAGTAGAAGTTGCAACAAGTAGAACATGCATAAAGGAATTGTATGTAGAACTTGCATGTAGGAGTTGCATGTAGAACTCGTATGTAGGAATCGCTAGTAGAACTTGCATGTTGAGGATTCCTAAGAGAGATTATTCCTAGCCTTATGCAAGTACAAGCCGAGCTTTGCCACTACTCTACACACACATTCTGTACTACCTAAGTTCATGTTGGCACAGAGACAACATACTCCCGGATCCATTTTATTACCCATCCTCGGGTTATGGCTTGTTGTGTGAGCATGTACCTGGGTTGCCATGCATGCAGTCCAGTGTTTGTGGAACTTGTGTTGTGCCAATCGATCCTGTTATAAAGCCTTGGCACCATACAATTTTTTGCTCAGTCTCTAGGTAGCCTGTATCCACCATTTGTTTGAACAAAGATATGTGCCGTGCTTCTAAGAAGATCACTCTTTGATAGAGTCGGCTTGTAATCTGAGCATTGACCCGTTCATTGGGATTCAAACTGAGTGGAGGCAAATGGCCATCGAGGTAACATGGGACCTCCAGAATGTATTCCAATGTTTTGGCGATCAATGTTGCCGCGCATTATTTGCTCATGCTGTTGAAGTGCTCAGATCATTGTGCCTTGGATATTCCATTATACACCAGAGTATGGTTTGATCATTGGCCAATTAATGGTGCGACCTTCATCCAAAGTGTGTATGTTGGCTTCCCATTGGCAAAATTAATGGTGCGACCATCCAAAGTGTGTATGGTTCAATCATTGGCCAATTAATGGGGTGCGACCTTCATCCAAAGTGTGTTAAATTGGACTCCATCCAATGTTTCTAGCAGCACAGCTCTGATGGGATTCATCTTTCTTACTTGGTAGGGTCCTTGACCTAGATACTTTAGTTTCCCCCTGTGTACTTTGGCATTGTATAACAAGACCAAGTCACCTTCCTTGATGTCTTTAGCTTTAAGATTTCTGTCAAACCATGCCTTTCTTCTGCATTTTTCTGTTGTCATGGCATGGTAGGTGACTAGTCTTGTCTCTGTATGCTTATTCAACTGATAGAGTCTTTCTTTCAAAGATTCATGGTCTCCCATGTGTTCCTGTACTGCTATGCATAGGCTTGGTATTACAAATTCTAGTGGGACCACAGCTTCAAGGCTGTACACCAATTGAAAAGGTGTGTTTCCTGTACTGACCTTGAGTGTCATTCTGTATATCCATAAGGCTGCATTCAGTTTTTCTGCCCAATCAAAACGTTGTGGTTCTACTACCTTGGTGAGGATAATGCATAATATTTTGTTGGTGGATTCAGCCTGTCCATTCCCTTGGGGGTAGTAGGGTGTGCTTTTTCTATGGATTACCATAAAGCCAGACAAGAGTTCTTGGATTACCTCGTTGACAAAATGTGTGCCTCTATCCAACACAATTTCAATGGGGCATCCAAATCGGGTGATCACATTCTCATATAAGAATCTTGATATGCTTCTGGCATCTGCCTTTCTGACTGCTTTAGCTTCAACCCATTTTGTAAAGTAATCAGTGGCCACAATGATGTAGCGTGCCTATGTTCACTTTGCTTCTAGATGGATGGGGCCCACATAGTCAATCCCCCATTTTTCAAATGGTTTTTGTGCAACAACTATTGTTAGGGGATTGAAGTCTTTGTGTTGTGGTTTAGTAGTCCATTGGCATACATCACAGCCTTTTACATATTCACAGGCATCTGCCCACAGTGTTGGCCACCAGTAGCCTGCAAGGAGGACTTTTCTTGTTGTGGCTTCCCCTTGGAAGTGTCCTCCTACAATGCCTTCATGGACTTCACTCAGGATTGGCATGATCGCATGAGGCATGACAGATCTTCTTAATACCTGGTCCTTGCCCATCTTGTACAATTGTCCTGCAATGAGTTGATAGGGTGCAGCCTTTAAAGTTAGTTTTCTGGCATCTACTGCTTTCATTTCAGGGGGTGGTCTTCCTACCATTAAGTACCCAATGTTATCTCCACACTAGGATGATTAGGTTAGGTTAGGGTTTTTTTAATTATTATTTTTATTTTTATTTTTTTAAATAAAAATTTAAAAAATTTTGGGGGGGGGGCATCGCACGGCGACTGCCGGGACAGGGGTGGTGGCTCGAGGGGAATGGGGAGGGGAGAGGACTATGAGGGGGTGAAGAGATGGAGGGAGTCGGAGAAGGGAGAGGAGGCGGGGCAGTGAAGGAGGCACCAAGAGGAGTCAGTAGTAAGGAAGAAGGCGTTGGCGCTGAACTGACTGGAGGAGGCAAGGCGAGCATTGCCACATGGTGGGCACTGCCGCCAGATCATTGCAGGTGGTTCTGCAAGCACCGTCGTGGGCGGGCATTGCACGGGGTGTGGGCCGCCAGGCTGCCTTTGCACAGCAAGGCCCAAGCCAAGGGCCATTAAGCCCTTTAGAGTTAGAAGGGTCTTAGGCCCTTCGACTAGGGAGAGGAGCGGTCGACGAGGGGGGGTAGAGAGAGAGAGAGAGAGAGAGACAGAGAGAGAGAGAAGAGGGAGGGGGTAGAGAGAGAGAGGGAGAGAGAGAAGAGGGAGGGGAGGGAAGAGAAAGAGAGAGGGAGGGAGGGGGGAGAGAAGAGAGAGAGAGAGAGAGAGAGAGAGAGAGAGAGAGAGAGAGAAGAGGGAGGGGGTAAAGAGAGAGAAAGAGAGAGAGAGAGAGGAGGGAGGGGAGGGAAGAGAGAGAGAGAGGGAGGGAGGGGGGAGAGAAGAGAGAAAGAGAAAGAGAGAGTAGAGAGAGAGAGAGAGAGAGAGAGAGAGAGAGAGAAAGAGAGAGAGAGGAGTGGTGGAGGGGGGTGGTGGTGGAGAGGGGGGAGTGGTGGAGATGGAGGAGGGGGGGGGGGGGGGGGGGAAAGGGGGGTGGTGGAGATGGAGGAGGAGGGGGAAAAAGGAGGGGGGGTGGATGGAGGGGATGGTGGAGGGGGAGGGGTGGAGGGGGGGGGGGGGATGGTGGTGGAGGGGGGAATGGTGGAGGGGGAAGGGGTGGTGGTGGAAGGGGGGGTGGAGGGGGAGGGGGTGGTGGTGGTGGTGGAAGGGGGGGTGGAGGGGGAGGGGGAAATAAAAACTTGACAGACGAAAAACTTTGACGGAAATCCAAAGGGAAGAAGAGATGGTCACATGAATGCTCTCCAAGTCTTTCTTGATGTAACGGGATTGTTGAGGACAAATGGACGGTGGGTGGATGGCTAGGTTATCGCTGCTGTGAGATGGGCTCGAAGTAACTCACTGTGTGAGGATGGGAGTAGGGTGGTGGTTGATGGAGAGGGAGGGGTGTCTTGCATAGGGCTCGGAATGGGGAAGAGGATGGAGGCAAGATGTGACCGATGAAGAATGAGGGGGTGGAGTGGGTTTTTATAGGAAATGGGTGTAGGTTTAGGGTTAAACCCTAAACTCTTCCCGAGTCACAACTTTTCATGGTTAGCTTGGTTTGCTCTTCTGCAAAAAGGTGAAATGATAAAAATTGCAAGCTCTACACATCGTGTCAACTACCTAGCCTGATTTATTTATCAAGTGGCTTCTTTTTAAGAAATAAAGAAAATTTATTATGGTAGTAACCCAAGGTTAATGCTTAGGGTTGATATGTTTGGCTAGAGTTGGAAAAATTTCTTACTCTCCTTGCCCTTGAGTGTTATGTTCATGAAAATTCGTAGTAGGTCATTTTTTACACATTCCTGCGTATGTTTACTCGTTTCTTGAGACGCTAGTCTCCCCGACAGCATCGCCAAATGTTGGCTTTTTCCCACGGCTTCCGCAGGAAGAGTATGGTATTCTCAGTATGCAGGGTTTTGAGGCTTTTTGTCACCTACAGATATATCAGGGTTGTCATTTGTAGTAGTAAACGTGTAGCTTAGGACCTCGAGTCATATTTCGGTGAGAGACGTAGGCTTAAGTGTGGTAAGCAAACATAGTGCATGCATGTGTGAAACGAACGTGCATCATCCTGGTTAAGGTAATGAAGGCTTTTGCCTTGATTGGGGGTTGAAGGGAGTTTAAGGGTTAGAAAGAGGTTCCAGGGTTTAGAAAGAGGTTCCAAAGTTCAGAAGAGGTTCAAGGGTTAAAAGGAGGTTCTAAGGTTTAGAGAGAGGTTCCAGGGTTTAGAAAGAGGTTCCTGAGTTTAGAAGAGGTTCCACGGTTAGAAGGAGGATCCAAGGTTCAGAGTAGAGTACATGGTGGAGAACTCGTCTCCCTTGTAGATCATGGAGGTTAAGGATTGAGGAACTAAGGGTTTAAAGGGAGTATAGGAATGGGAGAGGAAGAAGGTGTAAGAGCATGGGGGAAAGAAGGGAGAGAAGGAGGGAGGAGGAGGAGGAGGGGGAGGAGGAGGAGGAGGAGGAGGAGGAGAAGGAAAGAGGAGGAGAGGATGGGTTGCAAGGTTAGAGGAGAGGGGAGGAGGAGTTGCAAGGTTAGGACATGCTTTTGGACATGGAGTGCAAGGTAGCATGGACACTTGAAACAATTTCTTGGAATACCAAAGTAGAACTCAACACAATGCCCCAAAGAGTGTGGGCTTCATTGCATGGGTATTTATACAAGTTGGAGAGCTTCTCTCTCTGCATATAGGAATTGTAAGACATTCTCTCTCTACTTGTAGAGCTTGCATATAGAAGTTGCATGTAGAACTCGCATGTTGCATGTTGCATATAGGAATCATATGTAGGACTTGCATGTAGGAGTTGCAAGTAGAAGTTGCAACAAGTAGAACATGCATGTAGGAATTGCATGTAGAACTTGCATGTAGGGGTTACATGTAGAACTCGTATGTAGGAATCGCAAGTAGAACTTGCATGTTGAGTATTCCTAAGAGAGATTATTCCTACCCTTATGCAAGTACAAGCGGAGCTTTGTCGCTACTCTACACACACATTATGTACTACCTAAGTCCATGTTGGCATAGAGACAACAATCTGCGCAATAAGAATGGGATGAGGATGTTATTCATAAAGCAATAGATGCCTATGAGGAGCCAATGTGAAGAAAACAGCAAGAGTCTTTAGGAAGATGAGTTGGAAGAACTAAATTTGGACATGGCAGAAAAGTCGTAGATAGTAAAACTTAGTGTACATGTGGAATGAACTTTCAAAATAGAATTGATGCAAAATTGATGGAATTTAAAGACATTTTTTCTTGGGAATACACTAACATGAGGGGCATTGATCCGAGTCTTTGTGTTCACTGCATAAATCTAAAAAAGGTTGCAATTCTAGCAGCGCAAAAGAGGTATCAAATGAATCCTAACTATGCAAGTTGGTAAAAGAAGAAATAGATAAATTGATTAGAGTTTGTTTTATATTCCCTATAGAAAAAGTGGCATGGCTTTCCCAAATCATCATAGTCCCCAAGAAAAATAGCAAATTGTGAGTCTGTGTAAACTACAAAAAATTGAATGTAGCCACTATCGCCAACCCCTTCCCTCTACCTTTTTGTGACACAATGGCCATTGATCCAAGAAAGGTTGTTGCAATCTAGGAGGACCAAGAGCCTAGAACAAAGAGATTATGCATTTCATTGGGCAAGTGAAATGGCACAACAACTTTCTCAAGTACCTCTCCTATGTGTGTCAACCATTGACAAGATTAGTTAAGAAAAATGAACAATTGTTTGGAGAGAGGAGTAGCAAAAGCACTCTAGCTATTGAAGAGAATGATGATGGTAGCACCTATCCTTATCCCACCGGACTGGAGTCAAGATTTTATTTCATGTTTTTGTGAATGCATAAAACATTGCCATTGGTATAGTCCTAATGCAAACCTTGTAGAAGGGATGATTTCATACCAATTTCCTATGCTAGCCATACCTAATCATAAGTTGAATGGAATTATTCAATCATTGAAACGGAAGGCTTGGGCATGGTCTCATGCTTTGCAAAAATTTAGACATCATTAGGAAAAAAGGGAGCTCATTTTGGGGCCTTTTACGGTTTGGAAAAATAAGCTCTCAACCAATCAATAGAAGGCCAACGTAACGTTGAAAATTCACGAAAATAAGAGAAAATAGAAAAAAGAAACAATACTTTATGTAAGTACAAGCGTGCTACATTAATGAGGAGATTGGTTTTTTATTCTTAGAAGATCTTTGGACAAGAAGATAGAATCTAAACTGACATTTTATCTGACAAGATCCTTCCCGCTTCCACCTTCCTTTGAATTTTCAAATGTTGTGCCGCCTTTCGTGCGAAAGGTCTACCATTCTACACCATTGCCTCATTGTGCAACAGCCTTTCTTTTCCAAAACTGCTCCCTTGATCCTGTTTCGCGTAGAGTAAGATGTTTCTCGTCAACTGTCTGTTTGCCCACTTTCTCTTTCTTGAAACTTCAAATTGTTATCTTAGTTACATTACTTTGCTATTGTTACAGATTCAGAAAATCTCCATGGTGAACCAAAACCACGGTCGTTCTTGTGGAAGACGCTCTGTGGATGATAATGCTACGAAGGCAGAATTATACCAAACATCCTTACCCCGTCGACCTGCTTCTTCTATTTCGTCGGTAGAGAATTCAAGTACAGTCAAAACAGAAGGAACTTGGGAAAGGTTTAGTGTTTCGAAAGGAGCATGGGTGCTCATGCAACCTAGCAAAAGAAAAAGACCCCAGACAAAAAACATTTTCTTGGCATCGTGGAAGGGAAGAGTACGAGATTTTAAAATCACCAAAGGGAAGATATCCGTGAAAGAAGTTTTGATTCAGCACGTGTACATGCATAAAGAACTTGTCTTGCCAGACTATCCAAAAAATCTTCCGCAACACAGGCCTAATTGTATATTTTTCTATTGTGGTTTTTTCCTTCATGAGGTGTATGGATTTTTAAGATGAAGCTTTCTCTCTTAACTTATTGACATTCTTGTGTTGTTTTATTTCAGATTTATATCCTTCATCGTATGAGACATGGCAAAACATCGATTGTATTCTGGGATTTATAGATGTTCTGCATGGATCGATAGGAGAACAACAATACCAAGGTCGATGTGCAACGGAGCTAGCTCAATCGGGTATATTTTTTACTGATCATTTTTATCAGTTGCTGGACAAAGCTAACACACATGGTGTATTAATAAAACAAGACCTTCCGGCGTGGAATTCGGTGGATTGGCCTCACCCACATTCTAGTGT
Organism: Dipteris shenzhenensis; assembly: GCF_047967505.1. NCBI lineage: Eukaryota > Viridiplantae > Streptophyta > Polypodiopsida > Gleicheniales > Dipteridaceae > Dipteris > Dipteris shenzhenensis. The sequence goes on along the minus strand of NC_141616.1, from coordinate 41,747,785 downwards.
TACAGAGGCATATAGGGCGAAGCTTTTTACAGAAGTACAGAAAGCTCTGAGGCCCAATATTGCCACTAGGATAGTGAAAATTTCTTTGTGCATGCCTCTCACAGTTTTTGTAGACTTGTTTAATACCTTTCCAGTAAAGGTTTCAAAAACAATGTTCACAGTTAAAGCAACAAATTCGGCATGCATGCCACAATTTTTGGATAAAGGTTGGGATAAGAAGACATGTAGTTCAGTGTTTTGTGAGGTGGTCCAACCTTCTATGCAACTGAAGTACATGGTTGTATCACAAAATTTTATTTTCTCTTTTTATTACAAGCGCAGTCGAATGCTAGGCACAAAGCTTGTCCCAATGGACCAAGATGAAGAGTCGTTTGGTGCACAAAATAAACTTATTGATATTGATGTTGTTGAGAATGGTGATGTGGTAGCCAATATCTCGTTAAGAGAATGTTGCTCCCTAGCTCAATTGCGCAGTGACATTCTGTTTGAGACTGAAGGTTCTATCTCAAACGACTTTTTATTTATCTACAAGAACAGAAAGGTACACCATCTGATTTATCCTAGTCTCTATAAGCATTGCTATTAGTTTAATTTACCACTCTAATTCATATTGCTTTTTTGCAGTTACTCAGAAGAAGAGAGAGCTCAGTTAAATGCAAAGACATAGAAAATTTTAAAATTGAGATAACACAGACTCCATAAAGAAAGGTTTTGTATTCAATCAAGTAAGATTTTGTACAGAATTGTTTAGCTGAATCTGTACAACATATTTCTAACATCCATTTTCTATTTATGTACAGTTTCATCCAGAGGCTGCTCTACATTTTCTGGAGGATCTTCTCTCTGCTGCTCCATCCTGTCCGTGCTCCATCCTGTCTCCTCCACTGCCCCAGAAGCCTCTCTTTGCTGCTTCTCCACCTTCTCCTTAAGAGGATCTTCTCTCTGCTGCTCCATCCTGTCTCCTCCACTGCCCCAGAAGCCTCTCTTTGCTGCTTCTCCACCTTCTCCTCAACATCAGCAGCAGGTCTTTGCTCCTGTGTCTGCTCCTCCTCAGCACTCTGTGATTGCTCCTGTGGCTTCTGGTCCTCAACATTAGGTGCTTCATATGTGGGATCAAGGTGTATGACACCTTCTTGTACTTTAGAGCTTTCACCCAGCTCCACAGTAGCTGCTACAATAGGTTTGGGGGAGGCATAGCTCAAAAACCTCCAAATTGTATGAGCTCTAAAATTATGTACATAGTTGGGGCTGAAGCTATCCTCTTTCATCTGCAATGGCAGAGGATAATTTAGAACACTTTGTATCATTATGAATTATCTTCAAGCTAAATGAAAAGTATTTTTCCTTACCAGATCTGGCTGTTCCTTTTCAAAGTAGCTTGAAAGTATATATTTTGCATTGATCAGCACCCTCCATCCACAACTACTTGAATCATTTTGTTGTGGTGTCTGTACAGTTAGAAAAAAATGTTAGAAACTGTGAGCATCAGCACAAAACAAAATTATTCAATAAGTTCAAAGACATAGCATTTAATAGACTTTTTACCTCTAGACTTAATGGCTCTATTGAATCCAACAGAGAGACATTTGGAGGACAATGATCCAATGCATCTAATAGCCTTCTAATACAACTGCAATATGTATAATCTAGTTAGTATGGTATCAAAATAATGAAGTTTTGAGTTCAAAAAGCACACACAGCACTTACAATTTCAGCTCTCTGTGTGTGTTTTTTAGAGAGTTGAATAGAAAGCATTGCTTCTGCTGGATGTCAATAGACACAAAACTCCAGTGGTCACTGCATAAGGAAAAAAGCATAAGAAAATGAAAGGCTACAAGAGTTCCCAATATTAAAGAAGAATCTTAAAAGAAGTAGTCACCCACATACCTGCTATGGTATGGAAGTAGCAAAACATCAATTACTTCAAAATTGCAGTGTTTGAACCAGCTGGAAATACTCATGGGAGTCTCCTTTGCATCTCTTAATCTAGAAGAAATGGCTGGATCAACAATATGGACTGTATGCTGTACAGAGGGGTGAAGCCAGCTTCTCATCATGCTGCATAGGATCAGAACATAATTAGGGTAGGTTATAAAAGAGTTACAAGGAGGATTGATTTGCAAAAAATGTAAAATTTAAAGACACTTACTAGAGCATTGCAAGAATGATAGTATCTGAGCAATACTCATTCTTGTTAGCCAATGCTGCTAAGCATTGTTTTGTCAAATCAAAATCATTGACTGAAACTTCATCCTCAATATGTACAACTACATCAGGGCCCAGCTCCTTCAACCTTCTATGTATGTGTAGCTCCTTCTTTCCAGTCTCCACATCTATAACAGATTTTGTTTCTTTTATTTGCTGCTTCAGTGAGTCCTCATAGGCAGCCTTCCCTCTGGTGTTCTTTGAGTGTGTTACCTCAACAACCTTTACCTCATCAACCTTCACCTTCCTTGTAGGTGGAATTAGCAATATATCTCTCATTTTGATGTCCTGCCATTCCACAGGATGAACCAGCTTGTCATATCTCCATCTCACTCTGGACAAAGTGTTGAAATCTTTGGCCATCAAAGTCACCCTGTGAGCATGGGCTGCTACAAGCATTGCATCCTCAAAATATTTCTCCAGGTAATCCTCTGCCATTTCCTGCAAGGAAAGAATGGCAGTTCTATTCCACCTGAACCCAAGGTTCCAACTGTCACAAATTTCTCTCACCAGTCTTTGAAAGGGTGCTTTGGGTATTGCAAAACCTATGGCTTTCTGTTGCCTCCTTATCTCCCTTAGCACACCTGCACCCTTATTCAATCTTTTGGCCTTTTGCTTGAGCAAGCTCATTGGCTTACCCTTCCTGCCATGTGAAGCTCTTCCCTTTGGAGGCACACTAAACTTCTTGGAACCTGTCCCAGCTGCTGTTGCTGCAAGACCTGGTCCTTTACCAACTTGCCTTGCAGTTGATTTGGTTCTTGCCATCACTCTGAAAAACTGCATACAAAGGATTGGAAAGAGATCACAGACATGAAGAACATGTTCTAACAAAGAAAAGGCAATCACAGGGGTGGAAGAAGCCAAATAGAGAAATTTGCAATAAAATGCGATATGAGCAGTTTGGAATTTCAAACAGGTCCACATCGCATTTTGCTGCAAATTTTTTAAATGAAATGCTGGTGCACTCCTACAGTGATTTCTATGTTTCTCCAACCAAATACAGTATGAATGGAGGTTATGCAAGAAGATCACATGCAAATATCACACTTGAAGATCTGCATTCCTTCAGTGATTTCACTGTCTTGGTTTGAGCCTATGCATTTCCATACAGGATGTTATTTTTCTATTTTAGGCAAGAAGATTGCAGAGACTAAGGGGAGTCACAAAACCAGAACATGTTCTCACAAAGAAAAGGCAATCACAGGGGTGGAAGAAGCCAAATAGAGAAATTTGCAATAAAATGCGATATGAGCAGTTTGGAATTTCAAACAGGTTCACATCGCATTTTGCTGCAAATTTCTGAAATGACATGCTGGTGAACTTCTACAGTGATTTCTTTGTCTCTCCAGCCAAATACAGTATGAATGGAGTTTATGCAAGAAGATTACAGCTATGGAAGTAAAAAAACCAGAACATGTTCTCACAAAGAGAAGGCAATCACAGGGGTGGAAGAAGCCAAATAGAGAAATTTGCAATAAAATGCGATATGAGCAGTTTGGAATTTCAAACAGGTCCACATCGCATTTTGCTGCAAATTTTTTAAATGACATGCTGGTGCACTCCTACAGTGATTTCTATGTTTCTCCAACCAAATACAGTATGAATGGAGGTTATGCAAGAAGATCACATGCAAATATCACACTTGAAGATCTGCATTCTTACAGTGATGTATTTTTTCTATGCAAATATCTTGGTTTGAGTCTATGCATTTCCATACAGGATGTATTTTTTCTATTTTAGGCAAAAAGATTGCAGAGACTAAGGGGAGAACCCATTGTTACTGACCTGGAATCTATCTGTGGATGTGCTGTGCTGCTGAGGAGTAATCTTTGCTGAGGATGATTCTGTGCTGCTAGACAAGATGCTGATGCTGCAGAGTATGGAGGTAGGGAGGCAAGAGAGCAGAGACTGGAGGGCAAGAGTTCTAAAACAGGATACCACAAAGAAGTGCAAATAGAATTAAAGAATCACTAAATCCCACACGTGTGGAATCTAGTCGTTTTTCACACGTGTGGATGGGACCCAGATCTCTTGGAGTTTGAAATTTGGCACGTGTGAAAGTACGCTTTATTCCTTGGAACTTGTGCCATTCATGATTTCATCATCAATACCACAACCACTTTTCCCTCCCCTGGATTCCAATCTCTCATCCCTGCCACGACTCTCTCCTGATCCTTTCTCTCTGATCCTTTCCTACCCAGCACACTCCATCCAGACTGCAACCTGCCTGAAGACAGTACTGCCAGATCTCCAGGTTACCTAGAGTGCAAAGTTCAAGCTAGAGAAAGAGCAGGAGATTTACCAGTGCAACTCAATCAGCATGGAAAAGGAAAAAAAAGGTCAGAGTTCTAGTTTGGTTTCAATGTTTTTCAACATTTATTTCTTCCATCCATTGGATTTTTGATGTCCCAATGTCTTCACTCAGCTCCATCCTTCTTCCACAATGTGGTAAATCACCCAGAAATTAGATTGTAGGTAGATATGAATAGAAACAAGAAATTTGCAACAAAATGCGAGGAGAGTGGTTTATAATTCTCTAAACAGCCCATATCGCATTTTGCTGCAAATTCCTGTTGTGGACTCCTTGCTCATGAAAAGTTTCACTCATTCCATTATTTCTCTTGCATATGAGATCATAGTGTCCAGGAATCACTGAGATGAACCAAGTGCTTGATTTGACATGCACATGAATAGAACTTGAGAATTTGCAACAAAATGCGAGGAGAGTGGTTTATAGTTCTCTAAACAACCCATATCGCATTTTGCTACAAATTCCTGTTGTTGGCACATTCCTCATGAATAGTTTCACTCATTCCATTATTTCTCTTGCATATGAGATCATAGTGTCCAGGAATCACTGAGATGAACCAAGTGCTTGATTTGACATGCACATGAACAGAATTTGAGAATTTGCAACAAAATGCGAGGAGAGTGGTTTACAATTCTCTAAACAGCCCATATCGCATTTTGCTGCAAATTCCTGTGTATTATTTGTTTCTCACTTCTACCTCATTAATTTGCTATCTTTAGCCCTGTGGAAATCTTCCTTGATGATGAGAAATGTTTTTGTTTTGGAACAGCTGGCTCCCAGGCCCCACCTTTCAAGAGGAAGCTGGACTTTTCTGCTTCTATTATTAGACCACAGCAATCACCAGGTGAGTGATGAGATGTCATGAAGGAATTATCTGGTGATATACAATGCATTCACTGATTGCATATGTCAGCATATAGAATTCATAGTATATAAGTTTTTGAACAGGCAAAAAGAAGAGGCTGCAGCAGAGTGCTGATTCTTCCATCAAAAAACAAATGGAACCAGAAGAGGACAGTTCTCCAGATTTGCTCCTATTTGAGTTTCTTCACAAATGCAAGGCTCAGAGTAACTTCCATTTATACCACAGTATTTTCAACATGGAGTTCACAATGAGCTCTGTACTGGAGCAGCACAAAGATTTTCTTTCAGACTATTGGGATGCCTTCAAAGAATTGACAGAGGCAGGAAGAATTGTGGGAGGAGAAAAGGTCTTTGTGCACCTTAATCATATTGTCTCCAATGACAGGCTGAGGTACCATGTGAGCAGAAGATTTGACAGCCTGCCTGATCACTATAAATTCAACTGTACTTTGCACACCAGAAAGTGCAGAGTGCTGGAGGAGAGCATGGCATTTCTTATGTACATTGTCTTCAGTCAGGAGTCTTTGGATGAACAAGGGCAGGAAATAGAAGAAGAAGACACATCTGAAGCTTCTGAAAAGGAGGATGTTTCTTTGGTCTCTGAAATGGCAGAGCAAGAAGAAGATATCAACCTTCAGGATGAGGGGCTGCAAGTGGCTGCTCTTGACCTTGTTCAACTGAGGAAAAAAACTCTGAGGGGAGCAGAGCCAGTTGAAGATTTTGATGTTCAGAGCAGCAACTATGCAGTGCCCATGCTTCCAGGTGTGTTGATTGGTGGAAAGGATTATGTTTTCCTCCATGATATAGAGTGTATGTTTGATTTGAGGGAGGACTATGCCATTTCCCTTATTGCCCAGGCTTCAAGGCTTGACAAGGAGGTTGGCATAGAGGATGACCATTCACTACTGGCTTTGGAAACAATGTTTGATCCTGTAGAGGCCCTTTCATTTTGTTTCAAAGAGGCTGAAAAGTTCCAAGAGCCAGATGAAGCTACCTTCCAGCTCACACAGGAAGCTATGAATCTCTCAGCACTATACACAGAAAAGACTAGAGAAGAGGCTGGACAAGAAGGGAGAGGGATAAATCTTTGGAAAGATGAAGTGCTTGTTGCTGATGAAAATGAGAAGGTACTTCAAATCATATACTTTGACTTCTGCTTAACTTTAGTTTTGTAGGTTGTGTATTGTCTCACTCCAATCCTTTGATATGTTGCAGCTACAAAGTGAGGATGACACATTCCTCCAGAGATCAAGTGGAAGCAGGCAGGTTGGGTTTCGCAAAATGTCAGGCCTAGCTCATTATATTCATGATCTAGGCAGTGCCAAGATCTTGATTTACCATAGACAGTTGAGCAACAATGGAGAAGCCATTGTTTACTTCCTAAAATGTTTGTCCAGGGCTTTAGGTGGACATGCTCTTTCATGGCAAAAGGAAAAGATCATTTTGATAGAGAGGTTGTCTGCCATAGATATATTTGGAGATTATGTGAATAAGCAGGCCTCTAGGGCCGCTTACTTTTTGTCTTACACTTCTTATGCATTAGCATGTGGTGTTAAGGACCCCAAATATCTGGAGGGCTATGGAAAACACCAGCTCGTAAGGTTTCGAGAGCCACCCATGATTGCATCAGGCCACACAGTCCAAGAAGAGGAACAGGTGGAGAGAGCTGAAGAAAAGGATAAAGAGACAGTCGACATCAAGCCAATAAAGAAGAAAAAGACTCCAATCAAGATCAAAAAGAGAGTTCCGATCGGCAGGCCCTGGGAGAAATAGGATTTAGTCATCGAATATAGCACAAACATTATATTAAATTTGAACTGATTTGTATAAAGTCGTTGATATCTGGTATGATCTTGTATAAATGATTAATAAGTTGATGATGAAATGATTTGTACATTTACATAGAGTGGTGTCGTTAAATATTAAATGAACAATATATTGAAATTGTAAACAAATTGTATTAAGTTCAGATCGTATGTTTCACATTGAAATTTTTTTCATGCATAACACCAAGAGTCACTTGTTCCACTAAAAAAATTTCTATTGAATGAGTTTGAAAACATGTGGACATAACACCAATAAGTTACAAATGAGTCCTATTCATGTTTAGTTGTCCATTTATGGTTTCTAAATATCTTCGATTCCCTCCATTGTCTATGTCTCTCTGCTGCAATTGAATTGTCTAGAGCTTGTCTTCGTCTTTGCTTTTGGGCTAGAAGAAAAGCAAGCTTGATTTTGGAGCTAGCAACTTTTCTTTTAGCATGCAGCCTCTGTAGTATGCCTCGGTAAAACCATTGGAAGACTTCCTTCAGACTATTCGCCTTCTGACTCCCTCCATAGTGTTGTGTGTGTCTAAAAAATGCATTACGTGCCATGTAGTGAGACTTCTCCATGCCTTGGGTAGACCAAATAGCTGGGCATCCATACTTTTTGACAAAATAGGGAAGGTGGTTGTATATGATATGCTGTAAGACATAAGAATGCATAGTAAGTAATAAAAAAAAAGAAGATCACACTTAAGTAAAAGAAAAAGACATAACCTTACCATGTAGTGAGTTATATTGCAGGTTGTCCACGCGTCTTTCATTGACTTTCCAAAATGTTTAATTGCCTCCTCAAAGTTCTTGTAATCACTCTTTGTCCATGTTACTTTGTCACAGAACATGAAGAGTTGATCAAGAGACCTCCACACCTCTGCCTTCCTATTTCGTGCTTCCCCATCTGCCTCATGATCTTTCACAGCATTATGGACTTGCTTCCACAATCCATAATTAATCTTTGAAACTGCTCTACCTTGCCTTACTTGCTTACTGTGTTTGGGTCGAGACAAGAATCTTCTTGCCTTAACACCACCAATAGAGGGCTTGATTGGTACCTCCTTGCCATTGGTAGACTTTTTAAAATCCTTTGTGATTTGAACATCTCCTCCATGCAGATCTATATCGGATAACACTTTTTCCAATGCTTGAAGAGCATCCTTTCTATTTTTTTCGGGACGGAGTTTCCAAGCAAATCCAATATATAAAAATACCAATTTCTCAATAATTCGACATAGACCATGCAATGTGCAGATGTGAACATTACATAGTGGAATGTCCAGAATGGCCTTGAAGTCAGGGTCAACTTTATCTCTATTAGGTGCTCTCTTCCACCATTTTGAATCCATTACTTGAGCTGATTCTTTGCAGTAAAGACAAGGAGACTTTGAGTTGCCTCCTTTACTAATGTTATACATGCACTTAAGTGTTTTAAGATCCCCGGCCATGTGCCACTCTACTTGAAAATCACCTTTTCCTGCAACATGGAGATTCTCGCCTTGCACTTGTCTTTTGATTATTGTTGGTATTTTCGTGTGATGAAACACCCAATCTAGTGTTTCATGGTCTTCGGTCTTCACTTGTGAGATTATAAAAAACAAAAGTATTACTATATCAGATTTGAAAACAATGACCAAAATCAAGTATAAAACAACCCATGATCATACCTGGAACGAGCCTAACCACCATATGTGTTTCTCTGACTGCACACTAAAATACTTCGAACTCGCTTCAGTCAATGATGTATCAATCGCTCCATTCATCAATGTAATAGTAACTCTTTCCATTTTCTTTTCCTTTACAACCTCACACTCATCCAGTTTGATAACAAATTTCAAAATGCCTTTGCACTCCTCAAATGTTATTCCATAAAACTCGACCATTCTTTTTTGAAGTTGTTGCAGATCTAAAAATATATTGTTCCAAGGATCATACACAGTGGTTCCTTTAACACCATGAAATATTTATTCAATATGGATATATTGCCCAATAAATTCATCTATACTTTCATTCAAATGACCTCTTATCCTCCACACGGTTGCTGGATTTGGCAGTAAAACTCGTTTAATCCTTTGATCTTTCAAAGTTGAGGATATCGCATCGAAAATCGAACTATATCCCTTCCTGCTAACACCACTAACATCAAGAGCCTCTTGGATTATAGTGCCATCAACTTGATTATTGGATACAAAGTCCTCTACAACATTGCGTTTGACTGTTTTGTATTTTTTTTCCTCAATCAAACCTTTTGCTACACCGCAAGAAAGCAATCCTTTCATTTGTTTAACAGGAAGAAGGTTCGGGTCCATATTTTCTTTCGCAGGCTCCAATAATTTCCTGTAATAACAACACAATATGACTATACTATTCAGCACCTCCATTCTTATTTTGCGACAATCAACGAAATAGATATAGTCTGGAAGAGAGCCTTTTTGAGTATACAAAATGATAAATTTCAATCTAACCTTGCTTCCTGAATTCGTCGCTTGCATCCACCAGTGCCAGCCTTCAAATTTGCAATGTTTTTAATCTTCCTGCTACATTGTCTGTCTCCAAGCACGGTTCTCTTCTTTCTTGCTCTTGTCAACTCTTTTTTACTCTTTGAATGCTCCTCAATTTCATTCTGCAACTGCTGCTCCAATTTTGCACGAATGGCTATCTCCTCCATCTTGGCCCCCTTTTCTTGTAGGTACATCATTTTATACGTTTCCGCAAATGCAGACTGCGCTGAAATATAACCAAGAAGTCCATTTTGTCCATCGCCGGCAAACCTCAGTAATGTGGTGGGATTGACAAATGGAGGTGTAGAGTTTTTTACTTGACATTTTGGATATATGCTTCCATCGCACCATAAGTCAATATGTTGAAGCCCTTCTCTTCTCATATTTTCCCGCTGTTGAGCATTCAACACCGTATCCTTTCGTCTTTTTTGTGCTGGAGCATATTGTTCTTCCAAGTCGATGTGAAGATGGTGTAATCGCTTCTTCTCAGATAGTGACTCACTAGTATCGGCCATTTTTTGTGCTCCTCAGGTTGCGCAGTTTGTTTTTCAATCTCATAGTCATTTTGTAACATGAATCGTGGAAGTGTGGCGGTATCCATGTGAATATTTTGAAAACTTGCAATCACTAAGTTCAGTGATGGACTCTTAATGAAAGACCTGCACACGTCGGCCAAAGAGATGCGAAATCTTTGGTAAACAAAAAAAAATCTAAGAGGATATTTAATACAAAATCATGTTAGTCAGACAAAAGATTATCTTATTCCTTTTTGAATTGACAGTTCTGTAGTCCTTACTGACAAATCTGAGCCACGTTTCCGTATTTTACTATTTTTGAGGTCTTTTAGGAGAGAAATAAATCAAAAAATAGTGAATTTCTTACAGGGCCCCAAAATGAGTTCCCTTTTTCCCTAATGATGAACTGGCATTTTGTTGGATTTAGGGAGATGCCATACTCCCTGCATTTGATTAGTACTTCTTCCAGACATTTGAAGTGGTCCTGTTTGGTTGAATGGATGCACAAATCATCCAAGAACACCTGTAAAAACTTATTCAAAAATGACTTGAAAGCTGTGAACATGACTCGCTGGAATGTGGCTGGGGCATTACAAAGGCCGAATGGCATGACTCTATATGCAAAAATACCCCATTTTGTAGCAAATGCTGTTTTTGATTGGTCTTGAGGAGCAATTTGCACTTGGTTATAGCCACTGAAGCCATCCAAGAAGCTATATATTTCGGATCCTGCCACCTTTTCCAACACTGTTTCTGTTAAGGGTAGGGGGTAGTGATCCCTAATTGTGGCGGCATTCACATTTTTCAAGTTCACGCATATTCTGAGCTTCTTGTTGCGTTTAGGGACAATGACAATGGGGGAAACCCAATCAGTGTGCTCGATCTCGTAGATGAATCCGGCATCTAGGAGTTTTTCCAGCTCGTCATAAACCATGGTGCCATATTTAGGATTTGTGCGATAAGGTCCACATACCTTAGGGCGAGCACCTTCCCTTATAGGTATCGTGTGCACCGCCACTTCTGGTGAAATTCCTTTCATCTCTTTGTATGACCATGCTAGGCAGTCACGGTATTCCATTAGGAGGTCTTTGAGTTTGATTTCATCTTCTTGACGGAGCTGTTTCCCAATGAAAACCAATTTTTCTTCCTCCCCTTCAAGGGCGAGGTTTATTGTGCATGTTTTTGCCGGTCCCTCATAGATTGGAGTTTCTCCAATGCTATCGGTTTCTTGAACTTCAGATTCTCTGATTGGTCTTGGCATTGCTATTGGTGCACTGCCACTTGTATAATTCTTAAAGTATTCCGGCACTTCTCGAAGATCAGCCTCTGATGGGGTTGAACTAGCCTGACATGAGTCATGTGTACTGGGTGGCATAGTTGCATTTATTAATTGGTTAGGCTCTTTTTTTCTTTCTTTTTCTGAAATCTCTTGATCGAGCTTCATCCGCACATGTGGCTTATATTTCCGAAACTTCTTACGTTGGGAACTGTGGGGTAACTTTTCCACTGGTAAGGTGTTTCCAAGTAAGGGTTCATGTGCTGCACATACTCCTTCTAGTCCCTCAGGGGACCATTCAAGAGGTGGTGGTATTGATTTGGAGGGAACTGACTTTGCAAGGTACAATTCGACAATCCTTGTTTGGACTCGTTCGAATTCATTGAAGTGCTCGGCCTTGGCTTTTCTGCGATTTCCTCCTGCAGCTTTCTTGCGGGATCTTCTGCTGTTATGCAACTGTGGAGGTTCAACTTTTGGGAGCTCAACTGCCATTAGGGCATGGAGAATGGCTAGGTCATTATCAAAGATTTGATCTTCAATTTCAGTATTTGCCGCCTCTGTTTCAAGGTCCCAAGGAAAATCTGAGTCATCATTGGTATGGGTACCTTCTTCAGGTTCATTATCCCATTCGAGGTCAGCCATAAAGAATGGCATCTCTAGATCGATTGGTTCTGCATGTGTCGGTGGAGGATCGACCTGTAGTGCGTTAACATCTATCTGTGAGAAAATGGGGTCTAATGAATGGCAGTTGTCGATGGTTGCCAATGTTTGTATCCAGTTATTGACATTGCTTTGTGAGTCACCTGCTATGGCATGCTGTTGCAAGGGAGCTGATTTGCTCGAGATTGTCGTGGAAGATGTGTCATCCAATGCTCTAGGCACAATTGATTTAATAGCTCCTGTCTCCACATTCACCCTGACTGCAGTGTCGCGATTCTGGATTGTCAATCTATTAGTTCCCCAGTCATGGAGGACTGATGCTTCCCGTAACCAAGGACGTCCCAGTAAGATTTGATAGGATTTTTTGGGGAGATCCAAGATTGTGAATTGAAGGGAAAAGCGGACTCCTGCGATCTTTGTGGACACGCCATTCACTACTCCCAAGGGTTTAGCCCGTGAATCATCGGCAAGGCGTATGTTGAAATTAGCCTTTTGCATTGGTGGGAGACCCCATTCTTCGTAGAGCTCCTTTGATAGGACATTGACACCTGCTCCACCATCCACTATGGCTTGGACTTCATTATATGCTTTGTGGATTAAAGGCACAGTGATGTTGCGTATGTCATCTCTCTCACCCATCCGCACAGGGATATCTTCAATGTCGTTCATAGGTGGAGGGGGATTTGCGAGTTCAATCCATCCTTTGAAACTCTCCCAGAGATTGGGACAATTCCGTAAGAGGATTCCGATGGGAATTGACACAGGGCAACTCAGGATGCTAGAGAGTGCAGCTCCTTCAAGTTGACGTGGCGGTACATTCTGTTGTGGAGTCTGTTGTTGGAACAAAGGCTCAAGTACAGTATCAATACTTTGTGGGGCCAAGTCATGGAGTGGGTCTTGAGCTTGTTTCTGAGCCTCAAATTGAGCTTGTTCATTTTGAACCCATTGCTGAAGTACCTGAAAACGAGCCTTCTCCACCTCTGCATTCGGGAATGGAGCTTCTTTTATTTGAGGCTCGGTAGTTGATGTGGATGAGCTCGGCTGCTCATTGCTTGGCGGAGGTGGAGGCACTTGTGCTTTCTTTCTCAGAAGTCGCTTCGGTTGGATTGGAATGATAGGGTCCTTCGTGGCCTCTTTCTGTTGGCGTGTAATTACATTGATAGGTTGGGACCTTAGACTTGCTGGACCCAGACTTTGACGGTCCACCCCAATGATGCCGATGGGGACGTCAAGCTTAACCTCTGTTTGTTCTGGGACCTTATTTTTCATGGGACAATCCATACAGGCATGTCCTATGCCACAATCTCTGCAGAGTGGTTGGAAAGTAGCGGGGCTACCACGATGAGGGCACTCTGCGATCCTATGATTTTCTCCATAACCGTAACACTTGATTGGTGCTCGATATGTGTTGGGTCGCACTTGATTTGCATAGACTGGTATGAGACCCTCTGCACCTTCTACATAGTACACTGGGTACTCTGCTTCATACTCAAATAGCGAGTCTACTTCCTCGGCTTGTAATTGATGTATGGGAACTGCTTGAGGAGCTGGATTTGGTGCTCTTGGATACGGTCGTGGATTCGGATTCCTGAGTAGTTGTGGGACTTGTGTCCGAACGGGAATAGGATTTAGCCTCGGAGCTGGTGGCGCTTGTGCAAGTGCCGGTTGCCTGTATACTGGCATGGGTGCCGCTTGGTATTGTGGTGGTCGAGGCGGATTGTTGCGCATGTTGAAGATGCAACTGTTCTCATCATGGCCGCCGACGACGCAGATATGGCACCACAATCGTGGCGGTGGATTTGCTTGTGCAGTGATCCTTGCTCTTAGGACTGGGCATTCATTTGCTGTATGATTTGCCAAGCAGTGTGGGCACCAGACATTTTCTCGCCGTGGATATGTTTGAGTTGGCGGCTGAGACAAGTGGAGTTTTTGATCCATGGCCTGCATCATATCTTCTTTCAGCTTCAAGGTCATGGCCTCTAGGCGATCTTCATTGGATGTTTCGGCAATGTCCTTTGATTTACCTTTTTTCGAGCGTTTATCTCGTGTATTTGATCTGGCGTCATCACTGCTAGTGTCTGAATCTGTCATGCCATCTTCGATGTCAATGGTTGCCGCATGAGCAGCACTGAATGTTTCATAGCTACTTATCTTTTTCATATCCTTGCGAATTTTCTTTCTGAGTCCTGCTATGAACCATGCCGTGAGGTACTTTGCATCTGGGCGTGGGTCACATTTGGCGATCAATCTCTTCATCTTTCCCAGGTATGTGCGTACATCTTCCCTCCGGCCTTGTTCAATCTTGCTGAGTTGGAGAGCGGGATCATCTTGTAGCCTCTCCGGACGTTTGAATTCGGTTTGAAGTAGGTCCCATGTGGCACGTTCTTCCACGAGAAGGTTGAGGTACCATTCCGACGCTTCATCAGTTAAGGCCATTGGAAACCAAGCCACCTTGGTTTCATGGGATTGATCACCACCTGCTCGACATGCGGCATCAAAATGCTGAAGGAAGCGAGCTGGGTCTCCCCTACCATTATATTTGGGAAGTTCCAGTTTTCCCAAGGGGCGCCGGCCTTGATTGTTGTGATTTCGTCGATTGAAGAAGTTGTCAGCCTCTGCCTCGAGCTCGATATCCCCATCATGGTCATGACGCCGTCCAGCCATGTTGGGGCGTGGAGGAGTTAAAGGAAGTTGGTGAATCTCAGGGGGGAATTCGGGGTAGAGGATTGGAGGGGGCGGTTGTTGCAATGGAGTGAGATGCGGGTGGGGCGAGCGTTGGAGTCGAAGTCATTGGCCGGAACGTAACTGACGCTCTCCAAGTCTTTCTCGATGTAACGGGATTGTTGCGGAACAATGGACGGTGGGTGGAAGGCTAGGTCATCGCTGCGAGAAGGGCTCGATGTCACTTACATTGCGAGGATAGGAGTAAGGGGGTGGTCGATGGAGAGGGAGGAGTGTCTTGCGTGGGGCTCGGAATGAGGAAGAGAATGGAGGCAAAAAGTGAAAGATGAAGAATGAGGGGGGTGGAGTAGGTTTTTATAGGATTGGATTTTAGGTTTAGGGTTTAGGTTTAGGGTTTAACCCTAAACTCTTCCCGAGCCATAACTCTTTATGGAGAGCTTGGTTTGCTTTTCTGTAAAAAGGTAAAATGATCAAAATTGAAAGCTCTACGCATCCGTGTCCACTACCTAGCCTGATTGTTTATCATGTGGCTTCTATGTAAGAAATTAAGAAAATTTCTTAAGATAGTAACCCAAAGTGGATGTTTGGGGTTGATATGTTTGGCTAGAATTGGAAAAAAAATTTACTCTCCTTGCCCTTGAGTGTTATCTTCGTGAAAGTTCAAAGTAGTGTCTTGTTTTACACATACCTACGTATGTTTTACTCACTACTTGAGACACTAGTCTCCCCGGCAGCGGCGCCAAATGTTGACTCTCTCCTACTGCTTTCGTAGGAAGAGCTGGGTATTCTATGTTGCAGGGTTCCGAGGCTTTTTGTCACCTACAGATATATTGGGATTGTCGGTTGTAGTATATGTGTAGCTTAGGACCTCGAGTCGTGTTCCGGTGAGAGACGTAGGCTTAAGTGTGCACAGTAAGCAAACAAAGTGCAAGCATGTGTAAAAGGCATGTAAACCATCTTTGTTGAGGTAATGAAGGCTTTCGCCTTCATTGGGGGTTGTAGGGTTTAGGAAAAGTTTAAGGGTTCAGAAGGAGGTTCCAGGGTTTAGAAAGAGTTCCAGGGTTTAGGAGGAGTTCCAGGGTTCAGAAGGAGGTTCCAGGGTTCAGAAAGAGTTCCAGGGTTCAGAAAGAATTCCAGGGTTTAGAAGGAGGTTCCAAGGTTTAGAAGGGGTCCAGGGTTAGAAGGAGGATCCAAGGTTCAGAGTAGAGTACATGGTGGAGAACTCGTCTCCCTCGTAGATCATGGAGTTTAAGGGTTTAGGAGAGCATAGGAGTGGGAGAGGAAGAAGGTGTAAGAGCATGGGTGAAAGAAGAGAGAGGAGGAAGGAGGAGGAAGGAAGAGGAGGAGGGAGGGGGAGGAGAGAGGAGGAGGGAGGAGTAGGAGGAGGAGGAGGAGAAGGAGGGAGGAGGAGGAGGAGGAGGGAGGAGGAGGAGGGAGGAGGAGAGGGAGAGGGTGGGTTGCAGGGTTGGAGGAGAGGGGAGAAGGGTTGCAAGGTTAGGACATGCTTTTGGACGTGCAGTGCAAGGAAGCATGGACACTTGAGACAAATGCTTGGAATACCAATGTAGACTCAACACAATGCCCCAAGAGTGTGGGCTTCATTCCATTATGGGGTATTTATACAAGTTGGAGAGCTTCTCTCTCTACATGTAACACAAAGTCGTATCACAAAGTTGTAACACAAAGTTGTATCACAAAGTTGTAACACAAAGTTGTTACACAAAGTTGTAACACATTCTCTCTCTACATGTAGAAGTTGTAACACAAAGTTGTTACACAAAGTTGTAACACAAAGTTGTGTCACAAAGTCGTAACACATTCTCTCTCTTCATGTAGAAGTTGTAACACAAACTTGTAACACAAAGTTGTAACACCTTCTCTTTCTTCATAAGTTCATGTTGGCACAGAGTCAACATACTCCCGGATCCATTTTATTACCCGTCCTCGGGTTATGGCTTATTTTGATTTCAGAGTTGGAATGCCATGTGTGTAATCCAGTGGCTGTTTAGCTTGTGTTATGCGAGTCGGTCCTGCTGTAATGCTTTTGCACCATATCTGCATAGTCTGTAGTTAAGAAGCTTATCTTCTCTTAAGGAGGGGTAGATGGCTGTGAATTTCAGAGGGGATCTCGTTGCTGAGGTTGCGGACTCGGTCATCGAATCTTCTTGGGAAGAGGTTTGGCGGGGGTCTCGTTGTTGAGGCTGCATTTCTTGCTATCTTGCATACATGTTGGATGCGATTGCACCCTTATCATTGAGCTTGTAGAGAATTAGTATGCAACTCTGATATTTTTGCATATAGGAGACAGCTTTGATGTTTGGCGAGGGTCTCGTTGTTGAGGATTGGTATAAAAGGATGTTGGTCAAGAAGCTTATCTCCTCTTAAGGAGGGGTAGATGACTGTGAATATCGGAGGGGATGTCGTTGCTGAGGTTGCGGACTCTGCCATCGAATCTTCTTGGGAAGAGGTTTGGCGGGGGTCTCGTTGTTGAGGCTGGCATTTCTTGCTATCTTGCATACATGTTGGATGTGATTGCACCCGTAGCATTGAGCTTGTAGATAATTAGTATGCAAGTTTGATATTTTTGCATATAGGAGACGGCTGTGATGTTTGGCGGGGGTCTCGTTGCGGAGGCTACTGACTCTTTTGCCAATTCATCTTGAGTTTTGGCATAGCTTCGTGTACTGCTTGTGAATTCATTCCATACTCTCAAAGCATGCAATGAATTCACAAGTAGTACACGAAGCTATGCCAAAACTCAAGATGAATTGGCAAAAGAGTCAGTAGCCTCCGCAACGAGACCCCCGCCAAACATCACAGCCGTCTCCTATATGCAAAAATATCAAACTTGCATACTAATTATTTACAAGCTCAATGCTACGGGTGCAATCGCATCCAACATGTATGCAAGATAGCAAGAAATGCCAGCCTCAACAACGAGACCCCCGCCAAACCTCTTCCCAAGAAGATTCGATGGCAGAGTCCGCAACCTCAGCAACGACATCCCCTCCGATATTCACAGTCATCTACCCCTCCTTAAGAGGAGATAAGCTTCTTGACCAACATCCTTTTATACCAATCCTCAACAATGAGACCCTCGCCAAACATCAAAGCTGTCTCCTATATGCAAAAATATCAGAGTTGCATACTAATTCTCTACAAGCTCAATGATAAGGGTGCAATCGCATCCAACATGTATGCAAGATAGCAAGAAATGCAGCCTCAACAACGAGACCCCCGCCAAACCTCTTCCCAAGAAGATTCGATGATCGAGTCCGCAACCTCAGCAACGAGATCCCCTCTGAAATTCACAGCCATCTACCCCTCCTTAAGAGAAGATAAGCTTCTTAACTACAGACTATGCAGATATGGTGCAAAAGCATTACAGCAGGACCGACTCGCATAACACAAGCTAAACAGCCACTGGATTACACACATGGCATTCCAACTCTGAAATCAAAATAAGCCATAACCCGAGGACGGGTAATAAAATGGATCCGGGAGTATGTTGACTCTGTGCCAACATGAACTTATGAAGAAAGAGAAGGTGTTACAACTTTGTGTAACAACTTTGTGTTACAAGTTTGTGTTACAACTTCTACATGAAGAGAGAGAATGTGTTACGACTTTGTGACACAACTTTGTGTTACAACTTTGTGACACAACTTTGTGTTACAACTTTGTGTAACAACTTTGTGTTACAACTTCTACATGTAGAGAGAGAATGTGTTACAACTTTGTGTAACAACTTTGTGTTACAACTTTGTGATACAACTTTGTGTTACAACTTTGTGATACGACTTTGTGTTACATGTAGAGAGAGAAGCTCTCCAACTTGTATAAATACCCCATAATGGAATGAAGCCCACACTCTTGGGGCATTGTGTTGAGTCTACATTGGTATTCCAAGCATTTGTCTCAAGTGTCCATGCTTCCTTGCACTGCACGTCCAAAAGCATGTCCTAACCTTGCAACCCTTCTCCCCTCTCCTCCAACCCTGCAACCCACCCTCTCCCTCTCCTCCTCCCTCCTCCTCCTCCCTCCTCCTCCTCCTCCTCCCTCCTTCTCCTCCTCCTCCTCCTACTCCTCCCTCCTCCTCCTCCTCCTCTCTCCTCCCCCTCCCTCCTCCTCTTCCCTCCTCCTCCTTCCTCCTCTCTCTTCTTTCACCCATGCTCTTACACCTTCTTCCTCTCCCACTCCTATGCTCTCCTAAACCCTTAAACTCCATGATCTACGAGGGAGACGAGTTCTCCACCATGTACTCTACTCTGAACCTTGGATCCTCCTTCTAACCCTGGACCCCTTCTAAACCTTGGAACCTCCTTCTGAACCCTGGAACTCTTTCTGAACCCTGGAACTCTTTCTGAACCCTGGAACCTCCTTCTGAACCCTGGAACTCCTCCTAAACCCTGGAACTCTTTCTAAACCCTGGAACCTCCTTCTGAACCCTTAAACTTTTCCTAAACCCTACAACCCCCAATGAAGGCAAAAGCCTTCATTACCTCAACAAAGATGGTTTACGTGCCTTTTACACATGCTTGCACTTTGTTTGCTTACCACACTTAAGCCTACGTCTCTCACCGGAACACGACTCGAGGTCCTAAGCTACACATATACTACAACCGACAATCCCAATATATCTGTAGGTGACAAAAAGCCTCGGAACCCTGCAACATAGAATACCCAGCTCTTCCTACGAAAGCAGTAGGAAGAGCCAACAACAGTGAAGGGCAGGAGACCTACATCTGAGTACTTGGCAAAGAGGACTCGGTTCTATAGATGCTTGAAAGGTGTTGTAAGCAATACGCAAGGCATACCAAGTAATAAGGTTGAGGCAAAGGATCTGAACACCGCCGTTGCAAGATATAGGGATGTTACTTGCATTGTCTTCCATGAGGACTCAATGTTTCAAAGCATAGTGGATGTTTGCCAAGCATAGGAAACAGGAAAGATATCCTTTGAGGCACCAGAGCACACTGCAACTCAGAGGAAAGAAATAATGAAACTGATGTCTATTGTTTGGTGGAGAGCATTAAGGTTTGTTCCAGATGCAATAACAGAAGAAGTATGCCAGAAGATCCTAAGCGGTGACTGCTTCTTTGGAAAGAAGAGCAAGCATAGCAACTTGGATGAAGTGGTCACCCGAATGATTCAAAGTGAGGCTGCTCTCTCAGCACTATTATTTTTATTAAAATCTGATGATGAGTTAGCTGGCAAGTCAATTAATGTGGATAAGAAGAAAGCACTTAGCCTAGGTCAACTCCTTGATAAGACATGGGCTAGAAAGTGGTTGGCTTAATGGATGCAGATGCCACACCAACAAAGGATCTAAGAGCTAAAATGCCAAAGATTGTTGAGATAGAATATATGGACATTAAGAAAAAGGCCTTGTAGTCCACTGCCCAAGGTAGAGCAATTGGTGGTTTAGATTATGGTTCTCCATTCAGCTTCTCCTATGATATCTTGCTATCAGAGAATGATACAAATTTTGCACACATCAATGGCATTGATAGAGAGCATTTCATAACAATGAGCGGTCATGCTTGGGAGAAGCCATGTGTATTTTTCATAGATGAATTGCAAGACCTTGCAGTGTCACGGATAGTTGAACTTGTGCGGTTTATCATAGAAGGTCCTATGGCAGATAAGAAAAGATCAATGTTGGTCCTGTTCGTGACAGAATGCCTTGTATGCGAGTTTTACATCTGCATTTGGGTATTTACTTTCAAAAGTATACCATGGTATAGTCTACACAATCATATGACTGTCTTGGAAGGCATTGCCATTCAAGTCTTGCAGCCTTTCTTGATGTGCTTCTTATCTAGGGGTGGTGGCAATCTAATCAAAATTCCTTTAAGGACTCTCAAGCTTCATTGCTTTGAGGACAGTAAGGTTAAACTTGATGCAGCAATGGTGGATTACAAAAAGTCGATGGATCCTGATGTGATACTAGAGATGACAAAGAATTTACTGAATGATGGGTGGGAAGTAGCATTGTATCGAATGGGTTTTACTGTTGAGGAATTGGTACGCCAAGGTAGAAATGTAAATGTCATTGATACCCCCCATCAGATTGAGTTCTTTGACACATATTATAGTTGCACTACCTTCTTTGAAGAGAAAAATGTCAAAGAAGATGGTAGTGAGGAAAATGTCGAAGACAATAGTGAGTCTGAGGGTGATGATTCTAGCTCAGGTGATGATGAGGATGAAAGCTTTGCATCCGATGACTTACGCCAAGAAGAAATCTGCACAAAGAATAAGGGTGATCAATTGTCAACTAGAGTCAAGGAGGTTCCACTCATCATACGGGAAGGCTCGCGGCAGCAAGAAGTAGTAGTACAGCACGTCATAGGAAAAGGTAAGGCTAAAGAGGTGGAAGCACTTCCCTTGAAATTAAAAGTGAGGAAGGCACCTTTGATCTTGGGTGAAGGACATGCAAGTGGATCAAGTAAGGAAGCCTTACCCAAAGAAGGTATGGATGAGGCAAAGCATGACCAGGAGGAGTTACGAGGAGGCATAGATTGTTCTTCAACCATGACCTTATAGACTCCAGTGCAGCGTACTAGTCAGGAACCTAGTCCCTACTCACCAAGAATTTGGACATGAGACTTTAGAGCAGCCTACTACTTAGGTGCTTGGAACTGAAGAGCAAACTACTAAGGACCTTGCTACTGAGACTCCAGTCTTAGAGTAGCCTATTAGTCAGGACCTTGGTAGTCAAGGGTGCATTGAGGACATTGGTACTGTCTTAGAGAATCCTATTAGTTAGGACCCTGGTAGTCAAGGGCTTGGCATTGAAAACATTGGTACTGAGGAACATGATGGTTGACGACTTTGTAATCACAAGTTTTGAACTTCTATGTAAAGCGAATATATAATAAAAAGTTAACTACTTTTTTGATTTCTTTACTCTCATTATTGTGTATAAAGATTGTTTATGAGGTCCATTTTATACTTAATGGTGTATTTTAAACTTTATGTCAATGTATTTTTATAGTTAAGGGTGTTTTTTAATACCAAGTGAGGTGTATATGTACACCACTTACACATAAAAGGATCTATGTACACTACCTTTCTAAGGGGTTTATGTACACCACCTTTCTAAAAGAAATGGTCATAAAGGTGTGTGCACACCACTTATACATAAAGGTGTTTATTTACACCACCTTTCTAAGAGAATTGGTCATCTATTGATGTTCTTAGGTGATAGTAGCTCAATTCATAAGAAGTTATGAAGATATTTATGTAGACCACCTCTGTAAGAGATTTGGTTATGCATTGATGTTCTTAGTACTTAATCACCAAATCTTTTGTTTGGAGTTGTTAAATCTAGTTCAAAAAACAAGATTACTAGTATATTCAAAAATTTTGGATTGTTTTTTAGTCCATTTCTCAAATTGGACTTTACACAAGTCTAAAAATTTTGAATAGTGTATTATAACTGGATACAAACATTGGCAACCATCAGCAACCGCCATTCATTAGACCCTATCTTCTCACAGATAGACGCTAAGGTGCTATAGGTAGAACCAATTGATCTAGAGGTGCCATTATTTATGGCTGACCTCGAGTGGGATAATGAACCTGAAGAAGGTATCCATACCAATGATGACTCCAATTTTCCTTGGGACCTTGAAACTGATAATGAGAATGCTGAAATTGAAGATCAAATCTTTGGTAATGACTTAGCCATTCTGCGTGCCCTAATGGCAGTTGAGCTCACAAAAGTTGAACCTCCAAAGTTGAATAACAGCAGAAGATCCTGCAAGAAAGGTGAAGGAGGAAATCGCAAAAAATCCAAGGCCAAACACTTTAATGAATTCGAACGAGTCCAAACAAGGATCGTTGAATTTTATGTTACAAAGCCAGCTCCCTCAAAATCAGAACCACCGCCTCTTGAATGGTTCCCTGAGGGAGTAGAAGGAGTATGCACAACAAATGAGCCCTTACTTATTAGGAACACCTAACTAGTGGAAAGGTTACCCAAGAGTTCCCAACGTAAGTAGGTTTGGAAATATAAGCCACATGTGCAGATGAAGCTCGATCAAGAGACTTCAGAAAAAGAAAGTCAAAAAGGGCCTAACAAATTGCTAAATGAAACTATGTCACCTAGTACACATGGCACATGTGAGGCTAGTTCAACACCATCAGAGGCCGATCTTTGAGACATGCCAGAGTATTTCAAGAATTACACAAGTGGCAGTGTCCCAATAGAAATGCCAAGACCACTAAGAGAATCTAAAGTTCAAGAAACTAATAGCATTGGAGAAACTCCAATCTATGAGGGACCAGGAAAAACATGCACAATAAACCTCGCCCTTGAAGGGGAGGAAGAAAAACTGGTTTTCATTGGGAAACAGCTTCGACAAGAAGATGAAACCATACTCAAAGCACTCTTAATGGAATACCGTGACTGCCTAGCATGGTCATACAAAGAGATGAAAGGAATTTCACCAGACGTGGTAGTACACAAGATACCTATAAGGGAAGGTGCCCACCCTAAGGTATGTGGACCTTATCACACAATCCTAAGTATGGCAACATGGTTTATGAGATGAGCTAGAAAAACTCCTAGATGCCAGATTCATCTATGAGATAGAGCACATTGATTGGGTTTCACCCATCATCATTGTGCCTAAACACAACAAGAAGCTCAGAATATGCATAAACTTAAAGAATGTGAATGCCGCCACAATTAGGGATCACTATCCCCTACCCTTAATAGAAACAGTGTTGGAAAAGGTGGCAGGTTTCGAAATATATAGCTTCTTGGATGGCTTCAGTGGCTATAACCAAGTGCAAATTGCTCCTAACGACCAATCAAAAACAAAATTTGCTACAAAATGGGGTATTGTTGCATATAGAGTCATGCCATTTGGCCTTTGTAATGCCTCGGCCACATTCTAGTGAGTCATGTTCATAGCTTTCAAGTCATTTTGGAATAAGTTTTTACAGGTGTTCTTGGATGATTTGTGCATCCATTCAAACAAAAAAGACCACTTCAAATGTCTTGAAGTAGTACTAATCAAATGCAAGGAGTATGGCATCTCCCTAAATCCAACAAAATGCCAGTTCATGGTCACCCACGGAGTTGTTTTGGGACACATCGTTTCTCAACATGGGATTGCAACTAACATGGACAAAATCAAAATCATCATGGAATTACCTCCTCCTACAAATTCCAAAGGTGTATAGGTCTTTATGGGACATGCCAGCTATTATAGAAGATTTATATTGTGGTATGCCATGATAGCTAGACCACTTTACAAATTATTAGTGGAATTCTTATGGACAGAAGAGTGCAACCAAGCCTTTGAGCTTCTAAAGTGGTGCCTAGTCACACCACCCATCCTTATATCTCCCAATTGGGATATTGATTTTTATGTTCATACTAATGGATCCAAGTATGCAATTGGGAGTGTGCTTTGTCAACCTGGTGAACATAAGAAAGAATACCCATTCTACTTTGCTAGTTGACAACTCAATGATGCAGAGCTCAACTATACCACCACAGAAAGAGAAGCCCTAGAAATGGTGTATAGTGTTAAGAAATTTCAGCACTATCTACTACTGGCAAATGATTTTGTCTTCTACACCTACCATCAAGCATTGCTTTATCTTGTGAACCGTCCGTGTACAATAGGAAGAATAGCTAGATGGATCCTCTTACTTCGTGTACAATAGGAAGAATAGCTAGATGGATCCTCTTACTTCAAGAATTCAACTTCAAAATAGTGGTCCGCAAAGGTGCCCAACACTACATTGCCGATCACATGTCTTGTGTCAAGTCGGGAGAAGAAGCCACTGGAGTAGAAGATGACTTGTTGGATGCCACACTATTTCAAATAGATGCTACTCTAGAGTGGTGTGGAGATATCATTGGGCTCATAGACCACCCCCTGAAATGAAAGCAGTTAATGCCAAAAAACTAATTTTAAAGGGTGCACCCTATTAACTCGTTGCAAGACAACTATACAAGATGGGCAAGGACCATGTATTAAGAAGATGTGTAATGCCTCATGAGATCATGCCAATCCTGAGTGAAGTCCATGAAGGCATTGCAGGAGGACACTTCCAAGGGGAATCCATAGCAAGAAAATTCCTCCTTGCAAGATACTGGTGTCCAACACTATGGGCACATGCCTATGAATATGTAAAAGCTGTGATGTATGCCAATGGACTACTAAACCACAACACAAAGACTTCAATCCCCTAACAACAGTTGTTGCACAAAAAACATTTGAAAAATGGGGGATTGACTATGTGGGTCCCATCGATCCAGCAGCAAAAGGGACACAGGCACACTGCATCATTGTGGCCACACTGATTACTTTACAAAATGGGATGAAGCTAAAGGAATTAGAAAGGAAGATGCTAGAAGCACAGCAAGATTCTTATACAAAAATGCGATCACCCGATTTGGATGCGCCATTGAAATTGTGTCGGATAGAGGCACACATTTTTTCAATAAGGTAATCCAAGAACTCTTGTCTGGATTTATGGTAATCCATAGAAAAAGCACACCCTACTACCCCCAAGGGAATGGATAGGCCAAATCCACCAACAAAATATTATGCATTATCCTCACCAAGGTAGTAGAACTACAACGTTTTGATTCGGTAGAGAAATTGAATGTAGCCTTATGGGCATACTGAACCACACTCAAGATCAGTATAGGGAACACACTTTTTCAATTAGTGTACGGCCTTGAAGCTGTGGTCCCACTAGAATTTGTAATACTTGGGCCTACGCATAGTAGTACAGGAATCCATGGGAGACCATGAATCCTTGAAAGAAAGACTCTATCAGTTGGAGAAACATACAGAGACAAGACTAGTTGCCTACCATGCCATGACAATAGAAAAGCACAAAAGAAAGGCATGGTTTGATAGAAATCTTAAAGCTAAAGACATCAAGGAAGGTGACTTGGTCTTGTTATACAATGCCAAAGTACACAAGGGAAAACTAAATTATCTAGCTACCGAGTAAGAATTTGTAATACCAAGCCTACGCATAGTAGTACAGGAATGCATGGGAGACCATGCATCCTTGAAAGAAAGACTCTATCAGTTGGAGAAACATACAGAGACAAGACTAGTTGCCTACCATGCCATGACAATAGAAAAGCACAAAAGAAAGGCATGGTTTGATAGAAATCTTAAAGCTAAAGACATCAAGGAAGGTGACTTGGTCTTGTTATACAATGCCAAAGTACACAAGGGAAAACTAAAGTATCTAGCTACCAAGTAAGAAAGATGAATACCATCGGAGCTGTGCTGCTAGAAACATTGGATGGAGTCCAATTCAACACAACAATAAATGGGAGCCCACTGAAGCGCAACTACTTCAACACGCAAGCCATCCCCAACAAAACCAAAGATTGGGGAAACCCAAGTCTTCCTTAGTTTTAGGATTAGATTGTTACACACGCATCTGCACGTTTTTTTGCACATATAGTTTGCACTAGATTGTTACATGTATACTCATTGGCATATGCACATTTTTGCACATCTAGGAAGACCTAATCAATTTCGTATTAGGGATGATTGAGTCTTAGTTTCCCTATCAAATCGCACAAATAAGCATATAGTTAGTCCCTACCTAATCGACACATCACGTGCACTCACATGATTTTTCATAGGCACATAATAGGTTGCATCAATAATAGTGTCACACACTTTCATTCCATACTCTCAAAGCATGCAATGAATTCACAAAGCAGGACAAGAAGGTATGCCAAAACTCAAGATGAATTGGCAAAAGAGTCTATAGCCTCAGCAGCCACCAAACATCACAACCATCTCCTAAATGTAAAATATTAGACTTGCATACAAACTTATCCTACAAGCTCAATGATACGGGTGCAATCGCATCCAACATGTATGCAAGATAGCAAGAAATGCCAACCTCAACAATGAGACCCTTGCCAAACCTCTTCCCAAGAAGATTCGATGGCAGAGTCCATAACCTTAGCAACAAGATCCCCTCTGAAATTCATAGCAGCCATCTACACCTCCTCAAGAGGAGATAAGCTTCTTGACTACAGACCACAAATGGTATGGTGCAAAAGCATTACAATAGGAATGACTCGCATGCCACAAGCTCAATAGCCATTGGGTTACGCACATGGCATCCCAACTCAATGATACGGGGGCAATCGCATCCAACATGTATGCAAGATAGCAAGAAATGCCAAACTCAACAATGAGGCCCTCGCCAAACCTCTTCCCAAGAAGATTCGATGGCAGAGTCTACAGCCTCAGCAATGAGACCCCCTCTAAAATTCACAGCCGTCTACCCCTCCTCAAGAGGAGATAAGCTTCCTGACTCTACAGACGACAAATGGTATGGTGCAAAAGCATTACAATAGGAACGACTCTCATGCCACAAGATCAATAGCCACTAGGTTACGCACATGGCATCCCAACTCTGAAATCAAAATAAGCCATAACCCGAGGATGGGTAATCAAATGGATCCGGGAGTATGTTGTCTCTGTGCCAACATGGACTTAGCGGCAAAGCTCCACTTGTACTTGCATAAGGCTAGGAATAATCTCTCATAGGAATCCTCAACATATAAGTTCTACTTGCAACTCCTACATGCAAGTCCTACTTGCAACTCCTACATGCAAGTCCTACATGCAACTCCTACATGCCAGCCCTACATGCGATTCCTACATGCATGTTCTTTCTACATGCGAGTTCTACATGCAACTCCTACATGCAACTTGCAACTCCTACATGCAACTTCTATATGCAAGTTCTACATGTAGAGAGAGAATGTCTTACAATTCCTACATCCAGAGAGAGAAGCTCTCCAACTTGTATAAATACCCCATAATGGAATGAAGCCCACACTCTTTGGGGCATTGTGTTGAGTTCTACTTTGGGGCATTGTGTCTCAAGTGCCCACGCTTCCTTGCACTCCACGTCCAAAAGCATGTCCTAGCCTTGTAACTCCTCCTCCCCTCTACTCCAACCTTGCAACCCATCCTCTCCCTCTCCTCCTCCCTCCTCCTCCCTTCTCATCCTCCTCCCTCCTCCTCCCTTGTCCTCCTCCTTGCTTCTCCTCCTCCTCCCTCCTCCTCCTCCCTCCTGTCTCTTCTTTTCCCCATGCTCTTACACCTTCTTCCTTTCCCACTCCTATGCTCCCCCTAAACCCTTAGTTCCTCAACCCTTAACTTGCATGATCTATGAGGGAGACGAGTTCTCCACCATGTACTCTACCCTGAACCTTGGATCCTCCTTCTAACCCTTGAACCTCTTCTAAACTTTGGAACCTCCTTTTAAACCCTGAAACCTCCTTCTAACCCTTGAACTCCTCCTAAACCTTGCAACCTCCAATGAAGGCGAAGCCTTCATTACCTCAACCATGATGATACACGTTCATTTTACGCATGCATGCACTATGTTTGCTTACCACACTTAAGCCTACATCTCTCACTAGAATATGACTCGAGGTCCTAAGCTACACGTATACTACAAATGACAATCCCGATATATCTGTAGGTGACAAAAAGCCTTGGAACCCTGCATACTGAGAATACCCTGCTCTTCTTGCAGAAGCTGTGGGAAAGAGCCAACACTCATGCACACCTCTTTGATCTTCCCACTTCCCTATCCCCCACCCTTCCTCACATCCACTATTTCAACTTCGATAGATTCCCACCCTTGTGCTCACTTTTCCCTACTCCATCCTTTTTTTTTTTGGTGACTCTCTTCCTCATCTAGGAGCCATAGATTCCTCAAGCATCTTGCAAGTGATCCCAATGTGAAATTTGGACTAGTATTCCAATATCCCACTGCAAATGACTATATCCACCCTTTTTAAGTGTGTGTACTAACATTACCATCAAAGAAGTTAGGAGTTCCATAACAAGACTCAAGATTTAAGGATGGGGATCTAGTTAAGGTGTCCATTCTTCACTTGATACATTTTATCATGTATAATGCACATATACTTTGTAGGCCCACAAGATTCTTGCTTCAAATAATATTAGAAATTACGACATGCCATTTGTGTAAGCATATTGTTCATGGACAAATTTGCACAATCTTGCACCACCTTAGTCGATGAGAACTTTTGTTGTCTTGAAGTAAAAACATCAAATTTTGAAAATGAGCGAGATTTGCAAAGCAAATAGTGCTCAAAAACTTTTTTTAAAGTATACTTTGTATAGAGTGTGAAATGCTTCAATCTCATCTAAGATATGGTAGTCTACAACTAGACTACATGTCGATATGAGAAATACAACAAAATATTTTAACTTGATTCATTTTGTGTTGTTTTGAAGAGTCTTAAATGGGTCAAGATGTGCTCTCAATGATGATGCATAATGAATTTAAGGTGATCACTACATAGAGCAAGATCATTTGTGCATTTTTTGCTTTTTCCTTTCCTCCAAAATTGTTTATGGATGAAAAGTTATGGCCATTTCAAAATTTGCCAAACTTTGTCCAAGAAAAAGTTTTGTAGCACAGTGTACTTAGGTGGCACATGATGATATGGTAGCCTCAGGGAAACATGCCGTATGTCACTCATGATATGGTAATATTATTTTGTGGTACTATTGATGGTTGTTGACATGGCGTGATGATATGGCATGATGGTGTGGCACAATTGATTGGATAATTTGATGTGGCAACGTTAACCACAGACTGATGTGGCACTTGATGCTGAAATGATAGATTGGTGATGTAGTAGATCCTAATGTGGACTTTTATTTTGTGGCTTCTATGCCATGTGTCAATCGATGTGGTCTATGCCTTAAATCTATTTATTACATAGCACCACCACATGGCCTCTATGGTGTGAAGTTGAAATCAATACTGATGTTAATGATGAGCGTGAAGATTTTATGGGGGAGGTGGAAGAATGAATGAGGAAGATGAAGAGGAGAAATGCAATTTGATTGGTCCCCTTCTAGTGTAGTCTATGTATTCCCCCATTTTATCTACATTGGATTGGACTATTACAGTGCATTCTCAAAATAAAAAAGTGTTTTTGTGTGATCCTAGGGCCCCTTACATTCTTGCAAAGCAATCACAAATTAAGGTCTTGAAAGGAGGAGCACACCTCTCCTATGGAGTGGGAAGAACCTCAACTATTCATTTATAAGATTGGGACTATTCAAGTCAAAAGAAGCTAAGTGTCATTGAGTCTTGGTGTCTATGATTTCTTATTATGGTCACTTTGTATATATTTATGTCTTGTTGTAGCATTTGTTGTCATTGAATGTTTTGTCTTGCTGCCACTTTGCTATTGGATAGAGTCTTCTATGTAATTGATTTTGGCATT
The DNA here is from genome assembly GCF_047967505.1 of Dipteris shenzhenensis. Taxonomy (NCBI): domain Eukaryota; kingdom Viridiplantae; phylum Streptophyta; class Polypodiopsida; order Gleicheniales; family Dipteridaceae; genus Dipteris; species Dipteris shenzhenensis. The sequence continues at coordinate 41,717,653 of NC_141616.1, read as the reverse complement.
CAACCCCCTCTAACAATAGGGGAAATGATGTCTCCACCATTATCTTTGAAGAAGGAATAGATACTAGTGTTTTGTAAGAAGCTAGATAACTTAACTTCAGCTTGACAGGGTCAGGGCCCTATCATACTGCATCCTTTTCTTTGAAGGTTTGGCTAGTTCTTTGCATGGCGGTCGATTGATGCACATGTCTACGGCACGCCTCGGGGTTCTAGAAATATCAGACACCTATGCCCCTCCATAGGGTCTACAGCTCCTTGACCAAGGATGCCATGTACACGTCCATATTTTTGGCCTTGTACTTCCACGATAGAAGTAAGGCAAGCATAGGTGTCCCTTCTTTATTTTTAGCCATGGCGGGGTATTATAGTTCACCAAGACTATGGGCCATATTGACCAAGATGTACAGCGTAAACCAAAAGCACAGACCTCGTGATCATGGGATCCCTCATAGGAGGAGACGTCATGGGCTCTACTCTCTAGAGGACTTCGATTCCACTCAACTGACTCCTCAAGGGACTACCTCTAGGTGGACTCCCCATGGGCCAACTCCTCAAGGGATCACCCCTCGGGGAACTCCTTTGCTACTACCAACCCATGGCTTCGTCGAGAGTCCTGATGAGTTTGTCACAACCATGAGCGATGCGGAGGCAGCGAGATTCTTCTCTCTCCTATCCTAGAGGACCTCTATTTTTTCCTCTCCTACACCCTTTGGGGGTAGATTAGGGACATTGATGGATTTACCTACTCAATAGATGTCCCCTGTAGCCCCTTTCAAGGGATCATCACCTGGGTGTACCCATCATAGGTCTAGAAAGAGTAATAAGGATCAAGGCTGTTGTGGTGGCATGGGGGATGTAGACGAGTCTACACACTCCCACCGCTCTAGGTCTCCCCTATATCATGAGACGCAGTACCAGTTTGGTCCCTTCCCCTCTCCACTCACAAGCTGCAGCACCCTAGAGACCACTCGCTCTCCTACTCCTTGCTCCTTAAGCTCTCGCTCTACCCTTCACTCTAGCTTTGCTACTCCATCCACCACGCATCCTTCAAACTTTGTATTTCCCGAGGACCTATCCTACATAGTGAACAGTGTTGGGGAGGTTATACAGGATGATGATGGGAAGGCGGTCACAAGATACATGAGGAGGTTGGTGAGCACCCACTTCCCCAAGGATATATTCAAACCTTGGGACCAACAGGACCATAAAGCCAAGGAGGTCGTGATAGATGCCCTTAAGAGACAATTTCCAAATCCTAAAGGGTATGAGTTTAATCAAAATGCCATGCTTACACGCATGTGGGAGCTCCTTAAGTTTTGTAGATATGAATTAAGGGAGGTTTTAAGGACGGTAAGCACAAGCCAGGGTGGGCAGACTCAAAAGATTGGAAGAGAGCGAAGAAGGAGCACAAGGAGAATCCAGATGCATTTGAGCCTCAAACAACGGAGGGCGGTGAGGATACACCTGGAGACTGTAGGTCCTTCACACCTCCAGAGTGATGGCAAACTCGACAACGAGGTATGGGTGGTAAGTATATGTTCAATCGTTCAAATGTTTTGTCATTCATATCTAACTAATTGAATTTGGATCCATAGGAATCTATGATTAGAAGGCCTCCAAACAACGAGGAGTACAGATTGGCGTTAAGGATTGGAGCCAAGGCATAGTTTAAGGAGAAGGAGAGAGGAGGAGTCCACATTGATTGGGAAAGGGTGGTGGCATCATGTGAGCATACCCTATTCCTCTTCATTATCATTTGACTATCATCGTTGTCTTACAATCGATGCTCTTAGTTTTTCTAACTTGTTTCATTCTTAGGGAGGCGCGTTCAACCCATCTAGAGATTTGGACAGAGAGATTGGATCTGAAGAAGAGGCGGTTAGGCTCGTAGAAGAGGAGGGTGAGAGATTAGGTGCACGCAAATAGACCGAGGGTGAGGAGGACGAGGACGGCGCACGCAGAGAGACTGAGGGCAAGGAGACCAAGGAGGGCAAGAAGGATGAAGAGGACATTTAGTTGTTAAGTATTTCAGCACCTCTACCCTTTTGTAGCACATTACTTTCGCAGATTTGCCATTTTGGAGTTTGGCACTTTGCCATTTTATAGTGCATTAGAGCATTACTTCAGCGGATTTAACATTTTGGAGTTTGGCACTTTTTCCATTTTGTAGCACATTGTTTTGACATATTTGCCATTACTTTGTAGACCTTCTTTGCAAAATTGTAACATGTACACATCCTCATTTGTAACATTTAATCATGATTTTAATGAAAAACAAATTATGTGGGGCAGGATGGGACTAAAACAAGCCCCATCCTGTCCCATAAAATTTTTTATAGCTTCTGTAAAAATATCAGTATATATCGATGCCTATACCGACACTGCAATGTTGTTATATATCGACGACTATACCATCGCCCACACTAACACTATCGACCATATGTTACCAATGGTGACACCGACTCCTGCACTGATAGCTTCTTTGTGACATCCACACCGACGGACATTCCGACACTTTCCACTTGTTAAAAAAAAAGTTCTTTGTATTTAGCATCTATATTGGTGTTGAAAAGCGGGTTGTGTCTTGTAGTGGGATTCACACACACACATGAGCATGTGGCTTGCACATGTGCATGAGTACATGCATGCGCACACACACATACACACACATTCATCCCATTGGGGACCCTTGTGTATTTCAGATTTTTCAAAGTATTGATGGCCCATGAAAACGTATGATTAGATTGAAAGTTCTTTAGGAAGTATATTGGTACACATTGAACCACCGTGGGTAAGTGCACCCATTGGACAATGGAGTAACCTTGTGGATAATGAGACCCTTCTTGATATTTATCCCCTATGAAGACGATAGGTTTGGTCTATCGTTTTCATGGTCCAAGCCTATCGTCTTCGTAGGGAATAAATATCAATTTATCGTCTTCATAGGGGATAAATATCAATTTATCATAGGCGCAAGCCTATCGTCTTTATCATGGAGGAATGGTCCATCTATTTATACCTTATGCTTCCATAATAATGTAGAGGTGGATTACCTACTATTGATTGGGTTTATAGATGCCCCAAATGTTGGCTTGGACCACTAAATGGAACTGCCATGGAAAATGATGCAGCAGAGAATTGCCCCATGAAAAATGGAGCATTGATGGGGAGCATATCTAAAAGATATCTAGGCATTTAATTGGGTAGCATGACCTCCAAGGTAATGAGATGTACTAAATAATTAAAGGAAATGTTAGGAGGGTGGATAAGCAGAATCGTACATGGATGGTGTACAAGGAGGAGTGAACAACATGGGATGGAGCTCGAGATGATGGAAGGACCCAAAGCTTATGATGCTGGATTCATGAGGAAACTCTATTCATTTTGTGCTTTACAAAGGCAACTAAAAGCTGGCACACAGTCGCAGCAACAAGACAAATGCTCATCTTCCTCATTTCTCCCATTGATAGTTGATTGTTGGGCTGAAGGGAACCTTGCTTCTCCCCTAAGGTAACACTTTGTCCCTTGCACTTTTACGGTATCTATTCCCTACTTTTGTCACCACAAAACCACTAGTGGTGAGTGTTGGAGTTGCCAACACAGATAGTAGAGTGAAGAGTTCCCATGAGGACACCAACTATAACAATGCATGGCCAGCCTCCCTGATAGCTATGTATATCTTGCAGCTCCTTGTCGTGTTGTTCACCTTGGATATGTTTGGCAAGAGGCAATGGATCAATGCATGTATACAATCAACACTAAACTCTAGAGCTATGTAAACATTTATGCAAACAGTTACTAAAAATTTCATTCCGTTGAGAAATGAATCATCTCGTTAAGCGATGGGAAACTCCTTGCATATAACCAGACAACTAGGAACAACTCTTTTGACTTGCTTGACTTGCTTGCTAGAGATGATTCCAATAGTAGGTAGATTTTGTTATTAGGAAAATCTCGGCTTTGTATTTGCAGCCCTGATGGTTTGAGGCTCACTAGCCACGCCCATAATATTTTGTAGAGGTTTGCCCTAGAAGTTTTGTAGCTTTGTGAACTTTGTGAGGCAAGACTGTGTGATTATGAGTGGATGAGGGCTTCCCATCCTTATCTCATGAGAAGTAGCACAAGTTTTTTGCCAAGAATATAGGATGTGAGAGATTTCGGTTCTTGTTTCTATTGAGAAGTCCTCTACTCCCAACTACTTTGTAGCTCTATTGAGAAGTCCCTAGAAGTCCCTACTAGCATGCACGCAATCACACATTTCATCAAGCTGAGAAGGCATGTCCTCTATTTATTTTAGATGATTTAATGATTGTCCTCCATAGTGCAGATACTACATTTTGCATTATCCATAGAGCTTGCACTACTTGGTTGTTGTAGTGTATGTATAGGGGATGTTGGCGAGGACATACTCATGTATTATGTATCACAGGTTGCTTTGGGATTGCCTTGACATGATTCATAGCTCATGATATGTGGATTTTGCCGGTGAAGAATAGCAAGAACGGTGTAATAGGTCAAGTTTTCATCGATTTTGTGGGATTGTAAGAGAGGCCCCTTAATCGTAAGGGAGGTCCCCTGTAGGCTAGATACCTTGCAGCCGCTCCCTTGAATTGTACACTTATTGTAGGTATTTCCTGCTCCACTATGTATTCCCAGGATGGACGAGATTATAAGCTTGCTTCCTTGACAACCTTTAACCTACTAACCATGGACACGAGAAAAAAAGAGAGAGGACACGTGGCAACTTGAAGGAGAAGAGCCTGCCATGTGTCACAAAGAAGGAGGCTTGGAGAGGGGAGGAGGTGGAAAGACAAGAGGAAGCTTTAGGGGGAAGAAGGAGACAGAAGGTCAATGGAATGGAGGAGATGGAAGTTCAACTTTGGGAGGAAGGAGGAGATGGAAGGTCAATGGAATGAAAGGAGGAGATGGAAGGTCTCAGAGCCATGGGTTAAGACAGCAAGCCAATCCAAGTATGCAAGGTGAATTGATTAGGAATTTAAGAATCGATCATTCTGTTAGCTGGCTGAGGGAAGATCCACATTTAGATAGGGAGTGGTTGAGGATGGTCATGCATATTTGCCCATGCAAAGCACGGGTTTAGTACTTGTATGAGCAAGGGAGCCACGTTTTCACAATGTCATGATGCAATTGTGATTGCATAAGGTCACATATGTTGCAACTCCTTCAGTCTCATGGTAGTTCTTACTATATGGAGGCTTTTTTGCCCTAGTCAGTTCTGCTGTGGATGGCATGGTCACTAGCTAGTACACCTCCCTCCATCGCTTGTTCCACCACGTAGCTACTTTTCTTCGTGGTTTTGAACGTGGAGAAATGATCTACAGGCTCAGCTTAGCATTACAACTAACGATTTGTCTGCTCTTCCTTTAGTTGCCCACTCTTCTTTGGTTTTTGGCCTGTCGTGCTGTGGGTAGGCCTTAGTGAAGGCTGAAGCTTTAAAGATGGGCATGATTCGAAATTTTTTTAAGCCTTTATTGTGAATTGTTGATTGGTCCACTTGTCTGTTTTTTGTTTTTTATGATTGATTATCTCCACCTATTCCTCCCTCTTTCTCTCTCTTTCTATTTCAAGGCAAGCCCCCCCCTCACCCCTTCTCTCTCTCTCTCTCTCCCCCTCTTCTCCTTCATGCACATTGAAGTCATCTCTCTCTCTCTCTCTCTCTCTCTCTCTCTCTTTTCCAAGCTACGCATTTGAGGCAGGCCTTTTGAATGCTTTATGAGCATTCATCTTGTTTAACTCATGGAGAATATGTGAGTCATTTAGTGATACCAATCTCTAGCTCTACATTGGAAATGAGCCCTACGTACTCTTAAGAAGTCACTTAAAGGAGACTAGATTTTGTATGTCTATTGACTCTAGATTGAAGGATTTATAGGGAACATTAATGAAACATATAAGATTTCCCTACTTTTGAGAATTCCATACACATTTATCTTTGAGTCGAAATGTAAATTATAAAAGATATGGTTTAAGGGATAGGAAAAATCAAGATTCTCTTGTGGCTTGATGGATAATATAAAGGGATATTACCTTTAATTTGGTAATCCATAACCCAAATCTTTAATCATGCTACCTTCGGAGGTTTCCCACATTCTCCCCTTGAGGCTCTTCAAAACAATGATGATTGTATAGTAGATCTCTAGTACTTATATTTGAGATCACTTCATTTAAGAAACTTAAAAAACATTAACTTTTTAAAACCTCTTTCATTATATGCCCTCTTGGGATTATGGATCATGAGAGGATTTGATAAGGCCCTCTTAGTATGTTGAGAGTTCATGCTCAACATCATGTGATCATGTGTGCATAGCACCATCACGTGATCATATGTGCATAGCACTAACCTTATAGAGTGCTATAAAGGAAAGGGTTAGATCCCCTAACCCTAACCCTAAAAGGGTTTGTATATATTCTATTTTTTCAACTAAATCTAGTGTACAGTTAGTCATTTGTGGTGTGCTCTCTAGCTGTGCCCTCTCTCCTCATCTCCACTCTTCACCTCTCCCCTCTTCATATTTTGTCATGGTATCAGAGCTCCCTTGCCTTCCACTGAGGCATTGAGATTCTTGAGAGTGTGAGAGAGATTGTGAGATTGAGAGTTCTCTTGAGTGATTGTGAGATCCTTCCCTTTACTTCCATTGAGAGAAATTTCCGTCCATTTGAGAGAAAATTCCGTCCATTTTCTTTAAGAGATTTCCGTTCATTCTTCGGTGAGAGTGAGTGGTTCTTCATAGTGTGAGAGATTTTTGAGAGTGATTTTCATCTTTGAGAGCTTCAAGAGAGACATTTCTGAGTTTTGTAAGGTACTCTGATTGAGAGAGAGACTTATGTTCATGAGATTTCCATGAATCTCATCCATTTTTGTTCATTGAGATTTGAGAGATTCCTATTGAGAGGCCAATTGAGAGACATTCACTATGAGAGATTGTGTGAAAGAGAGAGAGAGATTCATGTTCATGCCTCTCATTGAGAGATTTGTTTGCTAGAACTCTCTGTGAGAGAGAATAGAGAGATTAGCCTCCCTCTTCAATGACATACTCCAAGCCTCCCATAGCAACGAGGACCTCCAACATCGGCTCTATAACCTCAGCCAAAAGTGGCCAATAGCAATAGCTTTCCAACGAAGCTCCTACAACTCCTAGCCTTCTGTCTCCCATGACGGATGGCCGACTCTATAGCCAACACTTCCCACAATGAAGCGCCATAGCCTTGCCCTTGAAAGCATGCTTCAACGCCCTCTAGCAAGTACCCTTGCCACCATGCTCCAGCGACTCCACGCTTAGCAAGCACGACTCCATCGACAGCTCCAACAATGAGCAGTGTAAGTGCATCCACAACCGCCTCTACAGGAGCCAAGCTTTTGCCAAAGCCTCTCCTAACAACTCACTACTCTAGCTCCCGTGCTCAGCCCTTCACCAACAAAGCATCAGCCTCTGCCAATAGCTCCCTACATCTCCAATGACTACGCTACTTCAACACCAGCAGAGTTCTCAGCCGTCGTCTCTTTTGTGCTCCCAATAGAGGGCTCCCATACTATTCCATCGAGCTGCACTTATCCTTCTATACTTGGATCCATCTAGATATGTCTTTTGCCATTTAGCAGACATGCAAATTCCAGCTTGTGATGTTTTCGTATGTCGCTTCCGTTGATGATATTACCTTAATTCTTTCTATTTGTTGTAGTGTGTTGCCCTGATGAGTTTCTTTGCCATAGCAGTGGTCATAAGAATCACCTTGTGAAGTGTTGTGGCTTGCTATGTAGCTATAATCCTTCAATACTCTTCTCAGTCCATTCGTATTTGTTGTGTTTATCATCTGAAATGATTGTGGAGGTGTATTTATGCGGTAGCAATGGTTGGTTGCGAACTTTTTGGTTTGAAATGGTACTCACTTCAAGTAGTCTATTATGACAGAAGTGAAATGTTTAATCATGTTATGTCTTCAAAAAAGGCAATAATACAAGAAAAGTAAAGAAGAACCCGCTCTCTTATGCATTGTAGTCGTCATATCTTGGAATTTTATATTGGAGTATGTTTATTATAATTATACATAGAATCAAAATCCAAAGCAGGGAGTTTCAAAGCTCTTTTTTTTTTTGTTCTTAGCTTTGTCATATAATATAAAATCTTTAAAAATTTTGATTCCTTGTGTTGCATTTGTTTCCCTGTATTTGCGTTGGCTTGTCTTTTGTTTCCTTATATTACCATTGGTATTTCTTTGTTTTTTAAAAATAACTTAACACAGTTCTCTCTCTCTCCCAACCCCCCACCCCCCCCCCCCCCCCCAAAAAAAAAAACACCCTTTCAGATTTCTTCTTCTTCATTCCTGCTTTGTTACCTTCCTTTTTGCTGTTGTAGTTTCTTTCGTTTGGGTAGGGATTTTGTAGCTTAGTAAGCAACTAGGTTTACCCAAGAGATTCTGGGATCTTTTGAAACCTAGATGGCAGTTTATGCTTGGGTACTGATGAGGATATAAGCATAGCTTTGCTTACTAAGTTTTTTTAAATAAAAATGTCTCTCTTTTACTGTCTGTTCTTGTCTCTTGTGTGTTCCCTTCGATTCTTCCTGTCACCTGTTATTTGGAATTCATAATTCTTACCTGTACTTGATTATTTGACGAAATCAGACATAGAGAGAGCTTTGTAAATATGAATAGTTTCCATATAAAAATGTTTAGAAAGCTCTACAAATTATAAACTCAAATTTGGGGTATAGCTGTTGTGCTATTTTTTAAATACATTTTATTTTGCATTGATATGGATATGACCATAAAGAAATTGGAGATGGTTTACAGCATGACCAAATTAAGTGTATGGTGGTTCTGTTTTGATACAGTCAAGGTTGATTGCTCGGCCAACGTGGATGTTAACGTAATTTGTTGTGACCCACGGGTAGAGCTCTTGACTCGTCAACCACAAAGCTCAGAAGCTCCTATGAGTGGATCTCTGAGCTCCATACGCGGCCTCCATGTAGCATGAACTTCAGCAAGTAACTGCAGCTTCCCATCGACTCAGCCCTCATACCGCAGCACCATCTACCAGAGCCCATGCGGCTACTCGACCAACGAGCAGCAAAATCGGAGACTCCCTCTAGCGCATCGCCTCCTCCACAACGGCTTGGTTGAAGCTCCATAGCCAGCTTCTTGCACACGCTTCTTGCACGCATCGCCATCCGCCAGAGCCCATGCAGCTACTCGACCAACGAGCAGCAAAATCCGAGACTCCCTCCAGTGCATCGCCTCCTCCACAACGGCTTGGTTGAAGCTCCATAGCCAGCTTCTTGCACACCAGCAGAGCTCTCAGCCGTCGTCTCTTTTGCGCTCCCAATAGAGGGCTCCCATACTATTCCATCGAGCTGCACTTATCCTTCAACGAATATGATCGAAACTCCAAGAGCTAGTCATTGGAGTTCACGGGACTCCAGTACCTGCATCACCTGACTGTTGTAGCACTGGCTCCTTCTCCATAGCTGCTCCAGCAAGCCTAAATGGCCAGCCTACCGACGGCTCCTCGACGACCAGCTGCAACGACCCACGGGCAGAGCTCTTGACTCGTCAACCACAAAGCTCAGAAGCTCCTATGAGTGGATCTCTGAGCTCCATACGCGGCCTCCATGTAGCATGAACTTCAGCAAGTAACTGCAGCTTCCCATCGACTCAGCCCTCATACCGCAGCACCATCTACCAGAGCCCATGCGGCTACTCGACCAACGAGCAGCAAAATCGGAGACTCCCTCTAGCGCATCGCCTCCTCCACAACGGCTTGGTTGAAGCTCCATAGCCAGCTTCTTGCACACGCTTCTTGCACGCATCGCCATCCGCCAGAGCCCATGCAGCTACTCGACCAACGAGCAGCAAAATCTGAGACTCCCTCCAGTGCATCGCCTCCTCCACAACGGCTTGGTTGAAGCTCCATAGCCAGCTTCTTGCACACCAGCAGAGCTCTCAGCCGTCGTCTCTTTTGCGCTCCCAATAGAGGGCTCCCATACTATTCCATCGAGCTGCACTTATCCTTCAACGAATATGATCGAAACTCCAAGAGCTAGTCATTGGAGTTCACGGGACTCCAGTACCTGCATCACCTGACTGCTGTAGCACTGGCTCCTTCTCCATAGCTGCTCCAGCAAGCCTAAATGGCCAGCCTACCGACGGCTCCTCGACGACCAGCTGCAACGACCCACGGGCAGAGCTCTTGACAGTGAGGAATTGCATCAGACTGATACAATGCACCTGGACACTGATTTCATTCCCAAAGAGGATTTCAGCTATCAAGTTGACCAAGTGGAATAGGATCCTTGGTACATCGACAGTGGTGCATCATCTCATATGACAAATCATTAGGAATGGTTCACAGAGATGAAACCATTGGAAGGACAGAAAAATGTCATCTACACAACAGACAATACATCAAGTCCAGTTCAAGGGATAGGTGTTATCCCTATGAACAATTTCACTGGTACAAAAGGATTAGTCAAAGATGTGCTCTATGTTCCAAAGCTCAGCAAGGACCTTTTGTCAGTAGGTCAAATGACGGAACACAATTACAAAGTCATCTTCGACGGTGATGAATGCACTATCAGAGACAAATCCAAAAGATGTCAGCTAGTAGCAAAAGGTGTCAAGGAAGGATGCTTATACATAATTCTAGCTATAGTACCAGATAAGCATGCCATGTCAGCTCAAATGCAACAGATGCCACTATCTACAAAATGGCACAAGAGATATGGTCATGTCAATTGCAAGTACTTGTTAGATCTAAGGAATCAGAATATGGCAATTGGGATTCCGAAGCTACAGGTTCTTGGAAAGGTTTGTGAAGCATGCTGTTTCGACAAACAAAAGCGAACCAACTTTGTCAGAAGTACCTCTCATGCATGAGGTATTCTTGATTTGATATATACAGATGTATGGGGTTATGCCCAGACCTGCAACATCAATGGTTCACTTTACTACTTGACCTTCATCGACGACTTTCTGAAAGAGAAATCTGAAGTGCTTTCTAGATTTCAAGAATTCAAAGCCATGGTAGAAAACCAGACAGGCAGAAAGATCAAGGTCATGAGATCAGACAGAGGAGGTGAATACATGTCTTCAGCATTCATGAACTTTTGCAAAAATAAAAAATTCGAAGACAATACACATGTGCATATACTCCTCAGCAGAATGCAATAGCTGAAAGGAAGAATGGGACTTTAACAGACAGTGCTAGAGCAATGTTTAGTGAAAAGCATCTTTCGAATCAGTATTGGGCAGAAGCAATAGCTACAGCTAACTACTTGCTTAATCGGCTTCCTACCAAACCTATACAGGGTATGACTCCCTATGAAGCATTCACTGGACACAAGCCACGCATTGGGCATCTCCGCATATTTGGTTGCATAGCATATGCCCACATACATGATGATCATCGCAGGAAATTGGATGCGAAGTCACGCAAATGCATCATGGTTGGCTACAGTGAAGAAAGCAAAGCATACAAATTGTATGATCCCATCAACCGCAAAGTCATTATCTCTAGAGATGTAATCTTTGATGAGGAATCAGAATGGAAAACCTCACCTACACAGGAGATAGAAGCATCGACTTCATAGTCATCTACACAACAGGTTGATGAAGAAGAGCAAGAATTGCCAGCAACAACCCAAGCAGAGCCACAGCAGCTCAGACGGTCTACTAGGGAAAGCAGACCACCAGCCAGATTGACATATGCTCAGAAAGGCAAAGCAATTCAGGTGGAAACCGCCAACTATGCTCTTATGACTACCATCATGGCTACAGAAGAGCCAGTGTACTTCGAAGACGCAGTAGACAAGCCAGAATGGCAAACTGCTATGAATGAAGATATGGATGCTTTGTATAAGAATAATACTTGGGAATTATGCGACCTTCCACCAGGAAAGAAGGCCATAGCAAACAAATGGGTATACAAAGTGAAGTACAATCTAGATGGAAGTATTCAAAGATACAAAGCCAGACTAGTTGCAAAAGGATTTGCACAAAATATGGTCAAGACTGTGATGAGACTTATGCTCCAGTAGCAAAGATGGATTCCATATGGTTCTTGATATCACTAGCGACACTCAGTAAATGGAATGTGTATTAGCTCGATGCCAAGAATGCATTTCTCAATGCTTATCTAGACGAGGAAGTCTACATGCAACAACCAGCATGTTATGTTGAACTAGGAAAGGAGAATAAGGTTTGCCATCTCAAGAAAAGACTCTACGGCTTAAAGCAAGCACCCAGAAGTTGGTACAACAGAATTGACAATATCTTGCTGATTTGGGATACATGAAGTCCAATGCAGATCATACTCTCTACTACAAAGTTCAAAGGGAAGACATACTATTGCACTTTTGTACGTAGATGATCTGATTGTGACAAGAAGCAAGGATAGCTTCATCAAAAAACTAAAACGAGACTTATCTGCAGAGTTCGGCATGAAAGATCTTGGACTTATGCACTATTGTCTTGGAATTGAGTTTTGGAGAGATTCAGATAGCACATTCATGAGTCAGCTCAAGTATGTTGACAGTCTCCTAAAGAAGTTCCATATGGCAGATTGCAAGATTGTAGCCACTCCCATGGAACAGAGTTTGAAACTTACTAAAGATTCAGAAAAGCCTACAATCAATGATAGATACTACAGGCAGCTCATCGGATCTCTTATATATCTGACAATCACACAGCCAGATATTTGTTATGCAGTAAGCTCACTAGCACAGTTTATGGCAAATCCAAAGCAGTCTCACTGGAATGCAGCCAAAAGAGTCTTGCAATACATCAGAGGTACAAGACAGTTTGGGATATAATACAGAGGAAGTCATCCATGGTTGCATGGATACTGTGACAGTGACTATGCCGGAGACCATGAGACCAAGAGATCGACATAGGGATATGCATTTTTCCTTGGTCAAGGTGCTATATCATGGTTGTCAAACAAACAGCCAACTATTTCTTTGTCTTCGATTGAAGCAGAATATAGAGCACTTGTTGCAGATATAGCAAGCTCCAGCCGTCATCATCCACCTGATGGATGATCTTATTGTGTGGATGTCGTTCTATCGGAAGTATGTATAGCGGAGTAAGCGATAGCTACCCACCAGTTGTTCATCTAGGATTTGATATTACTAGATAGACTTATGTCTTGTACGCTATGACCACTATGTTAGTCATATGTGGACTTAGAGTATGATGGAATAAAAAAGTAAGAAAAGGGGACACACAGAGTAGTCTTCCTACTACTCCTCAACACTTGTGTCTTGTGCTCATTGTCTCTCCACCTCCTCCTTCTCTTTTAACATGGTATCAGAGCACCAGGTGTGCATCTCGTAGTCACGAGGGAGTTGCATCGGAGAGAGTCTTATGCTCAGCCAGTGAGCAGCTTTTTCGAGCACATACAGAGGAGGGGCAGCCGCCATACCACAAAATCCAACGGTGGAATTTTGGGACGCCGTTCGCGGTGAAGCTTCGGGTGGTCAAGGTCTCTCAGCATTCCGGGGCCATCTTGACCTTCATTTTTTCGAAATTCGTCATTTCCGCAGGCGATTTCAGACACCCTGTTTCTGCGCGACAGAGTGGTCGCATCCTGAAAGTGAGTCTGTTTTTCATTCTGGACTCTGTCCAAAGTTTTTTTTTGCTACCTTCTATTTCGCAAGGTTGTATATGCCAGGAAAGAGGACAGGTACACTGCAGGTATCAGATTTGATGCAGGAACAGTGAACTGTTTATGCCAGTTTGGTTGGACGCTGTAGTCACCATTTGGCAGAGTTGTTTGATTCATGCTTCGAAGCTTATGCTAGTTACATACGGCAGTGGAAGGCCTGTATTTCTGAGTTCTTGGTGTTGTATGCCCTTATGCAATTGAATATTGCAGAGTTGTATGCTATTGGTGGAAGGCAGTGAAAGTGATACTTGTATGCTCAGCAAGAGCAGGTTTCTTATGCACAGAGTTGCAGTAGTTTTTGTTGTTATTTGACTTGAGTCAAAGGTCTTGCAAGGCAGTGATTTGCTGTGTTTTTTTTCTCATCTCGCTGTGTTCATTAGTTTGCTGTGTTTATACAGTAAATATGACAGAACAAGCTTCAGCCTCTCACATCACAGGAGAGAAGTTGGATAAAAATAACTATCCTGCGTGGAAGTTCAGAATCAAGAACTTCTTGATGGGCAAGGAGTTGTGGGAGCTATGCATTGGCACGGATCAAAAGCCAGCAGGTGATGCTACAGATGCACCACCAGTAAGAGCATGGGTAAAGAAAGCAAGGCAGGCCATTCACTACATTTCTATCACAGTGAGTGATAGTATGATTGGCCACATACAGGATGCTGAGACACCCAAGGAAGTTTGGGATACACTGTCAAACCTGTTTGAGACGTCTACAAAGGCGCGTAAGCTGCAGCTAAAGCAGCAACTAAATGAAGTAAAGAAGGGGTCATTGAGCATCAATGACTATGTGCTAAAAATAAGAGCACTAACAGATCAACTTGGCAGCATTGGGGTTGTCATTGATGATGATGATTTGCTGCTTGTTACTCTGCAGGGTCTTGGCAAAGAGTACAAACCCTTTGAAACATCTATTACTGTAAGAGATACCTTCCCTACATTTAATGAGCTTATTCCTCTTCTTGTCAGTGAAGAGATGAGGCTTGGACATTCTACATCCACTGGTGGAAACCAGGAACATGCATTGATTGCAGGCAGGGGGAGAGGTAGAGGACGTGGTCATAATAGAGGCCGAGGTGCAGGACGCTATGGCGCACAAGGAAGAGGCCAAAACAATCAAAATCAGCAAGGACAAGGAGATGCTCAAAATGAACAGCAATATGTTTAGCAGAATGCAAGAGGCAGAGGAAATAATCATGGTAGAGGTAACTACCAGAATCAAGGAAGAAGGCCTGGTGTATGCAACTACTGTGGTGCAAAAGGACATTGGGCAAAGGAGTGTTTCAAGAAGCAAAATGACATAAGAAGTGGCAAGCTGCCACAAAATAATTATGCTTCTACAGACTATGAGAGTACCAGCAGAAGTGATCATCTATTGGCGATGACACATTCAATGGATAACACTATGCAGGAAAGTGCAGAAGATTGGTACATCGATCCAGGAGCGTCAAATCATATGACTGCTCGTGGGGAATGGTTCACATCCTTGGAACCAGTAAAAGCCCCATCTTATGTGTTCACAGGTGATGATTCTCAACATGAGATCACACACATGGGAAATGTCCCAGTTAATACAGATGCAGGCAATATCAAGGCATTGGGTGAAGTGTTGCATGTGCCTAGCATCACCAAAAATCTGATTTCTGTTGGTCAAATGGTTGAGCGGGACTTGCAGGTTCGCTTCAACAAAACAGGATGTTATATTGAAGATATGAACAATAACATGCAGCTGGTTGCAAAAGGAAAAAAGACAGGCAGAATGTTTAAATTGGATTCCAATATGCCTGCAGTAGAGGCAGCCATGTATGCTCATAGTGATGCGCAAATTTCAGATATTGAAATGTGGCATAAGAGGATAGGACACATGAACTACCAAAGGCTGAAAACTTTGCCTACCTCAGGCATAGTTACAGGGGTGCCAGCATTTAAGGTTAGTGGTCCATCCACAGTTTGCAGTTCATGCCAAATAGGCAAGCAAGCCAGGTTGCCATTTCCCCAACATGGGAGAAGAGCTCGCAGAATTTTAGAGCTTATACATAGTGACGTTTGGACACCATCTCAGCCTAGTCTGAGTGGCTATGAGTACTATGTTTCATTCATTGATGATTACTCAAGTAAGACTTGGGTTTATTTTATGAAACAGAAGTCTGAAGTCCTTGCAAAATTCAAAGAGTTCAAAGCACTTGTGGAAAAGCAAACAGGACAGCGCATTTTGTGCCTCAGATCAGATAATGGGGGCGAATATGTGTCTGATGAGTTTAATGCCTTTCTCAAGGAGCATGGCATTAAGAGGGAGAAAACATGTGGTTACAGCCCTCAACAAAATGGAAAGGCTGAAAGAAAGAACAGATTTGTAGCAGAAGTTTCCAGAGCCATGTTGGATGAGAAGAATATGCCTAGACCATATTGGGCAGAGGCAGTTTCATGCGCAGTTTATCTCATGAATCGGGCACCTACATCTTCAGTGCATGACATGACGCCTGAAGAGGCCTTTACAGGTGTCAAACCAGATATTTCTCATTTGAAAGTATTTGGTTGTTTATGCTATGTACATATCCCTGATGAAAGGAGAAGGAAATTGGATCCCAAGGCAGTAAGATGTGTGTTTTTGGGTTATGCCTCAGAGTCAAAGGGGTATAGATGCTACAACCCTTCTACCAGGAAGTTCTATATTAGCAGGGATGTTGTTTTTGATGAGCTGAACTCATGGTTCAAGCCACCTCATGCCAATGGGCAAGATGCCAGTGTTTTGGCAGAAACAGAAAACAATGCAGTGCGTAGGCCCGCAGCGGACAGCCCACTAAACAGTGCAAGTTTGGGGCCCGGAGAGGTTGATAACAGTCCCAAAACTGTCACTCCATGGACAGGAAGACTAAGGTCAAATATGGGCGGTTTAGGGCAGCAAAGATCAGCCCATGACAGTCCGGAAAATTCAGCGAGAAATGCACAACAATTGGGGACTCAAAACAGTCCAAGAAATAGTGGTGCAGCAGTAAGAAGTGGACAGCCAAGAAATAATGGTTATAACAGTCCAAACTTCAGTTCTGGGACTCATGGATTTGATGAGAATATGGGCTTTGATGCTGCGTATGAAAATCCAGAAGTACAATCATCATGAAGGGTTTCTTTTTCTCCAGGTACAGTCATAGTTGATAGACACAATGCACCTACAGTTCCCCGCAGGTCAATGCGAGTTACTTATCCAGTTCAGAGGCTTACTTATGATGGTTTTATGGCAGTGCATCATGCATATATGGTTAAGGTTATCCAAGAGAGGGAGCCAAGTTCCCTTGAGGAAGCATGTGATAGCCCAAAATGGGTTGATGCCATGAATGAGGAAATGGATGCACTAAGTAAGCAGCACACATGGACACTTGCAGATTTGCCAGAGGGCAAGAAAGCAATTGGATGCAAGTGGGTGTACAAGGTGAAACATAAATCTGATGGTTCAGTGGGTAGATACAAAGCAAGATTGGTTGCTAAGGGCTATGCTCAAGAGTATGGAATTGATTTTGAGGAGACTTTCAGCCCTGTTGCAAAAATGGCAACTGTTAGAACTGTCATTGCTTTGGCTACGCACAATAAATGGGCTATGCATCAAATGGATGTTAAAAATGCATTTCTGAATGGTGATCTTATGGAAGAGGTGTATATGATGCAGCCACCTGGGTATGAAGACCCAAATCAGCCCACAAAAGTATGCAAGTTGCAGAAGGCATTATATGGATTGAAGCAAGCGCCACGCGCTTGGTATGGTAGAATAAATGCATACTTGCAGAAAATTGGTTTTCAGACATGCCAGTCAGACTCATCCTTGTATGTATATATTCAGGGGGAGCATATGATATTGCTGATTCTATATGTTGATGATCTGATATTGACAGGAAGCAGTGATGTGCTTATACAGCAGATGAAGGACAAACTCAAGGCTGAATTTGACATGAAGGACTTGGGTGAGCTGAGATACTTTCTTGGCATTGAAATCATAAGGGATGCCTATGACACTTGGACGGTGCAAAGGCAGTATGCTCTAGACATGCTCTCACGCTATGGGATGACGGCTTGTAAGCCAGTTTCAGTTCCCTTAGAGCAGAATGTCAAGTTAAGAGCAGATACAGGTGATGTCTTAGAAGATCCAACTATGTATCGGCAGATGGTTGGTAGTCTGATTTATATGACGATCACTAGGCCTGATCTTAGTTATGCAGTTGGCTTGGTTAGCCAGTTTATGCAGACGCCTAGAAAGCCACATTTGGATGCTGTGAGGAGGATCCTCAGATATGTGAAGTCCACTGTGCAGTATGGGCTTCACTACAGATCTTTTGGTGACCTCATCTTGTTCGGGTACACTGATGCCGATTGGGCAGGTAGTTCTATAGACAGGAGGTCCACATCTGGGTATGTATTCAGCATTGGAAGTGCCGCTATCACGTGGTCTTCCAAGAAGCAACCCACAGTTGCATTGTCATCTACAGAGGCTGAGTACAGAGGGGCAGCATTGGCCGCTTGTGAGTCTATATGGTTATGCAGCCTACTTGCAGATTTGGGGAAGTATGTCAAGGATCCTGTTGCTCTCTATTGTGATAACATGAGCAGTATTCAGCTTGCTAGTAACCCAGTGTTTCATGCACGTACAAAACACATAGAGGTTCACTACCATTTCATAAGAGAGAAGGTCCTGGCAGGTCAGATTGACATGCCCTATGTGCAGACAGGAGAGCAGGTTGCTGATATCTTCACGAAGGCGCTGCCTCGAGAGAAATTTGAGAACTTCCGATTCTTCATGGGAGTTCACAAGCTCGACTCGAGCTTGAGGGGGAGTGTGGGGGAGTGTTGCAGATATGGCAAGCTCCAGCCGTCATCATCCACCTGATGGATGATCTTATTGTGTGGATGTCATTCTATCGGCAGTATGTATAGCGGAGTAAGCGATAGCTACCCGCCAGTTGTTCATCTAGGATTTGATATTACTAGATAGACTTATGTCTTGTACACTATGACCACTATGTTAGTCATATGTGGACTTAGAGTATGATGGAATAAAAAAGTAAGAAAAGGGGACACACAGAGTAGTCTTCCTACTACTCCTCAACACTTGTGTCTTGTGCTCATTGTCTCTCCACCTCCTCCTTCTCTTTTAACAACACTCACTACAGGTGCATGTGAGGCTATATGGCTCAGAAGACTATTGTCAGAAACAGATTACTTTGATGAGTCAAAGCCAACAACAATATACTATGATAATCAATCGGCTCAAGCATTGGCCAAAAATCCAGTATATCACTCTAGGACAAAGCACATTGATGTCAGAGAGCACTTCATCATAGAAAGAGTGTTACTTGGTGACATCACTTTGCAGCATTGTGATAGCAAAAAGAATGTTGTAGACATCTTTACCAAACCACTCGATAAAGAGCTATTCGAGAAACACCGACTAGCTCTTGGTTTGACGCAGAGGAAGGACATTCCCATTAAAGGGGTGTGATGGAATGTAATGCTCAGTCCTTCTTCGATTCCCTAGAATCATCATCTTGAGGGAAGGCCTACTTCATGATGTTGATCTTGAGGGAAGGTGTTGAGAGTTCATGCTCAACATCATGTGATCATGTGTGCATAGCACCATCACGTGATCATATGTGCATAGCACTAACCTTATAGAGTGCTATAAAGGAAAGGGTTAGATCCCCTAACCCTAACCCTAAAAGGATTTGTATATATTCTATTTTTTCAACTAAATCTAGTGTACAGTTAGTCATTTGTGGTGTGCTCTCTAGTTGTGCCCTCTCTCCTCATCTCCACTCTTCTCCTCTCCCCTCTTCATATTTTGTCATAGTAGTGTTTTATGGATCATGAGAGGATATGATTATGGCCTCTTGAGCTAGAGTTGCAAAGAAAAATTTGTTTTGAAAAATCAATTAGGGTCCCCTACCATTGGATTCTATTGTAGTGGACCAATGGACCAATGGAGAAGAGTAATTCTAGATGGGGATTCCCTTGGGGTGTCCTTACTTGCCCTTAAAACTTTGTAAATTGGCCTTTACAATCTTGGAAATAGTGACTTTATGCTTGGGATGGTCTTGGAATGTTTACCTTGCGAATATGTCATGGAGAATCTACGTACTTTGGACATGAAATTATGGCAATTAGGTCTCGAATGATTTTAGCCCTAAACAATTATATATCCTCCTTTGAATATTTGAGCTCCAAAGAGTCTTCCGATGAGATATGTGGCTTAAGTGAGAAAATTTCTTTGAAAATCAACATGCAGTTGTAGGCAACTCTCCACCCACAACTATGCCCATCTTCTTGCTCTACTACTAAACGCTTTTGGAAGTCTACCGAGTCTTTGTACTGTCCTATTTCTCTGATAGCAGATACCAACTTCTCAATCGACCTGCTCATCATGACATATTAAAAAACTTAGTGTGTCTATTACATAAGGTACATAATATAGAAGTAACAACAGATTAATAGAATACTTACGTTTGCACTGAGCCATGAAAGCCTACAATCGAGTTAACAAACCAACAATAGTTGTCTTCAAGGTCCCAAACCACCAGACTCCAATGTTTCCTACACGAATAATTAAGAACTATTATATTTTAACACAATGTTGCCAGTATAAGATGAAAATAAAGGTTGCCATGATACTTACATCTCGTGATATGCCATAAATAGGACTCGCACGCCATGTAAATGTAAAGGATGTAACCATTTACAAACATCGGCTATCGTCTTTCTGCTATCGCTAAGTATAGGAGAAAGGAGGGAATCCAACATATACACATGGTTTTGTACGGCTCTACCAAATCGTGAGATAACTATATTGCACCAACAAATAAATGAATATTAGCTTATTAGATTTAATCAAAATATTGAATTATCAAGCAGAGAAAAAGTTTGTATCAAACTTGAGAATGGCCATCATAATGTTGTTATTGACCTCATTTGAAGCTCTAGAGAGGATTGAAATCTCCTCTCCCCCAAATTCAAGATACTGAGGTCTATGTTGAATCATAACCCTAACATTCAAAGAGCTTCCCAATTAAAGAGCTTCCCAATTCTTCCAATGAAGCCATGTTTGTAGAGTTGAGGTCTTCTATCCCCTTTGACTCTTTGACGGCATTCATTTCGCACTCCTCTGAGCCATTATCTATTTGCCTTGTGGGAGGGTCCATAATGTTGCCCTTAATGATTGCTCGAATGGTACATGTTATAAATGCATAGAGATGCAAATCCGTATATGTTGACAGTGTGGTGTCATTTTGTATCTCAAAAATTTGACCAAGTACCAAAAAGCAATTGCAGCCCACCCTCCATCCACAATTATAGATGTGGCTATTCTCTTGATGTGATACCTGACATGTTATATACTCTATTTGTTGTGCCAAGTCACATTGCCGCATTACTGTGTCGATAGCACCTACTAACTTTCAAGCTGATCTGCACATCAAAACATATAACAACAGTGAATATGTGTATTGCATATCAATCTACATGTCAAGAAGTGACAACAAGTGTAGTCTATACTTACTCTAACACAGTGCCATGGACGTATGTCATTGAGTTGGCAAAGAAGCACTTCTTCACAAAGATGTCCATGACTACTAGACTCCAATGTGAGCTGCATTATCAATAAAGAGTAATTACTGTGTTTGAGACAATTCTAGCAATGCATAGAAAAAACAAGTAGGGTTTGATGCTTACTTCTCTCCATATTGACTTCATCCATTTCTTCTCCCTCTATTGCTTGTAAACAAATATGAGAGATTAGATTCATTATCTTTAAATTTAAATCTTATTTGAAAAATTGTATTTAGTTGAGAAATAGAGAGTTCATACCACTAAGTATTGTCGTAGTGGCCTTTTTTCATAACCCTGCGGGCCATAATTATCAAAGAAGGCATCATCATGTTTTCATCCACCAACCTCTCTTTGAACGGGTCATGTAAGTCCATCTTTTCATCATCATCAACTGGGACATTATGATCTTCAAGGTAATCATCCATGTCATCAGTGTCCTTGTGGTCTATCTCTTTTTCATAGCCTGTGGTTAGATCTGCTTAAAGCTGAAAATAAGCCATGAAATGCTTATTTTCAATAATATTTGTGGAGTTGCCTTTTCTAAGAAGATCCTCAAATAAATATCCCATCCTGCACAAGGTGACCTCCCAACCTGCCGGTAGCAAATTCTCCATCATGGTAAGCAATATACTCCCACTTTTTGCAGGACTTCCATAGTTGTTTTTTTGATAATGTATGGACCTGGGAATATCTTGCTCTTCTAGCATCAATCTCAAATTATTTGCATTCCCTCTTATGTTCTTTTGTAAGGAGTGATCAGGGTTGGGACTCTGCATACACAAAAAGAATGATTCAAGAGATTGAATCGCTATGCCACATTCTCTCTTGCCTCTCTTTGCTGCATAAACACCACTATAGATCTTCAAATCTAATGAATATGCTCGTTCTAGAGTAACCTGCATGGCTTCTTTGTCTTTTTTATCAACAAAAATGACAATGTTGCAAATTGCCACTTTGCTAATGGTGGTATATACTATTCTATCACTGAAGTTATGGATATCATCGCTAGAAACTTCATTGATAAAGAATAGTTGTGGCTTATCCCATGCTGACTCATTCTTGAAGAAGTCATCTTCTGAGACTCCCCTGAAGTTCACAAGCTTTCCAGACTCTGCCGTAACCTCTACATTGAATTGAAAGCTTTGGTGCATATCTGTCGGCATCCTTATCTCGTTGATTAATCTTTCCACATATGCAACCACCTGTTGTGGGATTTCTTTTCTCATATAAGAGGTTACTATTTCTGACCCATCTTCATCCTTTTTAATCCACCTGTTTGCCCATAGCTTTACCTTGGGTGTTGACAAAGAAGCTATATGCTTCACCACATTATAGTCAATGTTACAATGAGTAAGTGGAATTTGTTTCTCTGACAGCAAATACTTAATGGCACTATGCACTGCATCACGCCTCACCTGTACATTGATGCATTCTTCCATGCAGTGGTCTTTGTCTTTTTTTCCAAAAAACCATTCTTTCTTTAAAATTTTTTGTGCTGCCATGGATGCATACTTGTCAGGTAAGTACTTTATAGGCCTCCACATCCTTGCCGTCAACTCCTTCTTATCCATTACCTTTGACTTTCCAGAGATAAACAAAGGAGCTTCATAGGTCAACTGTCCATGCTCACAAGCAATGCACATTTCAAGCATCTCATTGAACACTTCAACACGACGAAATATGATAGAAGTGTAGTCGGCATATCTGTCCCTCACCACCTTGAGGCTTGTCATACTTTCTTCTCGCTCTTGAGTTCCCCTAGGCACAACTGCACTCAAAGAAGTATAGAAGTTTGTGAGTGTGTTGGCATTTGCTTTTGTGACCTTTCACTTCAAATCAGGATTTGGAGAACCAAATGTTGTCCATATAACCCTTGCCTTCTGTAATACCTCTGATGTTGAGGATATCTTACGCTTTCCATGGACATAATGATTAAGTCTTTCGGACTCAATCAAATACTTGATCTCATGCTTGAATATACAGATTGTTGCAGGATAATAATGGAATGAACTTATCTTTGCAAATTGTTCTGAAGTGAGTCTTTTGACCTCCTTTGCTTCCTTTGCGATCTGATTACAAGCATAAGCCCAATGTTGACCATCAATGGGCTGGAATCTGCAATGAAGGAGGAATTCCTTCTTTGCTTCCTTTAGCATATTCTCACCTTGTGCCTCTTCGCCTTGTTCATGTGGAATATTTTTAAGAGTGTCTTTAAAGAATCGACTGAAGGTTTCCTCAAAATGTGTAGGCTCTGTAAATGTTATTGGATCCAGAAAACTATTTTTGATTGGACAAAACATTATTGGGTGCAAGACCACATTGCTTGCCACAGGTTTCTTACCATCTCTCAAAGCCTCGTATATTTGCAGTGCATAGGATATATCAAGGCTTCGACTATTAGTAAAGATAGATGCAGCTTCCACATCTTTGGCATTCACAAACCACGTCCTTTGACCCCATATATATCCAACATCATCATCTGTAACTCCTTCATTAAGACGTAGATTAAGATTTTTTATTGATGTGAGTTCATCCTGATCATCTTCAACCTCGGGTTCTGAGTCTTCTTCATCTTTCTCTTCTTTTAACTGTTTTTCATCCACATTATCTCTCTCTACAGTGGGACGATGCCTTTTTTTACTGCTTGGAACCGTGGCTCTTGCAGTACTAGCCTTTTGCATTTCACGTCGTGGTTTGCTAGCAAGAGCTTCTAGCATAACTGCAGTGGATCGACCTTGATTTTCTTCAATTTTTTAAAATTCCCGTGCACTCAAGGCTTGTGTTTCATCATCCTTAGTTACATCCACCATTTCTTGCTCTAGAAGTTTGCACTCATGTTCTACATGTTTGTGACAGTGTGAATGTTCTTCTTGTCCCTGCATTGAAGTCTATGCTTTTTGATCTCCTTCATGTGAAGATCCTTGAATACGAGGAGCATATTGTGCATCCTGAAAGTACTCAAACATTATCTTTGCATGCATCCTTTTTGCCACCACACTAGGAAATTGCTCCCAAGTATATGAAAGAGCCTTCAATGCACTTTGCAGCTCTGGAAACTTTGATGGTTGAGGAGGAGGCTGTTGAGATATCGAGCTCCACTCTTGATATGCCAGGGTGACTGTTGTGAATTTATGTCACCGACTTGTTAGCTGCAGATGCGGTTGGTACACCGCCCATGAATAATAGCTGGATGACAGCTATCCTTATCTACTCTAGTTCATGGCTCAGTTAGTATGCCACCTTAATTAGTTGAGTTTGGTTTGAGACCCACATATAGGGTTCTTCTATTTCTTTGTGCTTGAGTTCTTTTGGCTTTCACAACTAAGAAGAGGAAAACTGTTTCCAGCCTCCACCTGTGTGTGTATTCCCCCATTGTGCATGTGAGAAAGCCCCAAGTGAGACTCCTTCCCTCTCTCCCACTATCTTCACATGGTATCAGAGCCTTGTTCGTGATAAGCAGCTCAAGAAAGCAAACCAAGTTCGTGGTGTCCTGGTAAGAGGACAAGTGTTGCTTTCCTATTTTGAGTTTGGGAGCAAATCTCTGCAGGTAGCACAGCCAGAAGTGCAAGAGTGCATTGTCTTAGATTGAGACGCCCTTCGTGGTGTGGCGAGAGGGCAGTATATGCTACGGGATAGGGTAAAGCCCTGGGTGACTTTATTTTTCTGATAACGGGCCATTTTGGGGCCCGTTCTTCATGGCCACTCAGAAAAAGGCCCTGTTTTTGCTGTGCGACCACTGCTCGGCTGGTTAGTGAAAAGTTGCCACAAAAATTGCATCGTATGCTTGTGTGCAAAGATATTGGGAGTTGCAAAATCATGCTTGTTGCCTGTTGATGCAAAATCGTCACTAGGAAGTGACTGTGTGGTCAAATACCACTTTCGTTAGTTTTGTAGATCTGCCCATGTGAGGCAAAAGCTGTGTTTTTCGCAGTGACAGAATATTTTGCAGTGTTCTGTAATGGCATCTGATTCTCTTTCACAGATTGTCACAGAAAAGCTTGACAAGAACAACTTCCAGGCATGGAAGTTTAGAATGACGAATTTCCTTATGGGAAAAGGCTATTGGGAGTTCATTATAGGAAATGAAGAAGAACTAGTTCTTCCTAATATTCCCAATCAACAGGAAATGCAAGCATTTAAAGGATGGCATGAGAGAGCCAGAAAAGTTATGTACTGGCTGTCTATCAGTATTTCGGATTCTATGATTGTGCATATTTAGGATGCAAGTATGCCAAAGGAGGCATGGGATACTTTGGCAAAAATGTACAGCACAAATACGCAAGCCAGGAAAATGAAGCTCAAATAGGAGTTGCACAATGTGTAGAGAAAAAATTTGAGCATAAATGACTACCACATGAAGGTGAAGAAAATTGTAGATGCACTTGCTTCCATTGGGTCGCCAGTTGAAGATGATGATCTAGTTTCTGTGACCTTGAATGGTCTAGGAAAGGATTATGCACAGTTCCAGACATCCATTGCCGTCCGTGAAAAATTTCCTGATTTTGAAGAGTTGTTTGCTCTTCTAATTTTTGAAGAGCAGAGAAATGGGGGTGCATCTTCTTCAGGAGGAACTTCAAAAGAAACTATCTTCTACTCAAATGCTGGAAGAGGTAGAGGCAGAGGTAGAGGAGGCCAATTTACAGGCCATGGTAGAAATCAAAATATGCAGCAAACTCAAGAAAACCAGTCCTATGGAGGAGGACGTGGTAACTCTAGAGGCAGGGGGAGCCAAAGAGGCCGTGGTGGATGGCAGAGAGGCCAAAATGCAAACAACAATGTTGCATGCTACTACTGTGGTAAAATGGGTCATATGGCTAAGGACTGCTACAAAAAGTAGAATGACATTATGAATGGAAAATTGCAGCAAGGTAATTATGCATCTTCTAGTAGACAGGGTGATGACAGAAATGAGCATCTATTTATGGTGCAGCACATGACCAATTCTGTGACAAGTGCAGAAAAACAAAATGATGTGTGGTATGTTGACTCAGGTGCATCAAACCACATGACAGGTCATGCAGAGTGGATGCAGGATGTAAGGAAAATGGAAAAACTAGGATTTGTGGAGACTGGTGATGATACTGCACATCCTATTGTGCAGATTGGTAAAATTCCTTTGTCTATGCAGGATGGGAAAAAGAAATACCTGTCTGATGTATTTCATGTCCCAAACATCACCAAGAACCTGGTTTCTGTTGGTCGAATGGTTGAGCAGGGCTTGCAGGTCAGATTTAATCCTCATGGATGCTTTGTTGAGGATATGAAAAATAACGGTCGCTTGATAGCAAGAGGAAAGAAGAAGGGCAGGATGTTTATGTTGGATGCGGACATGCCTAAATTGAGTGCAGTAATGTTTGCACATGGGACCGGTGTAGTTGCAGATATTGATATCTGGCATAAATGCATTGGTCATGTTAATATACAGCGACTTAAATCAATGCAAGCCCAAAATATTGTTGCAGGATTGCCTAAATTCAAGGTTGCAGAAATGCATAAGGTTTGTGAAGCCTGTCAATTTGAAAAACAGGTAAGGAAACCATTTCCTAGGCATGTTCAAGAGAGTAAAAAGCCATTGGAATTAATCCACTCTGATGTGTGGACTACTAAAGCTGCATCCATTGGAGGCTGTCACTATTTTATCACTTTTATTGATGACTTCAGCAAAAAAGTTTGGGTGTATTTTATGAAAAAGAAAAGTGAAGTGTTTGGGCACTTCAAAGCTTTTAAAGCTATGGTTGAAAAAGAAACAGGCCTGTAAATAAAATCCTAAGGTCAGATGGAGGGGGAGAGTACCTCTCAAATGAGTTTG
This sequence comes from Dipteris shenzhenensis, assembly GCF_047967505.1. Lineage (NCBI taxonomy): Eukaryota > Viridiplantae > Streptophyta > Polypodiopsida > Gleicheniales > Dipteridaceae > Dipteris > Dipteris shenzhenensis. The sequence continues at coordinate 41,690,583 of NC_141616.1, read as the reverse complement.
CAAGGTTCCTGCATGAGCATGGCATAAAGCAGCAATATTCATACAGTCATACCCCACAGCAAAATGGACTTGCAGAAAGGAAAAACAGGCATATTGGAGAGGTATCTCGGGCCATGCTAAATGAGAAAGATCTACCAGATTACTATTGGGCTGAAGCCATTGCTACAGCAGTTTACATAATAAACAGGACTCCCACTGCAGCAATACATGGCATGACGCCAGAGGAGATGTATACTGGTAGGAAACCAGACATTTCTCATTTGAAAATTTTTGGTTTCATTGCCTATGTTCATGTGCCAGATGAGTTGAGGTCCAAGTTGGATCCAAAAGCTGAGAAGTCCGTCTTTATTGGTTATTCTCTGCAGCAGAAAGGGTATAGATGCTATAACCCTTCTACTCGTAAGTTTGCAATGAGCAGAGATGTTGTTTTTTATGAGATGAGCAGCTGGTATAAACCAGTAAATGTGATGATTGATGTAGATGCACAAAATGGTAATCCTGCACAGAATTCACAACAGCAATCACAAAATATCAGTGGACCTACAGTGTCCTCTAGCAGTGGTTCACATACTTCGCCATGGACAGGTAGATTGAGATTAAGAGAATCTCCTCAAAGAAATGCAGATAGTGGTATGCAGGTATCACAAAAAGGAAAAGAGAAGGTAGATTAGCCCATGTTTGATGTGAATGCAGGTCACTCTTATGTGGATGGTGAATCCAGTGGCTCAGAATAGAGCATTGATGATGAGTTGGGTATTCCTTCTATTGTTACACCTGGAGTAAGGAAAACCAAGGATGTTTTGAGAGCACCTGGAAGTGAGCCTTTTTTGCGCAGGTCTACCAAAGCTAGGTATCCTGTGGATAGGCTGAAATATGATGGATTTACAGCCATTCACTATGCCTATATGGTCAAAGTGATACAGGAACCAGAACCCACTTCTTTTGAGCAAGCCATTGGAAATGAAAAATGGGAGAAAGCCATGGATGAAGAAATGGATGCCTTGGAAGCCAATGCTACATGGGAATTAGTGCCTTTGCCTAAAAACAAGAATGCAATTGGCTGTAAGTGGATTTATAAGATCAAGCACAATGCAGATGGTTCTATGAATAGATACAAGGCAAGATTAGTTGTCAAGGGGTATGCACAGACATATGGCATTGATTATGAAGAAACATTCAGTCCGGTTGCAAGGATGGCAACTATAAGAGCAGTCATTGCTATGGCTACATCAAAGGTATGGTCTTTACATCAGATGGATGTAAAGAATGCCTTCTTGCATGGTGATTTGCAAGAAGAGGTCTATATGGAGCAGCCAGCAGGTTATGTTCATGCTATTCATCCTGAGTTCTTTTGTAGGTTGAAGAAAGCCTTGTATGACTTGAAGCAAGCACCTAGAGCATGGTCTGACAAGATAGGACAGTATCTTGTCACTATTGGCTTTCAGATTTCCAAGGCAGATTTCTCACTCTATGTGAGAAAAACAGAGAAAGGGATTATGCTGCTTGTCATTTATGTTGATGATTTGATCATCATAGGTGATAGTGATGAAGATATCCTTCATGTGAAAATGCTATTTAAGCAGAAGTTTGAGATGAAGGATTTGGGAGAGCTACGTTATTTCTTGGGCATTGAGGTGATTAGATCACCAAGTGGGATATAGCTCTTGCAAAGGCAGTATGGATTGGACATGCTGTCCAAATATGGGATGACAGGCTGTAAGCCTATTTCAGTTCCTTTGGAGCAGAATGTGAAGCTAAGCACAGATGCAGGTGAGCTTTTGGAAGACCCTACTATGTACAGATGCATAGTAGGAAGTTTGATTTATATGACTATTACCAGGCCAGATTTAAGCTATGCTGTTGGATTGGTAAGTCAGTTTATGCAGGCTCCAAGGAAACCACATTTGGATGTGGCTAGATGCATACTCAGGTATGTGAAGTCCACATTGTAGTATGGACTATTTTATGAGGCTGGGGTTCAGATACAATTGCATGGATACACTAATGCTGATTGAGCTGGTAGTACTTCTGATAGACGATCTACTAGTGGGTATGTGTTCTCTTTTGGGAGTGTTGCAGTCACCTGGAGCAGCAAGAAACAGCCTACAGTTGCCTTGTCGAGCACAGAGGCTGAGTACAGGGGTACAGCAATGGCTGCATGTGAGGTAGCTTGGTTGCATAAGCTACTTTATGATATGCATCAGTCTACAGATGGGTCAGTTGTCATTTATTGTGACAACATGAGCAGTATACACTTGGCAAATAACCCAGTCTATCATGCTAGAAAAAAGCATATTGAGGTGCATTATCACTATGTGCGGGAGAAGGTTTTACTAGGTCTTATTGATCTAGTTTATGTCAGCACAGAAGATCAGGTAGCTGACATATTCACGAAGGCATTGGGCGCAGAGAAGCTGTGCAAGTTCAGAGACCTGCTTGGTGTGCAAGAATTGGGATTGAGCTGGAGGGGGAGTGTTGAGATATCGAGCTCCACTCGTGATATTCCAGGGTGCATTTTGTGAATTTATGTCACCGACTTGTTAGCTGCAGATGCGGTTGGTACACCGCCCACGAATAATAGCTAGATGACAGCTATCCTTATCTACTCTAGTTCGTGGCTCAGTTAGTATGCCACCTTAGTTAGTTGAGTTTGGTTTGAGACCCACATATAGGGTTCTTCTATTTTTTTGTACTTGAGTTCTTTTGGCTTTCACAACTAAGAAGTGGAAAATTATTTTCAGCCTCCACCTGTGTGTGTATTCCCCCATTGTGCATGTGAGAAAGCCCCAAGTGAGACTCCTTCCCTCTCTCCCACTATCTTCACAGAGGCATCACAAAGGTCTTTGAGTCTTTCCTTGACACAACAAAATGAAGACCACCAACTTCAGGATCTGAACTCTTTGTAAAAATATCCATAAAAGTCTCTTTTGGCTCTATCATTATGCCTACTACAAGGCTTGAAGTCATATCTTTTTTGAAGAAAGTAGCATCCCATGGATCTTCAACACCATTGAACTCCCTTTTTGACATAAGTAGAAAGAGTCTCTTTTTCTTTTGATGAATAAACCAAGCTCTTCTGACCATGTGATATCGAGTCCACCTATTAAAGCCATTGGGGCTATATTCCTTTCCTTTCAAATTCAAAGTGACATCAGAAACCCATTCTCTGATCTCATAGTCATTTAGGATAGCCACCGCATTAGTTGATTGCTCCATAATCCTACAAGAAAAGATAATGAAGAATTTAGATACCTACAAGTAAAGTACAATATACAACGCTTGATACAATAAATGTGGAAAATAGCCCAAAAGGCTTTACAAGGCTTCATATGGCAATAAATGTGGGAAATAGCCTAGAAGGCTTTACAAGGCTTAAATATTTATCGTCAATAAAGCTTTACAATAATATAAAATGTCATCTAGTGATAAAGCTTCAATCTTCGTGAAGACATGTAAACTACAAGTAAAGTACAATATCTTCAATCTTCAATCTTCAATCTACAAGTAAAGTACAATATACAACGCTTGATACAATAAATGTGGGAAATAGCCCAAAAGGCTTTACAAGGCTTCATATGGCAATAAATGTGGGAAATAGCCTAGAAGGCTTTACAAGGCTTAAATATTTATCGTCAACAAAGCTTTACAATAATATAAAATGTCATCTAGTGATAAAGCTTCAATCTTCGTGAAGACATGTAAACTGTCCATCCATTGATTTGCCCTCTAGTCATAAAGCTTCAATCTTCGTGATGACATGTAATCTGTCCATCCATTGATATCTGTGCACTGATACCCAACTGATGCAATCTACCCACTAAAAACTGTTCCACTGATATCCACTTATGCAGCCCACATGATATCCACTTATGCAGCCCACTAATACTCATTAAATAGTGAATGGTCGGGATGGTCGGGTTTATTAAAAGGTGCTTCATATGACAATAAATGTAAAAAATAGCATAGAAGGCTTTACAAGGTTTTTTATGATAATAAATGAGCTTAAATATTTATACAAATGCAATAAAAATAACCAATAATCATCAAGCTCCAATATGTCCCATGACATGTAATCTGTCCACTGATATATGTAATCTGTCCACTGATATCTGCTCATGCAATCTGCCCACTGATAAACTTCTTGGTAAATGGTAAAAGGTCTTATTTAATAGCATGTTATGAGTGTTAAACCGCATGTGAGCGAAGGGACTGACAATGATTAGGAACTAGTTAGAAAAATTTGAGCATGGCTTCGATTGGCAACTTGGAGAATTGTCTCTCCTCTAAGGCAATCTAATCTATGCTAAACTATGCTAAACCAACCGTCGAAGTGAAGAAAAGCAATAAATAATTTCTTTTTCTGTGCTCATTTTAATGTGCTGGGGTTTAAGAGGCTTAAATATGCAAAAGAAGGGGTTTTGATGTAGAGGCTAAACCTGCATGTGAGAGAAATGAAGAACAAGTATCTAAAGAAAAGCTAACATTATTCAATTTAAAAGATGAATATATATAAAAATATTATCTCACCTTCAAAACAAACCATAAATTCACTCTTTTATAAATTTTTAAAAGTATAATATAAAACATGTAAATATATAAAACTCTCTTTACTTTCTCTCTCTCTCTCGACTCCTAAATCTCTCTGTAGCCATAGTCAAGACACCTCATTCTCTCTCTTAATCTCTCTCTCTCTCTCTCTCTGACAACTCTTATGTGTTTCCCTCTTTGTTCTCATCCCACTCATTCTCTCTCTTAGTTTATCTCAAGTCTCTCTTTCTCTCCCTCCCATGGCGGCTAAGATTTTTCATTCTCTCTCTTTATCTCTCTCTCTCTCCCTAAGATTTGTAATTATTTCTCTCTCTCTCTCCATCTCTCCCCTCTCTCTCTCTCTCTCCTCTTCTCTCTCTCTCTCTCTCTTAGCCTCTCTACCTCCCTACCTCTATCCTCTTGGCCGCTAGGATTTGTCATTCTTTCCCTCTCTATGTCTCTCTCTCTCTCTCTGTGAATTCTCTCTCTTAATCTCTCTCAGCCTTCCTCCCTCCCTCCCTTGGCGGCCACGGCCGTGAGAAGTCTCTCTCTCTCTCTCTCTCTCTCTCTCTCTCTCTACCTCCCTCTCTTGGCGGCCATAGCCGCTAGAAGTTTCATTCTCTCTCCCTCTCTCTTTATCTCTCTCTCCCTAAGTCTCCCTCCTCTCTTCTCTCTCTCTCTCTCTCCCTCTCCCTCCCTACTCTCTCCCTCCCTCTAGCACAGAAGTTTCATTCCTTCCTCTCTCTCTCCCTCTCTCTCTCTTTCTCTCTCTCTCTCTCTCTCTCTTTCTCTCTCTCTCTCTCTCTCTCTCTCTCCCTCTCTCTCTTTCTCTCTCCCTAAGTCTCCCTCTTCTCTTCTCTCTCTCTCTCTCTCTCTCCCTCTCCCTCCCTCTCTTTCTTTTCCTCCCTACTCTTCTAGCAGAGAAGTTTCATTCCCTCTCTCTCCCTCTCTCTCTTTCTCTCTCTCTCTCTCTCTCTCTCTCTCTCTCTCTCTCTCTCTCTCCCTCTCTCTCTTTCTCTCTCCCTAAGTCTCCCTCTTCTCTTCTCTCTCTCTCTCCCCCTCTCCCTCCCTCTCTTTCTTTCCCTCCCTACTCTTCTCTCTCATTGCCGCCAGGAGACTCTCTTCTCTCTCTCCCTCTCTCAGCTCTCTCTTTCTTTCCCTCCCTACTATTCTCTCTCATTTAAGGAACCCCTCTTCTCTCTCTTAATCTCTTGTCTCTCTCCCTCTCTCTCTTTCTCTCCCTCCCTACTCTTCCCTCTCATTTCTCATTCTCTGTCTCCCTTTGGTGGCCATGTCTCAGCTCTCTCTTTCTTTCCCTCCCTACTCTTCTCTCTCATTTAAGGAGCCCCTCTTCTCTCTCTTCATCTCTTGTCTCTCTCCCTCTCTCTCTTTCTCTCCCTCCCTACTCTTCTCTCTCATTTCTCATTCTCTCTCTCCCTTTGGCGGCCACGGCCCCGAAGAGCCCCTCTTCTCTCTCTTAGTTTCTCTCTTTCCCTCTCTCCTGTTGCCACGTTTCATTCTCTTAAACATCTTTCTCTCTCCCTCTCTCTCCCTCTCTCTCTTTCTCTCTCTCTCTCTCTCCCTCTCTCTCTTTCCCTCTCTCTCTCTTTCCCTCTCTCTCCCTCTCTCTCTTTCTCTCTCTCTCCCTCTCTCTCCCTACTCTCTCCCTCCCTCAAGCAGCCACGGCCGCCAGGAGACCTTCTTCTCTCTCTTAATCTCTCTCCCCCTCTCTCCTCTCTCTTTCTTTCCCTCCCTACGTCTCCTCTTCTCTCTCTTAATCTCTCTTCCCCTCTCTCCTCTCTCTTTCTTTCCCTCCCTACTCTTCTCTCTCATTTAAGGAGCCCCTCTTCTCTCTGTGAAACTCTCTCTCTCTCTCTCTCCCTCTCTCCTCTCTCTCTTTCTCTCCCTCCCTACTCCTCTCATTTCTCATTCTCTCTCTCATTTCTATTCTCTCTCTCCCTTTGGCGGCCACGGCCGCCAAGAGCCCCTCTTCTCTCTCTTAATTTCTCTCTTTCCCTCTCTCCTCTCTCTTTCTCTCCCTCCCTATTCTCTCTCATTTCTCAAATTTACAAACTCAAATATAAATAAGAAACTAATTAAAATAGAACTCAAAAACTCAAATAAGAAACTATTTTAAAAAGAATTGTAATGCCTTCTAAAAAACCCCCCTCCTCAAAAACTTTAACAATAAACTAATTGAAAAAGAATTGTAAGTAAAGAAAAAGAATTACAAGACGAATTTTAAGAAATAAAACTCAAAAACTTTAACAAGAAACTAATTGAAAAAGAATTATAAGTAAAGAAAAAGAATTACAAGACGAATGAAAAAGAATGCAAGTACCTGGAAAAAGTGAAAAAAGTAAGGCTCCGCTTATCCTTTCTCTTCAGCTCTTGGTTGCTTCAATGAAATGAGGAGAGAGTGAGAATGAATGAATGGAAAGAAGAGTATATATAAGAAAAACTAGCCTCTCCTCCCATGCATAAATTTGAATTCTCAAAAAAGAGAGGGAAATTTGAATTCATTATAAATTTGAATTCAAATTTATGTTCAACATTCTTCTTATACTTTCTTCTCGTACGTTCCTTTTGAATTCAAATTTGTGTTCAATATTCTTCTTGATACTTTCTTCTCGTAAGTCCCTTTCATTCTTCTCGTAAGTCAAATCTTATTTGTCGCTCTTGCTCGTGATAGTAAGTCAAATCTTATTTGAGCAAGAATCTTATTTGTCGCTCTTGCTCGTGATAGTTCTACTCTTAGTTGTAAGGATTCAAATTTGTGTTCAACATTCTTCTTGATACTTTCTTCTCATAAGTCCCTTTCATTCTTTTCCTAAGTCAAATCTTATTTGTCGCTCTTGTAAGAATTCGACCTCTCTCCCTCTACTCCCTCGCTTCTCTCTCCCTCACTCTCTCTCTCTCTCTCCCTCTACTCCTTCTACTCCCTCACTCTCTCTCTCTCTCCCATACCTTCCCCACTCACTCTCTCTCTCTTTCTCTCTCCCTCCCCTCACTCTCTCTCTCCCTCCCCTCCCTCCTCTCTGTGAGGAGAGTGGGAGAGAGGGAAGGAGTCTCACTTGCGGCTTTCTCACATGCACAATGGCGGAATACACACAAAGGTGGAGGCTGAAAACAGTTTTCCTCTTCTTAGTTGTGAAAGCCAAAAGAACTCTAGTACAAAGAAATAGAAGAACCCTATATGTGGGTCTCAAACCAAACTCAACTAACTAAGGTGGCATACTAACTGAGCCACGAACTAGAGTAGATAAGGATAGCTGTCATCCAGCTATTATTCATGGGCGGTGTACCAACCGCGTCTGCAGCTAACAAGTCGGTGACATAAATGCACAACGGTCACCCTGGCATATCGCGAGTGGAGCTCGATATCTCAACACTCCCCCTCGAGCTCAATCCCAATTCCTGCATAGTAGGTCTCTGAACTTGCGCAGCTTCTCTGCGCCCAATGCTTTCGTGAATATGTCAGCTACCTGATCCTCTGTGCTGACATAAACTAGATCAATAAGACCTAGTAAAACCTTCTCCCGCACATAGTGATAATGCACCTCAATGTGCTTTGTTCTAGCATGATAGATTGGGTTATTTGCCAAGTGTATGCTGCTGATGTTGTCACAATAAATGACAACTGGCCCATCTGTAGACTGATGCATATCATAGAGTAGCTTATGCAACCAAGCTACCTCGCATGTAGCCATTGCTGCACCCCTGTACTCAGCCTCTTGCTCGACAAGACAACTGTAGGCTGTTTCTTGCTGCTCCAAGTGACTGCAGCACTCCCAAAAGAGAACACATATCCACTGGTAGATCGTCTATCAGAAATACTACCAGCCCAATCAGCATCAGTGTATCCATGCAACTGTATCTAAACCCCAGCCTCATAAAATAGTCCATACTGCAACGTGGACTTCACATACCTGAGTATGCGTCTAGCCGCATCCAAATGCGGTTTCCTTGGAGCCTGCATAAACTGACTTACCAATCCAACAGCATAGCTTAAATCTGGCCTGGTAATAGTCATATAAATCAAACTTCCTACTATGCGTCTGATGCGTCTGTACATAGTAGGGTCTTCCAGAAGCTCACTTGCACTTGAGCTTAGCTTCACATTCTGCTCCAAAGGAACTGAAATAGGCTTACAGCCTGTCATCCCATATTTGGACAGCATGTCCAATCCATATTGCCTCTGCAAGAGCTGTATCCCACTTGGTGATCTAATCACCTCAATGCCCAAGAAATAACGCAGCTCTCCCAAATCCTTCATCTCAAACTTCTGCTTCAATAGCATTTTCACATGAAGGATATCTTCATCACTATCACCTGTGATGATCAAATCATCAACATAAATGACAAGCAGCATAATCCCTTTCTCTGTTTTCCTCACATAGAGTGAGAAATCTGCCTTGGAGATCTGAAAGCCAATGGTGACAAGATACTGTCCTATCTTGTCAGACCATGCTCTAGGTGCTTGCTTCAAGCCATACAAGGCTTTCTTCAACCTGCAAACAAACTCAGGATGAACAGTATGAACATAACCTGGTGGCTGCTCCATAAGGACCTCTTCTTGCAAATCACCATGCAAGAAGGCATTCTTCACATCCATTTGATGTAAAGACCATCCCTTTGATGCAGCCATAGCAATGACTGCTCTTACAGTTGCCATCCTTGCAACCGGACTGAATGTTTCTTCATAATCAATGCCATATGTTTGTGCATACCCCTTGACAACTAATCTTGCCTTGTATCTATTCATAGAACCATCTGCATTGTGCTTGATCTTATAAACCCACTTACAACCAATTGCATTCTTGTCTTTAGGCAAAGGCACCAATTCCCATGTAGCATTTGCTTCCAAGGCATCCATTTCTTCATCCATGGCTTTCTCCCATTTTTCATTTCCCATGGCTTGCTCAAAAGAAGTGGGTTCTGGTTCCTGTATCACTTTGACCATATAGGCATAGTGAATGGCTGTAAATCCATCATATTTCATCCTATCCACAGGATACCTAACCCTGGTAGACCTGCGCAAAATAGGCTCACTTCTAGGTGCTCTCAAAACATCCCTGGTCTTCCTTACTCCAGGTGTAACAACAGAAGGAATACCCAACTCATCATCAATGCTCTGTTCTGAGCCACTGGATTCACCATCCACATAAGAGTGACCTGCATTCACATCAAACATGGGCTGATCTACCTTCTCTTTTCCTTTTCGTGATACCTGCGTACCACTATCTGCATTTCTTTGAGGAGATTCTCCTGATCTCAATCTGCCTGTCCATGGCGAAGTATGTGAACCATTGCTAGAGGACACTGCAGGTCCACTGATATTTTGTGATTGCTGCTGTGAATTCTGTGCAGCATTACCATTTTGTGCATCTACATCAATCATCACATTTACTGGTTTATACCAGCTGCTCATCTCATCAAAAACAACATCTCTGCTCACTGTAAACTTACGAGTAGAAGGGTTATAGCATCTATACCCTTTCTGCTGCAGAGAATAACCAATAAAGATGCACTTCTCAGCTTTTGGATCCAACTTGGACCTCAACTCAGCTGGCACATGAACATAAGCAATGCAACCAAAAATTTTCAAATGAGAAATGTCTGGTTTCCTACCAGTATACATTTCCTCTGGCGTCATGCCATGTATTGCTGCAGTTGGAGTCCTGTTCATTATGTAAACTGCTGTAGCAACTGCTTCAGCCCAATAATAATTTGGTAGATCTTTCTCATTTAGCATGGCCCGAGATACTTCTCTAATATGCCTATTTTTCCTTTCTGCAATTCCATTTTGCTGTGGGGTATGACTGCATGAATATTGTTGCTTTATACCATGCTCCTGCAAGAACCTTGCAAACTCATTTGAGAGGTACTCTCCCCCTCCATCTGACCTTAGGCATTTTACTTGCAGGCCTGTTTCTTTTTCAACCATAGCTTTAAAAGCTTTGAAGTGCCCAAACACTTCACTTTTCTTTTTCATAAAATACACCCAAACTTTTCTGCTGAAGTCATCAATAAAAGTGACAAAATAGTGACAGCCTCCAATAGATGCAGCTTTAGTAGTCCACACATCAGAGTGGATTAATTCCAATGGCTTTTTACTCTCTTGAACATGCCTAGGAAATGGTTTCCTTGCCTGTTTTCCAAATTGGCAGGCTTCACAAACCTTATGCATTTCTACAACCTTGAATTTAGGCAATCCTACAACAATATTTTGGGCTTGCATTGATTTAAGTCGCTGTATATTAACATGACCAATGCGTTTATGCCAGATATCAATATCTGCTACTACACCGGTCTCGTGTGCAAACATTGCTGCACTCAATTCAGGCATGTCCGCATCCAGCGTAAACAGCCTGCCCTTCTTCTTTCCTTTTGCTATCAAACGACCATTATTTTTCATATCCTCAACAAAGCATCCATGAGGATTGAATCTGACTTGCAAGCCCTGCTCAACCATTTGACCAACAGAAACCAGGTTCTTGGTGATGTTTGGGACATGAAATACATCAGATAGGTATTTCTTTTTCCCATCCTGCATAGACAAAGGAATTTTACCAATCTGCACAATAGGATGTGCAGTATCATCACCAGTCTCCACAAATCCTGGTTTTTCCATTTTCCTTGCATCCTGCATCCATTCTGCATGACCTGTCATGTGGTTTGACGCACCTGAGTCAACATACCACACATCATTTCGTTCTTCTGCACTTGTCACAGAGTTGGTCATATGCTGCACCATAAATAGATGCTCATTTCTGTCATCCCCCTGTCTACTAGAAGATGCATAATTGCCTTGCTGCAATTTTCCATTCATAATGTCATTTTGCTTTTTGTAGCAGTCTTTAGCCATATGTCCCATTTTACCACAATAGTAGCATTCAACATTGCTGTTTGCATTTTGGCCTCTCTGCCATCCACCATGGCCTCTTTGGCTCCCCCTGCCTCTAGAGTTACCACGTCCTCCTGCATAGGACTGGTTTTCTTGAGTTTGCTGCATATTTTGATTTCTACCACGGCCTGCAGATCGGCCTCCTCTACCTCTGCCTCTACCTCTGCCAGCATTTGAGTAGAAGACAGTTTCTTTTGAAGTTCCTCCTAAAGAAGATGCAACCCCATTTCTCTGCTCTTCAGAAATTAGAAGAGCAAACAACTCTTCAAAATCAGGAAATTTTTCACGGACGGCAATGGATGTCCGGAACTGTGCATAATCCTTTCCTAGACCATTCAAGGTCACAGAAACTAGATCATTATCTTCCACTGGTGACCCAATGGAAGCAAGTGCATCTGCAATTTTCTTCACCTTCATGTGGTAGTCATTTATGCTCAAATTTTCTCTCTGCACATTGTGCAACTCCTGTTTGAGCTTCATTTTCCTGGCTTGCGTATTTGTGCTGTACATTTTTGCCAAAGTATCCCATGCCTCCTTTGGCGTACTTGCATCCTGAATATGCACAATCATAGAGTCCGAAATACTGATAGACAGCCAGTACATAACTTTTCTAGCTCTCTCATGCCATCCTTTAAATGCTTGCATTTCCTATTGATTGGGAACATTAGGAAGAACAGGTTCTTCTTCATTTCCTATAATGAACTCCCAATAGCCTTTTCCCATAAGGAAATTCGTCATTCTAAACTTCCATGCCTGGAAGTTGTTCTTGTCAAGCTTTTCAGTGACAATCTGTGAAAGAGAATCAGATGCCATTACAGAACACCGCAAAATATTATGTCACTGCAAAAAACACAGCTTTTGCCTCACACGGGTAGATCTGCAAAACTGACGAAGGTGGTATTTAACCACACAGTCACTTTCCTAGTGACGATTTTGCATCAACAGGCAACAAGCATGATTTTGCAACGCCCAATATCTCTGCACACAGGCATACGATGCAATTTCTGCGGCAACTTTTCACCGACTAGCCGAGCAGTGGTCGCACAGCAAAAACAGGGCCTTTTTCTGAGTGCCTGCGATGAACTTCCGCCTTCGAAACGGACCCCGAAATGGCCTCGAATCAGAAAAATAAAGTCACCTAGGGCTTTGCCCTTACCCGCAGCATATACTGCGCTCTCACCACATCGCGAAGGGCGTCTCAATCTGAGACAGTGCACTCTTGCACTTCTGGCTGTGCTACCTGCAGAGATTTGCTCCCAAACTCGAAATAAGAAAGCAACACTGGTCCTCTTACCAGGACACCACGAACTTGGTTTGCTTTCTTGAGCTCCTTACCACGAACAAGGCTCTGATACCATGTGAGGAGAGTGGGAGAGAGGGAAGGAGTCTCACTTGCGGCTTTCTCACATGCACAATGGCGGAATACACACAAAGGTGGAGGCTGAAAACAGTTTTCCTCTTCTTAGTTGTGAAAGCCAAAAGAACTCTAGTACAAAGAAATAGAAGGACCCTATATGTGGGTCTCAAACCAAACTCAACTAACTAAGGTGGCATACTAACTGAGCCACGAACTAGAGTAGATAAGGATAGCTGTCATCCAGCTATTATTCGTGGGCGGTGTACCAACCGCGTCTGTAGCTAACAAGTCGGTGACATAAATGCACAACGGTCACCCTGGCATATCGCGAGTGGAGCTCGATATCTCAACACTCTCCCATCTCTCTCCTTCCGCTCCCTCCTCTCCCCTCCCTCCTCTCCCCTCTCTCTCCTTCCGCTCCCCTCCCCCCTTCCTCCCTCCCCTCCCCTCCCCCCCCTCCCTTGACCCCTCCATCCCCCGCACCCCCTCCCTCCCCTCCCCCCATGGAGGGTCCTGACGGCCGCACCAAAACTGCCCCTCCCTCCCTCCCTCGCCCCCGCCCCCCTCCCTACCCGGCACCCCTCCCCCTCCTCCCCTCCCCTCCCTCCCTTGACCCCTCCCCTGCTCCCCTGCCCCCCTCCGCCCCCCCTTCCCTACCCGGCTCCCCTCCCCCCCCTCCCCTCCCCCCCTCCTTGGGGGTCTGGCGGCCGTAGCCGCCAGACCCCCCCCTCCCTCCCTCGACCCCAACCCCCCCTACCCCCTCCCCCCTCCTCCCTCCCTCGACCCCAACCCCCCCACCCTCTCCCTCCCTTCCCCCTCCAGGCATCCTGGCGGCCGCGGCCGCGGCCGCCAGAAACCCCCCCCCCTCCCTCCCTCGACCCCAACCCCCCCCAGCCCCTCCCTCCCCTCCCCCCTCCAGGGGGTCCTGGCGACCGTGGCCGCCAGATCCCCCCCCCCTCCCTCCCTTGACCCCAACCCCCCCACCCCCTCCCTCCCCTCCCCCCTCCCTCCAGGGGGTCCTGGCGACCACGGCCGCCAGACCCCCCCATCCCTCCCTCGACCCCGCCCCTGCTCCCCTCCCCCCCTTCGCCCCCCCTTCCCTACCCGGCTCCCCTCCCCCCCTCCCCTCCCCCCCTCCTTGGGGGTCTGGCGGCCGCGGCCGCCAGAACCCCCCCACCCCGTCCCTCCCCTCCCCCCTCCAGGGGGTCCTGGCGGCCGTGGCTACCAGACCCCCCCCTCCCTCCCTCGACCCCAACCCCCCCCTACCCCCTCCCTCCCCTCCCCCCTCTAGGGGTCCTGGCGGCCACGGCCACCAAACCCCCCCCCTCCCTCCCTCGACCCCAACCCCCCCACCCCCTCCCTCCCCTCCCCCCTCCAGGGGTCCTGGCGGCCGCGGCCGCCAGACCCCCCCCTCCCTCCCTCGACCCCAACCCCCCCCACCCCCTCCCTCCCCTCTCCCCTCCAGGGGTCCTGGTGGCTGCGGCCGCCAGACCCCCCCTCCCTCCCTCGACCCCAACCCCCCCCACCCCCCCTGGCGGCCGTGGTTGCTAGACCCCCCCCCTCCCTCCCTCGACCCCAACCCCCCACCCCCTCCCTCCCCTCCCCCCTCCAGGGGTCCTGGCGGCCGCGGCCGCCAGACCCCCCCCTCCCTCCCTCAACCCCAACCCCCCCTCTCCCTCGACCCCAACCCCCCGACCCCCCTTGGCAGCCGCGGTCGCCAGACCCCCCCCCTCCCTCCCTTGACCCCAACCCCCCCCAACCCCCTCCCTCCCCTCCCCCCTCCAGGGGGTCCTGGTGGCCGCGGCCGCCAAACCCCCCCTCCCTACCTCGACCTCGCCCCCGCCCCTGCCCCTCCCTCCCCCCCTCCCTACCCGGCACCCCTGCCCCTCCCGCCCCCGCCCTCGCCCCCGCCTACCACCCCCTCCCTCCCCTCCCCCCTCCAGGGGGTCCTGGCGGCTGTGGCCGCTGGAACCCCCCCTCTCCCTCCCTCCCTCGACCCCGCCCTCGCCCCCGCCCCTCCCTCCCCCCCCTCCCTACCTCCCTCGACCCCGCCAGAACCCCCCCTCCCTCGCTCCCTCGATCCCGCCCCTACCCCCGCCCCTCCCTACCCGGCTCCCGTCCCCCCCCCCCCTCTCCACCCTCTCCTGCTCCTCCCCTCCTGGTGAACCTCTCTCCCTCTAGTTCCTCTCTCTTCAAATTTAAAAAAAAAAATCTAGATAAAGAATTAATCAAAAAAATTTGCAAGTACCTGGTAATCAAAAAAATTTGCAAGTACCTGGGAAAAGTTTGTAAGTTTGCTCTTTCTTACTTTCTTGCTCTTCCTTCCTTGCTTTCTTGATCGTCCTTGCTTTCTTGCTTCAATGAATGAAATGAGGGGAGAATGAATGAAGAAGGAAGACTATATATAAGAAAAATTAGGTTTTCCTCCTCCTCTCCTATTGGCTTTCCATTCCTCCCCTCTCTCCTATTGGCTTTTCATTTATCCCCTCTCCCATTGGCTCCCATTACTCCCCCTCTCCCATTGGACCCCCATCCCTCATCCCAATCTTCCATTAGCCCTCCCCCCATCCATTTCTTCTTCCTTCCCCATTGCCACCACTCCCATCCCACATTTCCACCACGTCCCATACTCCTCCCATGTCCCAAAATCCCATATTTCCCCATTTCACCCTCCTCTTTTTCATCCCCTATTAACTCTCCTCACTCATTTCACTCCCTTATTATCCTACTTCCCTATTACCTTCCCCTCTCCCATTCCATTCTTCCCTCCCCACTCTCACTTCCACTTCCCGGTTACTCACTTGCCATATTTGAAAACTATTAATATATTATTATACTATTTTTTATACTTATTATCATACACCCCTATTACTTCCCTCTCCCATTCCACTCCTCCCGCCTCACTCCCACTTCCACTTCCCATTACTCACTTGCTATACACATTTGCAAACTATCAATATATTATTATATGATTTTTTATACTATTTGCAAACTTACATGTGGGCAAAATCACAGGTGTCAAAGCGATCCTATTGTGGTCATATAACAACTGTGCTTTTATTCAAGGGCGTATTTATCCTCATCAACAAGCTTATTTACTCAAGGTATGAAGTGCATAATTTGTGCACTAGGTGTTTACTTTGTTGTATCAAAATTGTTTGCCACACACACACACATATACACATACCGAGAATTTTCTAATATTATCGCATCTACATTTCTCCGATGGGCACAAAACTTTGTACACGCCTCAACCTAGGTCGTATTGACTTGCATACAAAGTGGTGCACCCATCCCATAAGTACTTGTTCGGATAACACACCTCCAAACGTATTTTATGACGATTGTGCATAACACTAGGAACAAAATGGTGTATAATGTGCGATCGACTATGCAAAGCATATCCAATGGACACAAGACTTTGCACATTCCTCAACCTAGGCAGTATTGACTTGTGTGCAAAGTGGCATCCCCATCCGATAAGTACTTGTTTGAAAAATACACCTAGGATCGTGTTTTTTGACGGTTGTACATGACACCAAGGCCAAAAATGGTATTTAATACTCAATCTACCATGTAAAGCATATCCGATGGGCACAATACTTTGCACGTGCCTCAAAAGCGGTGGTATGGTATTCCATGCAAAGTGGAACGCCCATTCAATAAGTACTTGGTATGATAATATACCTATTAAGAGCGTGTTCTTTGATGGATGTGCATAACACTAGGGGGAAAATGGTGTATAATGTGTGATCCCCCATGCAAAGCCTAACCGATAGACACAATACTGTGCACGCACATCAACCTAGTTGAAATTTACTTTCTTGCAAAGTGGCTTCCCTATCTGACAAGTACTTTTTAGAATATCACACCTAGGACCATGTTTTTTATTGGTTGTTGTCCATGACACTAAGGCAAAAACGCTGATTTATGCTTAATCGACAATGCAACGCATATGCGATCATCACAATACTTTGCACACATCTCAACCTAGGTATTATTGAATTACATGCAAAGTGGCGTGCCCATCCCATAAGTACTTAGTCGAATAGCACATCTAGGACCGCGTTTTTTGACGGTTGTGCGTGACACTAAGACCAAAACAATGTTTAATGCTTGTTCGACAATGCAAAGCATATCCGATGGGCACAATACTTTGCATGAGTCTCAACAATTGTGATATTGCATTGCATGCAAAGTGGTACACCCATCTGATAAGCAGTTGGTCGGATAACACACCTAAAAGCGTATTTTTTTATGGTTGTGTATGACATTGAGGCACAAATGGAGTTTAATACATGATATATCATGCAAAGTACATCCGATGGGCACAATACTTTGTACCCACCTCAACCTAGGTGTTATTGAGTTGCATGAAAAGTGGCGTGTCGGTTAGATAAGTACTTGATCCGATACCACACCTAGGACCGTGTTTTTTTACAAATGTGCTTGACACTAAGGCAAATACGGTGTTTTATGCTTGATCAACAATGCAAAGAATATCCGATGGGCACAATACTTTGCATACACCTTCAACTAGGTGGAATTGACTTACATGCAAAGTGGCACGCCCATCCCATAAATGCTTGATCGGATAATATACCTAGCAGTGTGCTTTTTTACAGATGTGCATGATGACACTAGAGCAAAAATAGTATTTAATGCTCGATCGACCATGCAAAGGATATCCGATGGGCACAACACTTTTCCTACACCGCAACCTAGGTGGTATTGAAATGTTCTCAAAGAGGCACACCCATCCGATAAGTACTTGGTCAGATAACACACCTAAGGGCGTGTTTTTTTGCGGATGTGCATATCACTACGGAAAAAATGGTGTATAATGCGTGATCGACCATGCAAAGCATATCCGATGGTGACAATACTTTGCACGCACCTCAACATAGTTGAAACGGACTTTCTTGCAAAGTGGAGCCCCCATCCGATAAGTACTTGTTTGATTAACACACCTAGGACCGTGTTTTTTCATGGTTGTGCATGACACTAAGGCAAAAACGGTGTTTTATGCTTCATCGACAATGCAAAGCATATCCGATGGGCACAATAATTTGTACACACCTTCAACTAGGTGGAATTGACTTACATGCAAAGTGGCACTCCCATCCCATAAGTGCTTGATCGGATAACATACCTAGCAGCGTGTTTTTTACGGATGTGCATGACACTAGAGCAAAAATAGTATTTAATGCTCGATCGACCATGCAAAGGATATCCGTGGGCACAACACTTTTTGTAGGCCTCAACCTAGGTGGTATTGAAATGTTCTCAAAGAGGCACACCCATCCGATAAGTACTTGGTTAGATAACACACCTAAGGGCATGTTTTTTTGCGGATGTGCATATCACTACGGAAAAAACGGTGTATAATGCGTGATCGACCATGCAAAGCATATCCGATGGTGACAATACTTTGCACGCACCTCAACATAGTTGAAACGGACTTGCTTGCAAAGTGGAGCCCCCATCCGATAAGTACTTGTTTGATTAACACACCTAGGACCGTGTTTTTTCATGGTTGTGCATGACACTAAGGCAAAAACGGTGTTTTATGCTTCATCGACAATGCAAAGCATATCCGATGGGCACAATAATTTGCACACACCTTCAACTAGGTGGAATTGACTTACATGCAAAGTGGAATTCCCATCGCATAAGTACTTGATCGGATAACACACCTAGCAGCGTGTTTTTTTACGGATGTGCATGACACTAAGGCAAATATGGTATTTAAATGCTCGATCGACCATGCAAAGCATATCCGATGGGCACAATACTTTTCCTACGCCTTAACCTAGGTGGTATTGAAATGTTCTCAAAGGGGCACACCCATCCGATAAGTACTTGGTCAGATAACATACCTAAGGGCGTGTTTTTTTCGGATGTGCATATCACTACGGGAAATACGTTGTATAATGCATAATCGACCATGCAGAGCATATCCGATGGTGACAATACTTTGCATGCATCTCAACCTAGTTGAAATGGACTTGCGTGCAAACTGGAGCTCCCATTCGATAAGTACTTGTTTGATTAACACACTTAGGACCATGTTTTTTCATGGTTGTGCATGACACTAAGGCAAAAATAGTGTTTTATGCTTGATCGTCAATGCAAAGCATATCCAATGGGCACAATACTTTGCACACACCTTCAACTAGGTGGAATTGACTTACATGCAAAGTGGCACACCCATCCCATAAGTGCTTGATCGGATAACATACATACTTTTCGTACGCCTTAACCTAGGTGGTATTGAAATGTTCTCAAAGAGGCACACCCATCTGATAAGTACTTGGTCAGATAGCATACCTAAGGGCATGTTTTTTTGTGGATGTGCATATCACTACGGGAAAAACATTGTATAATGCATAATTGACCATGCAGAGCATATCCCATGGTGACAATACTTTGTGCGCATCTCAACCTAGCTGAAACGGACTTGTGTGCAAACTGGATCCCCCATCCGATAAGTACTTGTTTGATTAACACACTTAGGACCGTGTTTTTTCATGATTGTGCATGACACTAAGGCAAAAACGGTGTTTTATGCTTGATCGACAATGCAAAGCATATCCGATGGGCACAATACTTTGCACACACCTTCAACTAGGTGGAATTGACTTACATGCAAAGTGGCGCACCCATCCCATAAGTGTTTGATTGGATAACATACCTAGCAGCGTGTTTTTTTTACGGATGTGCATGACACTAGAGCAAAAATAGTATTTAATGCTCGATCGACCATGCAAAGGATATCCGATGGGCACAATACTTTTCTTACACCGCAACCTTGGTAGTATTGAAATGTTCTCAAAGAGGCACACCCATCCGATAAGTACTTGGTCAGATAACACACCTAAGGGTGTGTTTTTTTGCGGATGTGCATATCACTAGGGAAAAAACAATGTATAATGCATGATTGACCATGCAAAGCATATCCGATTGTGAGAATACTTTGCACGTACCTCAACGTAGCTGAAACAGACTTGCGTTCAAACTAGAGCCCCCATCCGATAAGTACTTGTTTGATTAACACACCTAGGACCGTGTTTTTTCATGGTTGTGCATGACACTAAGGCAAAAACGGTGTTTTATGCTTCATCGACAATGCAAAGCATATCCGATGGGCACAATACTTTACACACACCTTCAACTAGGTGGAATTGACTTACACGCAAAGTCGCACTCCTATCCCATAAGTGCGTGATCGGATAACATACCTAGCAGTGTCTTTTTTTACGGATGTGCATGACACTAGAGCAAAAATAGTATTTAATGCTTGATCGACCATGCAAAGGATATCCGATGGGCACAACACTTTCCATACACCTCAACCTAGGTGGTATTGAAATGTTCTCAAAGAGGCACACCCATCCGATAAGTACTTGGTCAGATAACACACCTAAGGGCGTGTTTTTTTGCGGATGTGCATATCACTAGAGAAAAAATGGTGTATAATGTGTGATCGACCATGCAAAGCATATCCGATGGTGACAATACTTTGCACGCACCTCAACGTAGTTGAAACGGACTTGCGTGCAAAGTGGAGCTCCCATCCGATAAGTACTTGTTTGAATAACACACCTAGGACCGTGTTTTTTCATGGTTGTGCATGACACTAAGGCAAAAACGGTGTTTTATGCTTCGTCGAGAATGCAAAGCATATCCGATGGGCACAATACTTTGCACACACCTTCAACTAGGTGGAATTGACTTACATGCAAAGTGGCACGCCCATCCCATAAGTGCTTGATCGGATAACATACCTAGGAGCGTGTTTTTTTACGGATGTGCATGACACTAGAGCAAAAATAGTATTTAATGCTCGATCGACCATGCAAAGGATATTTGATGGGCACAACACTTTTTGTACACCTCAACCTAGGTGGTATTGAAATGTTCTCAAAGATTCACACCCATCCGATAAGTACTTGGTCAGATAATGCACCTAAGGGCGTGTTTTTTTGCGGATGTGCATATCACTCGGGAAAAAATGGTGTATAATGCATGATCGACCATGCAAATCATATCCGATGGTGACAATACTTTGCACGCACCTCAATGTAGTTGAAATTGACTTGCATGCAAAGTGGAGCCCCCATCCGATAAGTACTTATTTGAATAACACACCTACGGCTGTGTTTTTATATGGTTGTGCATGACATTAAGGCAAAAACGGTGTTTTATGCTTGATCGACAATGCAAAGCACATCTGATGGGCACAATACTTTACACACACGTTCAACTAGGTGGAATTGACTTACATGCAAAGTGGCATTCCCATCGCATAAACTTGATCAGATAACACACCTAGTAGCGTGTTTTTTTACCGATGTGCATGACACTAAGGCAAAAATGGTATTTATGCTCGATCGACCATGCAAAGCATATCCGATGGGCACAATACTTTTCCTACACCTTAACCTAGGTGGTATTGAAATGTTCTCAAAGAGGCACACCCATCCGATAAGTACTTGGTCAGATAACATACCTAAGGGCATGTTTTTTTGCGGATGTGCATATCACTACGGGAAAAACGTTGTATAATGCGTAATCGACCATGAAGAGCATATCCTATGGTGAAAATACTTTGCACGCATATCAACCTAGTTGAAATGGACTTGCGTGCAAACTGGAGCCCCCATCCAATAAGTACTTGTTTGACTAACACACTTAGGACCGTGTTTTTTCATGGTTGTGCATGACACTAAGGCAAAAACGGTGTTTTATGCTTGATCGACAATGCAAAGCATATCCAATGGGCACAATACTTTGCACACACATTCAACTAGGTGGAATTGACATACATGCAAAGTGGCACACCCATCCCATAACTGCTTGATTGGATAACATACCTAGCAGCGTGTTTTTTTTACGGATGTGCATGACACTAGAGCAAAAATAGTATTTAATGCTCGATCGACCATGCAAAGGATATCCAATGGGCACAATACTTTTCCTACACCGCAACCTAGGTGGTATTGAAATGTTCTCAAAGAGGCACACCCATCTGATAAGTACTTGGTCAATAACACACCTAAGGACGTGTTTTTTTGTGGATGTGCATTTCACTAGGCAAAAAACAGTGTATAATGCATGATCGACCATGCAAATCATATCCGATGGTGACAATACTTTGCACGCACCTCAAGTAGTTGAAACAAACTTGTGTGCAAAGTGGAGCCCCCATCCGATAAGTACTTGTTTGATTAACACACCTAGGACTGTGTTTTTTCATGGTTGTGCATGACACTAAGGCAAAAACGTTGTTTTATGCTTGATTGACAATGCAAAGCATATCCGATGGGCACAATACTTTGCACACACCTTCAAGTAGGTGGAATTGACTTACATGCAAAGTGGCACTCCCATCCCATAAGTGCTTGATCGGATAACATACCTAGCAGCGTGTTTTTTTACAGATGTGCATGACACTAGAGCAAAAATAGTATTTATTGCTCGATCGATCATGCAAAGGATATCCGATGGACACAACACTTTTTGTACGCCTCAACCTAGGTGGTATTGGAATGTTCTCAAAGACTCACACCCAGCCAATAAGTACTTGGTCAGATAACACACCTAAGGGCATGTTTTTTGGCGGATGTGCATATCACTCGGGAAAAAATGGTGTATAATGCGTGATCGACCATGCAAAGCATATCCGATGGTGATAATACTTTGCATGCACCTCAACATAGTTGAAACGGTCTTGTGTGCAAAGTGGAGCCCCCATCTGATAAGTATTTGTTTGAATAACACACCTAGGGCTGTGTTTTTATATGGTTGTGCATGACACTAAGGCAAAAACGGGGTTTTATGCTTGATCCACAATGCAAAGCATATCCGATGGGCACAATACTTTGCACACACCTTTAACCAGGTGGAATTGACTTACGTGCAAAGTGGCATTCCCATCGCATAAGTACTTGATCGGATAACACACCTAGCAGCGTGTTTTTTTACGGATGTGCATGACACTAAGGTAAAAATGGTATTTAATGCTTGATAGACCATGCAAAGCATATCCGATGGGAACAATACTTTTCCTACACCTTAACATAGGTGGTATTGAAATTTTCTCAAAGAGGCACACCCATCCGCCGCCGATAAGTACTTGATCAGATAACATACCTAAGGGCGTGTTTTTTTGCAGATGTGCATATCACTACGGGAAGAACGTTGTATAATGCGTAATCGACCATGCAGAGCATATCCGAACCTAGTTGAAATGGACTTGCATGAAAAGTGGAGCCCCCATCCAATAAGTACTTGTTTGATTAACACACTTAGGACCGTGTTTTTTCATGGTTGTGCATGACACTAAGCCAAAAACGGTGTTTTATGCTTGATCGACAATGCAAAGCATATCCGATGGGCACAATACTTTGCACACACCTTCAAATAGGTGGAATTGACTTACATGCAAAGTGGAACGCCCATCCCATAAGTGCTTGATTGGATAACATACCTAGCAGCGTGTTTTTTTACGGATGTGCATGACACTAGAGCAAAAATAGTATTTAATGCTCGATCGACCATGCAAAGTATAACTTGGCATGTCTATCTGATGAGTACTTGATTGGATAACTTCTCCCACCAAATAAATTAAGTACTAATTAAAAATTATAATAAATGAGTAGATTATTAAAAAGAGACTAATATTTATGTAATTGTTGCTACTGTAGCTTGCTTGTGAAGGACTCTCACAAAAGAGATGGCTATAGATTTTGTTCCAGGGATGGATGTGATTTTATGTATCAAAAGAGAAGTAGGTGCATTTGCTACAATCCATGATAGTGATCCCAATTCAATTTGCCACTTTCGAAGACTTGGTGAAGATAAGGTGGCAGTTACTGTATCAAAGATTCTTAGCGCACATGTTGAGCTAAAGTATAAATGTGGAGATATGGAAACACTTGGAGATGTTATGCCCTACAATACATCCAACAAATCATTTATAGCATGGGACAAAGATGAGACTTATGCAACAGACATTATCAAGAATACAAAGTGCACCACCTTGGATTTTACTATAGGGGACATTTTACAAATGAGATCATTTGCAAATAAGACTGTAGCAGAAGGTGAAGTATTGGGATTTGAACAAGTGGAGCAATGGTCATTTGCACAGATGAGGATTTTAAAAGTCACTGATGATGGTATGGTTGATAACATAACATCCTTATGTGATCCCTACTATGAGGTAGGCAAGAATATGAGATGGAGCATGCAATTTTTAAACATGAGAAAGAGGCACGTGGTTTTCAATGATAAAGACAAGGTATGCTACAATATCAAAGGACCTAAAAAGCATGCCCATGTGCCAGGCTCTATCACTTCAAATGTGGATGATTTCAATATACTCAATTATAGAAGTGACATCTTATCTAGAGTGGATGAGTTCATTGGTTCCGAGAAACAAAGTGATTTTAGAAGCGAAGCCTTATCTGGGGTGGATGAATTCTTGCACAGTGAGAAGGGCAAAGGTTTCAATAGCGATGTCTTGTCAAGTGTGGATGAGTTCATGCATATTAACAAACCTGGTGTCAATAAAGCTTGTGGATTTGTGAAAGCCATGCAAGATGTCCCAATGAGTGATGTTCTCTCAGGAGTGGAAGAGTTTCAAGGTTCTCAATACTCTCGTAGAATATTGAATTCATTGAATGGTCCTAAGAGTATGTTAAAAACGAGGATGAGATCAACAGAGGATTATTCAATATTTAACTTTGATTGTGATATGGCCAAGGATGCAACGATCAATCATGGATGCTTGGTTACAAACAAATGTGAGGAGAAGAAGTGCATAAATACAGATAACAACGTGCACAAGGAATGAAAATGGTCATACATATGCATGAAGAGAAAGCGAATCCAGGCAGATCCACAAAAGCAACCAAAGAGGAAGAGGGTAATGAAGGAGGAGAACATGTTAAATGCATTGGGATATCTATGTTGCAAGCGAAGATGTATGTGCTTCATTGATCTTGCAGACATCAGGGAATGTAGAGGACACGTGTGGCAAAGAAGAGGAAGCGAAAGAAATGAATACCTTCTCACAAGTCTCTCTTGCTTTCTTCAGAATGGCAATAAAAGGCTAAGTTCAAGACAAAAGGTAAAACCTCTCGTAAATGGAAAAAGGATTTGCAATAAGGCATATCACAATATTACTGGATTATCCCATGGTACATATTGGGATTTAGTCACCAAGGCAAAGGGCAGCAACAAATTTAGCATTCATGGTAATAGAGGAAGGTCCAAATCAAGAATCTCAATTGTCAGGGCAGCAGCAATTTTGCAAGACTTCATACATGAAAATGCTTTACCTCAACCCCATATATCTACCAAACTCCCTAACGGTGATGCAATCCCTGAAATGCACCTTCCAATGGGCTTGACAAAGCTCAAAGTATTTGACTCTATTGCAAAAAAGCAAAGGCAAAGAGGGGATGCCATAGCTTCTTCTCATACTTTGTATACTCTTTGGAAGAAGAACTTTGGATATGTTAAAATCCCAAGGAGGCAAAAAATGTGCAATGTTTGTGATGATTTAAAGCAAGCGATTGAGAGTGCAACATGTCCAAATCAAAGGGAATTATACAAAAAAATTTGAAAATCTCATCATGACCTTATTCGACATTCGAGAAAAAAATATGCATTTTGGAAGGAGCAAGCTATTTCACATCCCGATGACTACATGTGCCTTATTGTAGATGGCATGGATCAGAATACAACAACATTGCCTCGTTTTGTTGCCACTCCACCTAAATTACAAGGAAAGCACTTTCTAAAGACACATCTATGTGGAGTGTTAGTGCATGGAATTCAGTTCTTTGCAGATATATGGATTGATTCCTTGCATCTACTGATAAGAAACTGAATGAGACCGCCACTAAGCCTAGGGCTACATGAGATTAGTGTAACAATCATGGAGGATTGAACCATACAAGAAAATCCATTACGGGAGATACAACAATGTAGGCAACACTCAATCAATCTATTCCAATGCTTGATAAACAATACAATGATAGACCTCTTATATAGAGAGTCTCAAGGCATAAGCCTACTGTGTGGCATCCTCTAATCCACATCCAACTTGTGGTGACCAATGTCCCACATCCATTCATGTAGTCCACATCCTCTTGTGTGGCTACCATAATTCCCACAAACATACCCCTCTAGGGTACCAACACAATATCCCATCAATTGGACATTGCACATTTCAACACCCCTCCTCAATGTACAATCATATGTGACCATCTCACCTCTCACCCCCAATGATTTGGCATTGCCAAACTCACTCTCTCAACACTCCCCCTCAATGACAAATTGGAGTGTTCAACAAATGTGTGTGCATGTGTCTAGCAACCTAGACACCTTATCATCCACTTTACACACCATGCTGTGCGGGCGGGACACCCAAGTGCTTTTTAGACATCCCATGTGTCAGGGAGAAGGAACCAACCCAAGTAGTGCATCATCAATGTACACTACTCCTGCACACCAATGTCTTATTCCTCTGCTGGTTCCTCTTCAACAAGCTTGTCCTGCTTCGAATTGTAAGCCTGCATGGGTTTCTCATACTCGGCTTTCCTCTTAGCAGCTTTGGCGACATAAGGAGCTTTTTTTGCACTTCAGTTAGCGCTTTCCATTCTCGCCTCCAGCTTTCCAAATGACGGATACAACCTTCTCAGTTGGATTGTAGCTTCAACTCTCCTCCTTTTCCGTTGACGTTGAGTTTCCTGTGCCTGCGTGTGCAGGTCTAGTGACCGCTTTGCCCATTCTTCCTCCTCTGCATGTCGAAACTCTTCAGTTTCTTTCATTCACTCTCTATCAACAACTAAACCTTCACAGATGGGATTCACAGCTGCCTCAGCAGCTTTTTCTTGTGGTAGATAAGTATCATCATTACTTCCTACTGTGGCAGTGTTCATATGAAAAACACTTGCTCTCTCGTCCAAGTATTCCATGAACAACAAAACCACAATAACCATGAAACCAGTTAGCATACCACGGTAACGGCTTTCACAGCTTCTACTTTCTCTGCACCAGCAATCTTTCCTTCGAATAGTGGCAATCTTTGACAGGTTCTTTTCTTCTTTCTCTTCTTGCTCATGAATTGTAGGTCTTTTTCTACAGTAGCGTATCCACCAATTTTGGGAAGAGGATCTTCATTGCTTTGAGATCTGCAAGTCTCCTCTTCCAAGACACGTACAATGCGCTGTCTCAGCTCTGACCTGGGCACTGACCAAATGGCGCTGCCACCATCCATGGCTCTGTTACTTTCCAGGCTTAAACCTGGTGAGAGTAACTCTCCCGCAGCTTGTCTACTATCCTGCGAGACATCCCCATTAGAACTGCAACCAGGATTTGCCTGACTCGTGGAGACTTCAAGAGGAGAAAGTACTCCTGAAATTCTAGCTTCATCATCAGGTAAAACAACAGAAAAGTTGCGAGGACACCCTAATTGCGCTTGTGGACACTCCGCCGATGATAACTTGTCGCAGACTTTATCTCCCCGCAAGAGGAAGCCAAGGGCCTGTCAGCAGTTTCAAATTGTTCACTGTGTATGGGCTTTGAGGACCCATTGCATGCTTGCGAAAGTTCAAGCTGTGACAAAACGACATCATCAGCTTCCTGCGATTTGTAAGAAGAAGGTAGAGAACCGTTTGATAACTGCCTATCCCAATTAGAACGAACCTTGAAAACATGATCTCCCTAAAATGATATGAGTGTGCCATTTTTCTTTTTCTCAACTAATCATACTCAAACTCAGAAATAACAGTATACACACACTAATCTACCTAAGCTTAGCGATGACCAGCTCTGATACCATGATAAGAAATTGAATGAGACCGCCACTAAGCCTAGGGCTACATGAGATTAGTGTAACAATCATGGAGGATTGAACCATACAAGAAAATCCATTACGGGAGATACAACAATGTAGGCAACACTCAATCAATCTATTCCAATGCTTGATAAACAATACAATGATAGACCTCTTATATAGAGAGTCTCAAGGCATAAGCCTACTGTGTGGCATCCTCTGATCCACATCTGTTGACTCTGTGCCAACATGAACTTATGAAGAAAGAGAAGGTGATACAACTTTGTGATACAACTTTGTGTTACAACTTTGTGTTACAACTTCTAGACACAACTTTATGTTACAACTTTGTGACATAACTTTGTGTTACAACTTTGTGTTACGACTTTGTGATACGACTTTGTGTTACAACTTTGTGACACAACTTTGTGTTACGACTTTGTGTTACGACTTTGTGTAACAACTTTGTGTAACAACTTTGTGTTACAACTTTGTGTTACAACTTCTACATGTAGAGAGAGAAGGTGTTACAACTTTGTGTTACAACTTTGTGATACAACTTTGTGTTACAACTTTGTGATACGACTTTGTGTTACATGCAGAGAGAGAAGCTCTCCAACTTGTATAAATACCCCATAATGGAATGAAGCCCACACTCTTGGGGCATTGTGTTGAGTCTACATTGGTATTCCAAGCATTTGTCTCAAGTGTCCATGCTTCCTTGCACTGCACGTCCAAAAGCATGTCCTAACCTTGCAACCCTTCTCCCCTCTCCTCCAACCCTGCAACCCACCCTCTCCCTCTCCTCCTCCCTCCTCCTCCCTCCTCCTCCTTCCTCCTCCTTCTCCTCCTCCCTCCTCCTCCTCCTCCTCTCTCCTCTCCCTCCCTTCTCCTCTTCCCTCCTCCTCCTTCCTCCTCTCTCTTCTTTCACCCATGCTCTTACACCTTCTTCCTCTCCCACTCCTATGCTTTCCTAAACCCTTAAACTCCATGATCTACGAGGGAGACGAGTTCTCCACCATGTACTCTACTCTGAACCTTGGATCCTCCTTCTAACCCTGGACTCCTTCTAAACCTTGGAACCTCCTTCTAAACCCTGGAACTCTTTCTGAACCCTGGAACCTCCTTCTGAACCCTGGAACTTCTCCTAAACCCTTGAACTCTTTCTAAACCCTACAACCTCCTTCTGA
This sequence comes from Dipteris shenzhenensis, assembly GCF_047967505.1. Lineage (NCBI taxonomy): Eukaryota > Viridiplantae > Streptophyta > Polypodiopsida > Gleicheniales > Dipteridaceae > Dipteris > Dipteris shenzhenensis. The sequence continues at coordinate 41,661,751 of NC_141616.1, read as the reverse complement.
ACCCTTAAACTCCTCCTAAACCCTACAACCCCCAATGAAGGCGAAAGCCTTCATTACCCCAACAACAATGGTTTACGTGCCTTTTACACATGCTTGCATTTTGTTTACTCACCACACTTAAGCCTACGTCTCTCACCGGAACACGACTCGAGGTCCTAAGCTACACATATACTACAACGACAATCCCAATATATCTGTAGGTGACAAAAAGCCTCGGAACACTGCAACATAGAGAACCCAGCTCTTCCTACGGAAGCAGTAGGAAAGAGCCAACATTTGGCGCTGCTGCCGGGGAGACTAGCGTCTCAAGTAGCGAGTAAACATGCGTAGGTAGGTGTAAAACAAGTCACTACTTCAAACTTTCACGAACATAACACTCAAGGGCAAGGAGAGTAAAATTTTTTTCCAATTCTAGCCAAACATATCAACCCCAAACATCCACTTTGGGCTACTACCTTAAGAAATTTTCTTAATTTCTTAAATAAAAGCCACATGATGTACAATTAGGCTAGGTAGTGGACACGGTTGCGTAGAGCTTTCAATTACAATCATTTTACCTTTTTACAGAAAGGCAAACCGAGCTCTCCATAAAGAGTTATGGCTCGGGAAGAGTTTAGGGTTAAACCCTAAACCTAAACCCTAAACCTAAAATCCAAACCTATAAAAACCTACTCCACCCCCCCTCATTCTTCATCTTTCACTTTTTGCCTCCATTCTCTTCCACCTTCCGAGCCCCACGCAAGACACTCCTCCCTCTCCATCGACCGCCCCCTTACTCCTATCCTCGCCATGTAAGTGACATCGAGCCCTTCTCGCAGCGATGACCTAGCCTTCCACCGCGACAATCCCGTTACATCGAGAAAGTCTTGGAGAGCGATCAGGTGATCACCTCTCCCTGCTTTTCGATTTCAGTCTTTCAAGTTTGTTTCCCTCTTTCTTCCCCCTTCCCCCTCCATCTCCACCACCACCTCCCCCCTCCCCCTTCATCTCCCCCTCCACCACCTCCCCCCTCCCCCTCCCCCTCCACCACCACCTCCCCCTCTCTCCCTCCCCCTCACCACCACCATCCTCTCCTCTCATCTTCCCCTCCCCCTCCCTCTTCATCTCCCCCTCCACCACCTCCCTCTCCTCTCATCTCCCCCTCCCCCTCCCTCTTCATCTCCCCCTCCACCACCACCTCCCCCTCTCATCTCCCCCTCCCCCTCCCTCTTCATCTCCCCCTCCACCACCACCTCCCCCTCTCATCTCCCCCTCCCCCTCCCTCTTCATCTCCCCCTCCACCACCTCCCCCCTCCCCCTTCCCCCCTCCACCACCATCCTCTCCTCTCAACTCCCCCTCCCCCTCCCTCTTCATCTCCCCCTCTCTCCCTCCCCCTCACCACCACCCCCCCCTCTCCCTTCATCTCCCCCTCCCCCTCCGTCTTCATCTCCCCCTCCACCACCACCTCCCCCTCTCATCTCCCCCTCCCCCTCCCTCTTCATCTCCCCCTCCACCACCACCTCCCCCTCCCCCTCCCTCTTCATCTCCCCCTCCACCACCTCCCCCCTCCCCCTTCCCCCCTCCACCACCATCCTCTCCTCTCATCTCCCCCTCCCCCTCCCTCTTCATCTCCCCCTCTCTCCCTCCCCCTCACCACCACCCCCCCCTCTCCCTTCATCTCCCCCTCCCCCTCCCCCATCCCCCTCTCTCACTCCCTCTCTACTCTCTCACTCCCTCTCTCCTCTCTCCCCCTCACTCTCTCCCCCACCCCCTCTCTCACACCCTCTCTCCTCTCTCTCTCCCTTACCCCCTCCCTCTTACCCCGCCCCCTCTCTCTGCGACCCTCCCTCTCCCCCTTACCCCCTCCCCCTTACCCCGCCCCCTATCTCTGCGACCCTCCCCACCCCACTCCCCACCCCACCCACCGCCCGCGCCACCCCGCGGCGGCGCTCCGCAGCGCCGCCGCCGCCGCCGCCGCCGCCCCCGCGCCCGCACTCACCCCGCCCCCTCTCCTCTCTCACCCCCGCCCGCCGCTGCCCCACGCCACCCCGCGGCGGCGCAACCCGCCGCGCCGCCCCCGCCCGCGGTGGCGCCCCACGCCACCCCGCGCCGTCCCCGCCCACCCCGCCTGCACCCGCACCCACCCCGCCCCCCTCTCCTCTCTCCCCTCGCCGACCACCGCGCCCCTCTCCCCTCCACGCCCTCCCCCGCCCGCCCCCACACCCCCCTCACACACCCCCTCGCAGACACCCCCCTCGCACCCCCTCGCACCCCCCTCACACTCCCCTCACACACACCCCCCTCGCAGACACCCCCCTCACACTCCCCTCACACACACCCCCCTCGCAGGCACCCCCCTCGCACCCCCCTCACACCCACCCCCCTCGCAGACACCCCCCTCGCACCCCCCTCACACCCCCCGCGCACCCCCTCGCCCGCCTCCCCCACCCCCCGCGCGCCACCCCCGCGCTCCCCAGCCCGCGCCACCCCCGCCGCCGCCGGGCAGCCCAAAAAATAAAAATAAAAATTAACTAAACCTAACCTAAACTAACCTCCGGTTAGTTGCTAACTGCAGTTAGGTTAGTGGTTCACCTAGGTTAGGTTAGGTTAGGTTAGGTTAGGTTAGTCGATTAACCTTAGGTTAGTTAGTCCTAACTACAGTTAGGTTAGGCTAGTTAGGTTAGGCCAACTAGGTTAGTTAGTTAACCTAAGTTAGATTAGTTACGTAGGTTTGGTTAGACTAGTTAACTGCAGTTAGGTTAGTTTAGTTAACCCCCAGGTAGGTTAGACTAACTCTTCAGTTAGTATCTAACTACAGTTAGTTAAACCTCCCAGTTACAGTAACTGGGAGGATCTAGGTTAGTTAGTCTAACTAGAGTCACTTAGTTTCAACCCCTCGGTTGGACTTAAAGTCCATTCACACCACCATTAGGACCCCCCAAACGCCAAATTTACCCCTCCTTTAACCCCTCGAAACTCATCCGTTTGGGACCCAAATTGAACCCCGTTTGAACCCAGATTTCACACATGGAAACACCACGTTCCGGGGTATTTTTCCAACCCATTGCACACCATTTAGGCATCCCTAGCACCCGTTCATTCGCGCCCCCGTATGGGCCTCATTTTGCATTAATTCACTCGTATTTTCACGCCGCGACCTCCGATTAACAATCCGTCTGCACCGGCACATTTCCCTACACACGTAGGACAATCCTAGGCACATTATTAACACGACGGTCCCTACACAAACTAACACCACTCTAACTCTCCTAACAGCACCACCTCTCCCACACTTGGGGTAGCGATACCCTTGGCAAATCACGCACCATCTGCATGCAGTTACGTTCCGGCCAACGACTTCGACTCCAACGCTCGCCCAATCCGCAACTAACTCCACTGCAACAACCGCCCCCGCCAATCCTCTACCCCGAATCCCCCCCTGAGATTCATCAACTTCCTTTAACTCCTCCACGCCCCAACATGGCTGGACGTTGTCCTGAGCATGATGGGGACATCGAGCTCGATGCCGAGGCTGACAACTTCTTCAATCGACAAAATCACAACAATCACGGCCGACGCCCCTTGGGAAAACTGGAACTTCCCAAATATAATGGTAGGGGAGACCCTACTCGCTTCCTCCAACATTTTAATGCCGCATGTCGAGCAGGTGGTGATCAATCCCATGAAACTAAGGTGGCTTGGTTTCCAATGGCCTTAACTGATGAGGCGTCGGAATGGTACCTCGACCTTCTTGTGGAAGAACGTGCTACATGGGACCTACTTCAAACCGAATTCAAACGTCGCTTTCAAACGGAACGACTACAAGATGATCCCGCTCTCCAACTCAGCAAGATCGAACAAGGCCGGAGGGAAGATGTACGCACATACCTGGGAAAGATGAAGAGATTGATCGCCAAATGTGACCCACGCCCAGATGCAAAGTACCTCACGGCATGGTTCATAGCAGGACTCAGAAAGAAAATTCGCAAGGATATGAAAAAGATAAGTAGCTATGAAACATTCAGTGCTGCTCATGCGGCAGCCATTGACATCGAAGATGGCATGACAGATTCAGACACTAGCAGTGATGACGCCAGATCAAATACACGAGATAAACGCTCGAAAAAAGGTAAATCAAAGGACACTGCCGAAACATCCAATGAAGATCGCCTTGAGGCCATGACCTTGAAGCTGAAAGAAGATATGATGCAGGCCATGGATCAAAAACTTCACTTGTCTCAGCCGCCAACTCAAACATATCCACGGCGAGAAAATGTCTGGTGCCCACACTGCTTGGCAAATCATACAGCAAATGAATGTCCAGTCCTAAGAGCAAGAATCACTGCACAAGCAAATCCACCGCCACGGTTGTGGTGCCATATCTGTGTCGTCGGCGGCCATGATGAGACCAGTTGCATCTTCAACATGCGCAACAATCCGCCTCGACCACCACAATACCAAGCGGCACCCATGCCAGTATACAGGCAACCGGCACTTGCACAAGCGCCACCAGCTCCGAGGCTAAATTCTGTTCCCGTTCGGACACAAGTCCCACAACTACTCAGGAATCCGAATCCACGACCATATCCAAGAGCACCTAATCCAGCTCCTCAGGCAGTTCCCATACATCAATTACAAGCCGAGGAAGTAGACTCGCTATTTGAGTATGAAGCAGAGTACCCAGTGTACTATGTAGAAGGTGCAGAGGGTCTAATACCAGTCTATGCAAATCAAGTGCGACCCAGCACATTTCGCGCACCAATCAAGTGTTATGGTTGTGGAGAAAATCATAGAATCGCAGAGTGCCCTCATCGCGGTAGCCCAGCCACTTTCCAACCACTCTGCAGAGATTGTGGCATAGGACATGCCTGTATGGATTGTCCCATGAAAAATAAGGTCCCAGAACAAACAGAGGTTAAGCCCGACGTCCCCATCGGCATCATTGGGGTGGACCACCAAAGTCTGGGTCCGGCAAGTCTAAGGTCACAGCCTCTCAATGTAATTACACGCCAACAGAAAGAGGCCACGAAGGACCCTATCATTCCAATCCAACCGAAGCGACTTCTGAGAAAGAAAGCACAAGTGCCTCCACCTCCGCCAAGCACTGAGCAGCCGAGTTCATCCACATCAACTCCCGAGCCTCGAATAAAAGAAGCTCCATTCCCGAATGCAGAGGTGGAGAAGGCTCGTTTTCAGGCACTTCAGCAATGGGTCCAAAATGAACAAGCTCAATTTGAGGCTCAGAAACAAGCTCAAGACCCACTCCATGACTTGGCCCCACAAAGTATTGATACTGTACTCGAGCCTTTGTTCCAACAACAGACTCCACAACAGAATGTACCGCCACGTCAACTTGAAGGAGCTGCACTCTCTAGCATCCTGAGTTGCCCTGTGTCCATTCCCATCGGAATCCTCTTACGAAATTGTCCCAATCTCTGGGAGAGTTTCAAAGGATGGATTGAACTCGAAACTCCCCCTCCACCTATGAACGACCTTGATGATATCCCTGTGCGGATGGGTGAGAAAGATGACATGCGCAACATCACTGTGCCTTTGATCCACAAGGCATATAATGCAATCCAAGCCATAGTGGATGGTGGAGCAGGTGTCAATGTCCTATCAAAGGAGCTTTATGAAGAATGGGGTCTCCCACCAATGCAAAAGGCTAATTTCAACATACGCCTTGCCGATGATTCACGGGCTAAACCCTTGGGAGTAGTGAATGGCGTGTCCACAAAGATCGCAGGAGTCCGCTTTTCCCTTCAATTCACAATCTTGGATCTCCCCAAAAAATCCTATCAAATCTTACTGGGACGTCCTTGGTTACGGGAAGCATCAGTCCTCCATGACTGGGGAACGGATAGATTGACAATCCAGAATCGAGACACTGCAGTCAGGGTGAATGTGGGGACAGGAGTTATTAAACCAATTGTTCCTAGAGCATTGGATGACACATCTTCCACGACAATCTCGAGCAAATCAGATCCCTTGCAACAGCATGCCATAGCAGGTGACTCACAAAGCAATGTCAATAACTGGATACAAACATTGGCAACCATCGACAACTGCCATTCATTAGACCCCATCTTCTCACAGATAGATGTTAACGCACTACAGGTCGATCCTCCACCGACGCATGAAGAACCAATCGATCTAGAGATGCCATTCTTTATGGCTGACCTCGAATGGGATAATGAACCTGAAGAAGGTCCCCATACCAATGATGACTCAGATTTTCCTTGGGACCTTGAAACAGAGGCTGCGGATGCTGAAATTGAAGATCAAATCTTTGATAATGACCTAGCCATTCTGCATGCCCTAATGGCAGTTGAGCTCCCAAAAGTTCAACCTCCACAGTTGCATAACAGCAGACGATCCCGCAAGAAAGCTGCAGGAGGAAATCGCAGAAGAGCCAAGGCCGAGCACTTCAATGAATTCGAACGAGTCCAAACACGGATTGTGGAATTGTATCTTGCAAAGGCAGTCCCCTCAAAGTCAAAACCACCACCTCTTGAATGGTCCCCTGAAGGACTAGAAGGAGTATGTGCAGCACATGAACCCTTACTTGGAAACACCTTGCCAGTGGAAAAGTTACCCCACAGTTCCCAACATAAGAAGTTTCGGAAATATAAGCCACATGTGCGGATGAAGCTTGATCCAGAGACTTCAGAAAAAGAAAGGAAAGAAGAGCCTAACAAATTAATAAATGCAACTATGCCACCCAGTACTCATGACACATCTCAGGCTAGTTCAACCCCATCAGAGGCCGATCTTCGAGAAGTGCCGGAATACTTTAAGAATTATACAAGTGGCAGTGCACCAATAGCAATGCCAAGACCAATCAGAGAATCTGAAGTTCAAGAAACCGATAGTATTGGAGAAACTCCAATCTATGAGGGACCGGCAAAAACACGCACAATAAACCTCGCCCTTGAAGGGGAGGAAGAAAAGTTGGTTTTCATTGGGAAACAGCTCCGTCAAGAAGATGAAATCAAACTCAAAGACCTCCTAATGGAATACCGTGATTGCCTAGCATGGTCATACAAAGAGATGAAAGGAATTTCACCAGAAGTGGCAGTTCACACGATCCCTATAAGGGAAGGTGCTCGCCCTAAGGTATGTGGACCTTATCGCACAAATCCTAAATATGGCACCATGGTTTATGACGAGCTGGAAAAACTCCTAGATGCCGGATTCATCTACGAGATAGAGCACACTGATTGGGTTTCACCCATTGTCATTGTGCCTAAACGCAACAAGAAGCTCCGAATATGCGTAAACTTGAAAAATGTGAATGCCGCCACAATAAGGGATCACTACCCCCTACCCTTAACAGAAACAGTGTTGGAAAAGGTGGCAGGATCCGAAATATATAGCTTCTTGGATGGCTTCAGTGGCTATAACCAAGTACAAATTGCTCCTCAAGACCAATCAAAAACAGCATTTGCTACAGAATGGGGTATTTTTGCATATAGAGTCATGCCATTCGGCCTTTGTAATGCCCCAGCCACATTCCAGCGAGTCATGTTCACAGCTTTCAAGTCATTTTTGAATAAGTTTTTACAGGTGTTCTTGGATGATTTGTGCATCCATTCAACCAAACAGGACCACTTCAAATGTCTGGAAGAAGTACTAATCAAATGCAGGGAGTATGGCATCTCCCTAAATCCAACAAAATGCCAGTTCATGGTCACCCACGGAGTTGTTTTGGGACACATCGTCTCTGAACATGGGATTGCAACTGACATGGACAAAATCAAAATCATCATGGAATTGCCTCCTCCTACAAATTCCAAAGGTGTACAGGTCTTTATGGGACATGCCGGCTATTATAGACGATTTATATTGCGGTATGCCATGATAGCTAGACCACTTTACAAATTATTAGTGGAGTTCTTATGGACCGAAGAGTGCGACCAAGCCTTTGAGCTTTTAAAGTGGCGCCTAATCACAGCACCCATCCTTCTATCTCCCAATTGGGATATTGATTTTCATGTTCATACTGATGGATCCAAGTATGCAATTGGGAGTGTGCTTTGTCAACCGGGTGAACATAAGAAAGACTACCCCGTCTACTTCGCGAGTCGACAACTCAATGATGCAGAGATCAACTATACAACCACAGAAAGAGAAGCCCTAGCAATGGTGTACAGTGTAAAGAAATTTCGACACTATCTACTCGCAAATGATTTTGTCTTCTACACCGATCATCAAGCATTGCTATATCTTGTGAACCGTCCGTGTACCACAGGAAGAATAACCAGATGGCTCCTCTTGCTGCAAGAATTCAACTTCAAAATCGTGGTCCGCAAAGGTGCCCAACACTACATTGCCGATCACATGTCTCGAGTCAAGACAGGAGAAGAAGCCACTGGAGTAGAAGATGACTTACCAGATGCCACACTATTTCAAATAGATGCTGTTCCAGAATGGTGTGGAGATATCATTGGGTACTTGATGGCAGGAAGACCACCCCCTGACATGAAAGCAGTAGATGCCAGAAAATTGATTCTAAAAGCTGCACCCTATCAACTCATTGCAGGACAACTATACAAGATGGGCAAGGACCAGATATTAAGAAGATGTGTAATGCCTCATGAGATCCTGCCAATCCTGAGTGAAGTCCATGAAGGCATTGCAGGAGGACACTTCCAAGGGGAAGCCACAGCAAGAAAAGTTCTCCTCGCAGGCTACTGGTGGCCAACACTGTGGGCAGATGCCTATGAATATGTAAAAGGCTATGATGTTTGCCAACGAACTATTAAACCACAACACAAAGACTTCAATCCCCTAACAACAGTTGTTGCACAACAGCCATTTGAAAAATGGGGGATTGATTATGTAGGTCCCATACATCCAGCAGCAAAAGGAACACAGGCACGCTACATCATTGTGGCCACTGATTACTTTACAAAATGGGCTGAAGCTAAAGCAGTCAGAAAGGCAGATGCCAAAAGCACAGCAAGATTCTTGTACGAACATGTGATCACCCGATTCGGATGCCCCCTTGAAATTGTGTCGGATAGAGGCACACATTTTGTCAATGAGGTAATCCAAGAACTCTTGTCTGGCTTCATGGTCATTCATAGAAAAAGCACACCCTACTACCCCCAAGGGAATGGACTAGCAGAATCCACAAATAAAATCATATGCAATATCCTCACCAAGGTAGTGGAACCACAGCGTTCTGATTGGGCAGAGAAACTGAATGCAGCCTTATGGGCATACAGAACCACATTCAAGGTCAGTACAGGGAACACACCTTTTCAATTGGTGTACGGCCTTGAAGCCGTGGTCCCACTTGAATTTGTAATACCAAGTCTACGCATCGCAATACAGGAACGCATGGGTGATCATGAGTCCTTGAAAGAAAGGCTTTGTCAGTTGGAAAAGCATACAGAGACAAGACTAGTTGCCTATCATGCCATGACAGCAGAAAAACGTCGAAGAAAGGCATGGTTTGACAGGAATCTGAAAGCTAAAGACATCAAGGAAGGCGACTTAGTCCTGTTATACAATGCCAAAGTACACAAGGGAAAACTGAAGTATCTAGGTCAAGGACCCTACCGAGTACGAAAGATGAATCCCATTGGAGCTGTGCTACTTGAAACACTAGATGGAGTCCAATTCAATACAACAATAAACGGGAGCCGACTGAAGCGCTACTACATCAACATGCGAGCCATCCCCGACAAAAACGAAGATTTGGGAAACCAAGTCTTCCTTAGTTAGGATTAGCTTGTATCACAAGCACTCACTCGCATATGCACGTTTTTGCACATATAGTTTGCACTAGATTGTTACACGCACACTCACTGCATACGCACGTTTTTTGCACATTAGGGAGGTTTGAGTCTTAGTTTCCCTATCAAATCCCACAACTAAGCATATAGTTAGACACATCACATGCACTCACATGATTTTGCATAGGCACATAATAGATTGCATAAAAAATAGTATCACACACTTTCATTCCATACTCTCAAAGCATGCAATGAATTCACACACAGTACACGAAGCTATGCCAAAACTCAAGATGAATTGGCAACAGAGTCTGCAGCCTCCGCAACGAGACCCCCGCCAAACATCACAGCCGTCTCCTATATGCAAAAATATCAAACTTGCATACTAATTATCTACAAGCTCAATGCTACGGGTGCAATCGCATCCAACATGTATGCAAGATAGCAAGAAATGACAGCCTCAACAACGAGACCCCCGCCAAACCTCTTTCCAAGAAGATTCGATGGCAGCGTCCGCAACCTCAGCAACGAGATCCCCTCTAACATTCATGTGGAGATAAGCTTCTTGACCAACATCCTTTTATACCAATCCTCCACAACGAGACCCCCGCTAAACCTCTTCCCAAGAAGATTCGATGGCAGCGTCCGCAACCTCAGCAACGAGATCCCCTCTGGCAATCATAGTCATCTACCCCTCCTTAAGAGGAGATCAGTTTCTTGACTATTGACTACAAATTGTGTGGTGCAAAAGAATTACAGCAGGAACGACTCGCATACCACAAGCTAAATAGCCACTGAATTACGCACATGGCATCCCAACTCTGAAATCAAAATAAGCCTTAACCCGAGGACGGGTAATAAAATGGATCCGGGAGTATGTTGACTCTGTGCCAACATGAACTTATGAAGAAAGAGAAGGTGATACAACTTTGTGATACAACTTTGTGTTACAACTTTGTGTTACAACTTCTAGACACAACTTTATGTTACAACTTTGTGACACAACTTTGTGTTACAACTTTGTGTTACGACTTTGTGATACGACTTTGTGTTACAACTTTGTGACACAACTTTGTGTTACGACTTTGTGTTACGACTTTGTGTAACAACTTTGTGTTACAACTTTGTGTTACAACTTCTACATGTAGAGAGAGAAGGTGTTACAACTTTGTGTTACAACTTTGTGAGATACAACTTTGTGTTACAACTTTGCGATACGACTTTGTGTTACATGCAGAGAGAGAAGCTCTCCAACTTGTATAAATACCCCATAATGGAATGAAGCCCACACTCTTGGGGCATTGTGTTGAGTCTACATTGGTATTCCAAGCATTTGTCTCAAGTGTCCATGCTTCCTTGCACTGCACGTCCAAAAGCATGTCCTAACCTTGCAACCCTTCTCCCCTCTCCTCCAACCCTGCAACCCACCCTCTCCCTCTCCTCCTCCCTCCTCCCCCCTCCTCCTCCTTCCTCCTCCTCCTCCTCCTCCCTCCTCCTCCTCCTCCTCTCTCCTCTCCCTCCCTTCTCCTCTTCCCTCCTCCTCCTTCCTCCTCTCTCTTCTTTCACCCATGCTCTTACACCTTCTTCCTCTCCCACTCCTATGCTTTCCTAAACCCTTAAACTCCATGATCTACGAGGGAGACGAGTTCTCCACCATGTACTCTACTCTGAACCTTGGATCCTCCTTCTAACCCTGGACTCCTTCTAAACCTTGGAACCTCCTTCTAAACCCTGGAACTCTTTCTGAACCCTGGAACCTCCTTCTGAACCCTGGAACTTCTCCTAAACCCTTGAACTCTTTCTAAACCCTACAACCTCCTTCTGAACCCTTAAACTCCTCCTAAACCCTACAACCCCCAATGAAGGCGAAAGCCTTCATTACCCCAACAACAATGGTTTACGTGCCTTTTACACATGCTTGCATTTTGTTTACTCACCACACTTAAGCCTACGTCTCTCACCGGAACACGACTCGAGGTCCTAAGCTACACATATACTACAACGACAATCCCAATATATCTGTAGGTGACAAAAAGCCTCGGAACACTGCAACATAGAGAACCCAGCTCTTCCTACGGAAGCAGTAGGAAAGAGCCAACAACATCCAACTTGTGGTGACCAATGTCCCACATCCATTCATGTAGTCCACATCCTCTTGTGTGGCTACCATAATTCCCACAAACATACCCCTCTAGGGTACCAACACAATATCCCATCAATTGGACATTGCACATTTCAACATCTACATGATAGCAATCAAGTTGTAACATCTATTATGAAGGCAATTCGCAATGTACATGCAGAAAAAGGTCGCCTACCACTGACTTTGAGAATACAAGCTGATAATTGCTGGCGATAAAATAAGAATGTACTCATGTTTGCATTCTGCTCCATGCTAGTTGCTCATCGAATCTTCAATGAGGTCAAATGTGGATTTTTGTATGTTGGGCATACACATGAGGATATCAATCAGGTTTTTAGCACAGTCTCAAGGGAGCTTAAATGCAAGGATGTGGAGACAATAGATGACTTGGTAAGAAGATGTGGCAGGCAAGTTGGTGGTCATAAGGAAAGTACAGTATGTGAGAGGCTCGAAAGAATGTATGATTGGAAGAGCTTCATTCTACCTTTCATACAAAGGGGTGGTGATGCATTGACAGGTCATACCTATCCACACTACTTTCGTTTTTTTTTTTAAGATGAAAAACCCGTAATGCAATGGCAACATTATTCTCATGATACAAAATGGGAACCTGAAGAACCTTACAGTCTCTTAACTTCAATTCCCAGCAAGGAAAGGTATCCAACATGGGCTCCTATACAAGAATTCAATGAGAGGTCTAACTGTGAAATAGAAGGATTAAAATCATTTATTACATACAAAGAGGAAATGCTCCGGAGATATCCTGATTCGAAGCCTACTTGGAGAGAACACACTACCACTGTAATTAACAAGACATGAAATTTAATAAAGGACCTTGAGAGAATGTGAGGCTCAAAGGATGTCAAGGAAGAATGCAATATGTTTTGGCCAAATGTTCATAACGATTTGCGCCCAGCTCCAGTCTTTGAAAATGAATTTGTATCATTACTCCCACGTCCATATTGTGGATCGAAGAAGAGAGAGTTTATGCCACAAGTAGATATAGAGGTCGATTGTTTTGTTGTGGTTCTCAGCCATCGGATGATGAATATAAGAATGTCAAGTTTTGGGTTGCAAAAGTAGTTGATGTGCAAAGAGATGACCAAGGGAGAGCTACAATATTTACAGTGGTATGGTATGAGCCAAAGGGCAGGAAGGAGAATATGGATAACAACACATTGTATACTAATTGTATAATGAAGGAGTGGGTTCCAAATGATGAAGCGGTCTCTCAAGTTTTGACGGATACAATCATAGTGTCTTGGCATTCAAGGGCAAAGAAATCAAAGAAGCGCATGGGATATGAGGTAGAAGGAAAAATAAAAATACCACAGCAAACTATTTTTCATATACACGAATTTTTAAGGATGCTCGCCATGGAGGAAGTAGAAGGAGACAGTGCAAATGAAGAATGTCCATGATTAAAGCTTTGTATTGAAGTCCATTGAAGGATTTTATTTGGGTACTAGGCAAGAAGCCAATCCAAGACAATTATAATCAGAGTCATCACCTCCTATGTCAAATGAGAGTCAAAATATGCACTAGATGTCACCCAAGGGTCAAGGCTTGCCAAGACAATAGGGAGTTAATGCAGATGGCACCTGGCAAGGGACTATCACATTGAGCAATAAGATAATGGGGAGTCAATGCACCCAAGGGGCAAGGCTTGGCAAGATAACTTGTGGGACTTAATGCAGATGGCACCTGTATTTTGCACTGGATGTCACCCAAGGGTCAAGGCTTGGCAAGACAATAGGGAGTTAATGTAGATGGCACCTGACAAGGGACTATCGCATTGAGTAATAAGACAATGGGGAGTCAATGCACCCAAGGGGCAAGGCTTGGCAAGACAAGTGGGAGTCAAATTATGCAGATGGCACCTGGCAAGGGACTGTCGTGACATTGAGCAATAAGACAATGGGGAGTCAAATTATGCAGATGGCACGAATTGAGGCTCTTTAAGAGCAACAATTTAAATTGTAAACATATGTTCAATCTATATCATTTTGGATATAAAGACTCTAGCTGAGAGCAACGTCTCTCAATGTAATCATATAATAATAGCTATAATTGATATTATACCTCTTTGGTTCAATATAAAACTTGGGTCTTATGGCATCATGTCTTTTTTCTATTTATTAAAAGTTTTAAAAATTTTGTGCATATTGCGAGTGACAATGTTATTTTCATGAAATATTTAAGTCTCCTTTCATGGATTAATAAATTTATCACATCAAGGAAAAACGTCAAGGAAAAATATTAAAAATAATTAAATTAACAAATAACTTAGATATAGCTAGAATTTCTAATATAGGATTATTTCAAATTCTTGCATGTTGATGCAAAAGTATAGATTGAAAAAACAATATTTTTATGTGAATATGATAGTGCCACAAAGTGAACTTTTGATTTGGGAAGAATATTTTCAGAAAGTAAAATTTTGATTTGGGAAGGATATTTTCACAAAGTAAAGTTTTCATTTAGGAAGGATTTTTGGGCTTCGTCCAAAAACAACACAAAAAGTCCAAAATTAATGAAATAGGTGTTTGCATGTGACCCATAGTGACACATCATCATTGAGCACATTTGCACTCCTTTTGCCCCTCCACCTAGATCAAGTCGTATCTCTTGATCCAGGAAGAATTTGAGGGTGCTCCAAAAAGGAAAGTCGCTCATTTTTTTGTGCTCTACGCCCTCGTCACATCACTGCACATTTTGGCACAAGTTACACTCACATTTTAGCCTCGCCAACAAAACCACTTCCTTCACGCACATTTGCCTCTACATCGACGCATCTGACCCATCACTTAAAAAGAACAAAAGAAAAGGAATTATTTGTTGTTCTTTCATCGATCAACGGTTGGTATAGATCTAGATTAGAGTAGACTAGATCGCCATAGAGGGGACGCTTTGAATTTCCCCAAGTTGCCAATCTAAGCCATGCTCGAAATTCCCGACTAGTACCTACTCGGAGTCAGTCCATATGCTCACATACGGTTTCACGTCATTACATTACCTGAAACCTTATGTTCATCAGTTCAGTGAGCAGACTTCAGAGTTCAGAGGCATTGCAAATTGCTTCAGTGGGCAGATAACACTTGATTTCACACACACATGCCACCCTTGTAAAGCCTATTCGGCTATCTCACGGCATCGTGCACATCATTTCAGCCTTGTAAAGCCTCTTGGCTATTCCTGGCATCATTGCCACAAGCCTTGTAATACATATCATATTTTATACACTGCAGTTCTATCTTCACCGACAGTTCAGAGATTTCACTTGGCATAGTTAGTGTATTTGCAGTTGATTCATACAGAGATTTTCATGACACTTTTGAGTACATTTCTTGCACCATGTCTACAACTAGCCTTAAATATCCTTGTTGACTTTGATGTTACTTTGTGAAGTCGTAGACATGGTGCAAGAAATGTACTCAAAATAACCATGTGTAGTCGTAGACATGGATATTTCCATTCTTGCATCATCAGCAACAAAATCAAAGTCAACATCAACATCAGCATCAGCATCATCCTCAGCAACATCAGAATCAGCAAAGAGGAAATCATTCCAACCGAGGAAGATTCCAAGGATGAGGGAATGCATCCATGAATGTGTTAAACATTCAGTGCAACTACTGTCACAAGTTTGGACACTATGAAAGAGATTGCCACAAGAAGCAGTATGACCAAGGCGGACAATCCAGCAGTAATCAAGGGAATTCCCAAGGCAGAGGAAATCATCGTTGTGGACATTCTAGTCACAGTCATTTTGCAAATGAACATGGGAATATGTTTCTTACAAGCGAGGAATTGCATCAGGCTGATACAATGTACCTAGACACTGATTTCAATCCCAAAGAGGATTACAGCTATCAAGTCGACCAAGTGGAATAGGATCCTTGGTACATCGACAGTGGTGCATCATCTCACATGACAAATCATCAAGAATGGTTCACAGAAATGAAGCCATTAGAAGGCCAGAAAAACGTCATCTACACAGCAGACAATACACCGAATCTAGTTCAAGGAATAGGTGTTATCCCTATGAACAATTTCATTGGTACAAAAGTATTAGTGAAAGATGTGCTCTGTGTTCTGAAGCTCAGCAAGAACCTCTTGTCAGTAGGTCAAATGACGGAACACAATTATAAAGTCATCTTCGATGGTGATGAATGCACTATCAGAGATAAATCCAAAAGATGTCAGCTAGTAGCAAAAGGTATCAAGGAAGGACTCTTATATAGAATGCTAGCTATAGTACTAGATAAACATGCCATGTCAGCTCAACCGCAACAGATGCCACTATCTACAAAATGGCACAAGAGATATGGTCATGTCAACTTCAAGTACTTGTTAGATCTCAGGAATCAAAATATGGCAATTGGGATTTCGAAGCTACAGTTTCTTGGAAAAGTTTGTGAAGCATGCTGCTTCGGCAAACAAAAGCGAACCAACTTTGTCAGAAGTACCTCTCGTGCACGAGGTATTCTTGATTTGATACATACAGATGTATGGGGTTATGCCCAGAACCGCAGCATCAATGGTTCACTTTACTACTTGACTTTCATCGACGACTATAGCAGATATTGTTGGGTCTACTTTATGAAAGATAAATCTGAAGTGTTTTCCGGATTTCAAGAATTCAAAGCCATGATAGAAAACCAGACAAGCAGAAAGATCAAAGTCATGAGATTAGATAGAGGAGGTGAATACATGTCTTCAGCATTCATGAACTTTTGCAAAAATGACGGCATTCGAAGACAATTCACATGTGCAGATACTCCTCAGCAGAATGCAAGAGCTGAAAGGAAGAATGGGACTTGAGCAGACAGTGCTAGAGTAATGCTTAGTGAAAAGCATCTTCCGAATCAGTATTGGGCAGAAGCAATAGCTACAACAAACTACTTGCTTAATCGGCTTCCTACCAAACCGATACAAGGTATGACTCCTTATGAAGCATTCACTGGACACAAGGCACACATTGGGCATCTCTGCATATTTGGCTGCATAGCATATGGCCACATACATGATGATCATCACAGAAAATTGGATGCAAAGTCACGCAAATGCATCATGGTTGGCTATAGTGAAGAAAGCAAAGCATACAAATTGTATGATCCCATCAACCGCAAAGTCATTATCTCCAGAGATGTAATCTTTGATGAGGAATCACCTCACCTACACAAGAGATAGAAGCATCGACTTCACAGTCATCTACAGAACAGGTTGATGAAGAAGAGCAAGAATTGCCAGCAACACCCCAAGCAAAGCCACAACAGCTCATATGGTCTACTAGGGAAAGCAGACGTCCAGCCAGATTGACATATGCTCAGAAAGGCAAAGCAATTCAAGTTGAAACCACCAATTGTGCTCTTATGACTACCATCATGGCTATAGAAGAGCCAGTGTACTTCGAAGACGCAATAGACAAGCCAGAATGGCAAACTGCTATGAATGAAGAAATGGATGCTTTGTATAAGAATAATACTTGGGAATTATGCGACCTTCCACCAGGAAAGAAGGCCATAGCAAACAAATGGGTATACAAAGTGAAGTAAATCCAGATGGCAATATTCAGAGATACAAAGCCCTCACAAAGCCAGACTAGTTGCAAAAGGATTTGCACAACAATATGATCAGGACTATGATGAGACTTATGCTCCAGTAGCAAAGATGGATTCCATACGGTTCTTGATATCACTAGTGACACTCAGTAGATGGAATGTGTATTAGCTCGATGTCAAGAATGCATTTCTCAATGGTTACCTAGACGAGGAAGTCTACATGCAACAACCAATAGGTTATGTTGAACCAGGAAAGGAAAATAAGGTTTGCCATCTCAAGAAAAGTCTCTACAGCTTAAAACAAGCACCCAGAAGTTGGTACAGTAGAATCGACAAGTATTTTGCTGATTTGGGATACATGAAGTCCAATGCAGATCATACTCTCTACAACAAAGTTCAAGGGGAAGACATTACTATTGTACTTTTGTACGTACATGATCAGATTGTTACAGGAAGCAAGGATAGCTTCATTAGAAAATTGAAACAAGACTTATTTGCAGAGTTCGACATGAAAGATCTTGGACTTATGCACTATTGTCTTGGAATTGAGTTCTGGAGAGATTCAAATAGCACATTCATGAGTTAGCTCAAGTATGTTGATAGTCTCCTGAAGAAGTTTCATATGGCAGATTGCAAGATTGCAGCCACTCCCATGGAACAAAGTTTAAAACTTACTAAAGATTCAGAAAAGCCTACAGTCAATGACAGATACTACAGGCAGCTCATCGGATCTCTTATATATCTGACAATCACACGGCCATATATTTGTTATGCAGTAAGCTCACTAGCATAGTTTATGGCAAATCCAAAATAGTCTCACTAGAATGTAGCCAAAAGAGTCTTGAGATACATCAAAGGTACAAGACAGTTTGGGATAGAATACAGAGGAAGTCATCCACGGTTGCATGGATACTGTGACAGTGACTATGTCGGGGATCATGAGACCAGGAGATCGACATAGGGATATGCATTTTCCCTTGGTCAAGGTGCTATATCATGGTTGTTAAAAAAACAGCCAACTATTTCTTTGTCTTCGATTGAAGCAGAATATAGAGCACTCACTACAGGTGCATGTGAGGCTATATGGCTCAAAAGACTATTGTCAGAAACAGATTACTTTGATGAGTCAAAGCCAACAACAATATACTGTGATAATCAATCAGCTCAAGCATTGGCCAAAAATCCAGTATATCACTCCAGGACAAAGCACATTGATGTCAGAGAGCACTTCATTAGAGAAAGAGTGTTACTTGGTGACATCACACTGTAGCATTGTGATAGCAAAGAGAATGTTGCAGACATCTTTACCAAACCATTCGGTAAAGAGCTTTTCAAGAAACACCGATTAGCTCCTGGTTTGACACAGAGGAAGGACATTCCCATTAAAGGGGTGTGATGGACTGTAATGCTCACTCTTCTTCGATTCCCCAGAATCATCATCTTGAGGGAAGGCCTACTTCATGATGTTGATCTTGAGGAAAGGTGTTGAGAGTTCACTCTCAACATCATGTGATCATGTGTGCATAGCACCATCATGTGATCATATGTGCATAGCACTAACCTTATAGAGTGCTATAAAGGAAAGGGTTAGATCCCCTAACCCTAACCCTAAATGGGTTTGTATATATTCTATTTTTTTCAACTAAATCTAGTGTATAGTTAGTCATTTGTGGTGTGCTCTCTAGCTGTGCCCTCTCTCCTCATCTCCACTCTTCTCCTCTCCCCTCTTCATATTTTGTCACCATTTTGGTGGCGGAAGTTTTCCGCAGGCACTCAGAAAGGTGCCCTGTTTTTGCTGTGCGACCACTGTTCTGCAAGTCGGTGAGAAGTTGCCGTAGAAATTGCATCGTATGCCTATGTGTAGAGATATTTTGGGAGTGACAGAATCATTCTTATTGCTTGTTGATGCAAAATCGTCACTAGGAAGTGACTGTGTGGTCAAATACCACTTTCGTCAGTTTTGTAGATTTGCCCTTGTGAGGCAGAAGTAGTGTTTTTTGCAGTGAGAATATTTTTGTAGTGTTCAGTAATGGCGTCTGATGCTCTTTCACAGATAGTCACTGAAAAGCTTGACAAGAACAACTTCAAAGCATGGAAGTTTAGAATGACAAATTTCCTTAAGGGAAAAGAAAAGGCTATTGGGAGTTCATTACTGGAGCTGAACAAGAACCAGTTATTCCTAATGTTCCCAATCAACAGGAGTTGCCGACATTTAAAGGCTGGCATGAGAGAGCCAGGAAAGTTATGTACTGGCTGTCTATTAATATTTCAAATTCTATGATTGTCCATATTCAGGATGCAAGCACGCCGAAGGAGGTGTGGGATACTTTGACAAAAATGTATAGCACAAATACGCAAGCCAAGAAAATTCAGCTCAAGTAGGAGTTGCATGAAGGTGAAGGAGATTGCAGATGCACTTGCTTCCATTGGGTCGCCAGTGGAAGATGATGATTTAGTTTATGTGACCTTGAATGGTCTAGGAAAGGATTATGCACAGTTTCGGACATCCATTGCCGTCCGTGAGAATTTTCCTAATTTTGGGGAGTTGATTGCTCTTCTAATTTCTAAAGAGTAGAGAAATGGTGGTGCATCTTCTTCAAGAGGAACTTCAAAAGAAACTATCTTCTACTCAAATGCTAGAAGAGGTAGAGCTAGAGGTAGAGTAGGCCGATCTGGAGGATGTGGCAGAAATCAGAATATGCAGCAAATTCAAGAAAACCAGTCCTATGGAGGAGGACGTGGTAACCTTAGAGGCAAGGGGAGCCAAAGAGGTCGTGGTGGATGGCAGAGAGGCCCAAATGCAAACAGCAATGTTGAATGCTACTACTGTGGTAAAATGGATCATATGGCTAAAGACTGCTACAAAAATCAGAATGACATCATGAATGGAAATTGCAACAAGGTAATTATGCATCCTCTAGTAGACAGGGTGATGACAAAAATGAGCATTTGTTTATGGTGCAACACATGACCAATTTTGTGACAAGTGCAGAAGAAAAAAAAAATGTGTGGTATGTTGACTCAGGTGCGTCAAACCACATGACAGGTCATGCAGAATGGATGTAGAATGCAAGGAAAATGGAAAGACCAGGATTTGTGGAGACTGGTGATGACACTACACACCCTATTATGCAGATTGGTAAAATTACTTTGTCTATGCACGATGGGAAAAAGAAATACCTGTCTGATGTATTTCATGTCCCGAATATCACCAAGAACCTGGTTTCTATTGGTCAAATGGTTGAGCAGGGCTTGCAGGTCAGATTTAATCCTCATGGATGCTTTGTTGAGGATATGAAAAATAAAGGTCGCTTGATAGCAAAAGGGAAGAAGAAGGGCAGGATGTTTGCGTTGGATGCGGACATGCCTGAATTGAGTGTAGCAATGTTTGCACATGGGACCAGTGTAGTTGCAGATATTGATATCTGGCATAAACGCATTGGTCATGTTAATGTACAGTGACTTAAATTGATGCAGGCCCAAGATATTGTTGCAGGATTGCCTAAGTTCAAGGTTGCAGAAATGCATAAGGTATGTGAACCTGTCAATTTGGAAAACAGGAAAGCAAACCATTTCCTAGACATGTTCAAGAGAGTAAGACGCCATTGGAATTAATCCACTATGATGTGTGGACTACTAAAGCTGCATCTATTGGAGACTCTCATTATTTTGTCATTTTTATTGATGACTATAGCAGAAAAGTTTGGGTGTATTTTATGAAAAAGAAAAGTGAAGTATTTGGGAATTTCAAAGCTTTTAAAGCTATGGTTGAGAAAGAAATAGGCCTGCAAATAAAATGCCTAAGGTCAGCTGGAGAGGGAGAGTACCTCTCAAATGAGTTTGCAAGGTTCTTGCAGGAGCATGGCATAAAGCAGCAATATTCATGCAGTCATACCCCATAGCAAAATGGACTTGTAGAAACAAAAAAAAGGCATATTGGAGAGGTATCTCATGCCATGCTCAACGAAAAAGACCTGCTAGATTATTATTGGGCTGAAGCAGTTGCTACAGCAGTCTACATAATGAACAGGACTCCCACTGTAGCAATACATGGCATGATGCCAGAGGAGAGGTATACTGGTAGAAAACCAGATATTTCTCATCTAAAAGTTTTTGGTTGCATTGCCTATGTTCATGTGCCAGATGAGTTGAGATCCAAGTTGGATCCAAAAGCTGAGAAGTGCATCTTTATTGGTTTTTCTGTGCAGCAAAAAGGGTATAGATGCTATAACCCTTCTACTCGTAAGTTTACAGTGAGTAGAGATGTTGTTTTTTATGAGATGAGCAGCTGGTATAAACCAGTAAATGTGATTGATGATGTAGATGCACAAAATGGTAATGCTGCATAGAATTCACAGCAGTAATTACAAAATATTAGTTGACTTGGAGTGTCCTCTAGTAGTGGTTCACATGCTCCACCATGGACAAGTAGATTGAGATCAGGAGAATCTCCTCAAAGAAATGCCAAAAGTGGTATGCAAATATCACAAAAGGGAAAAGAGAAAGTAGATCATCCCATGGTTGATGTGAATGCAGGTCACTCTAATGTGGATGGTGAATCCAGTGGCTCAAAACAGAGCCTTGATGATGAGTTGGGTATTCCTTCTGTTTTTACACCTGGAGTAAGGAAGACAAGGGATTTTTTTAGAGCACCTGGTAGTGGGCCTATTTTGTGCAGGTCTACTAGAGTTAAGTATCCTATGGATAGCCTGAAATATGATGGATTTATAGCCATTCACTATGCCCATATGGTCAAAGTGATACAAGAACCAGAACCCACTTCTTTTGAGTAAGCCATGGGAAAAGAAAAATGGGAGAAAGCCATGGATGAAGAAATGGATGCCTTGGAAGCAAATGCTACATGGGAATTGGTGCCTTTGCCTAAAGACAAGAATGTAATTGGTTGCAAGTGGGTTTATAATGTGAATCACAATGTAGCTGGTTCTGTGAGCAGATACAAGGCAAGATTAATTGTCAAGGGGTATGCACAGACATATGGCATTGATTATGAAGAAACATTCAGTCTTGTTGCAAGAATGGCAACCGTAAAAGCAGTCATTGCTATGGCTACATCAAAGGTATGGTCTTTACATTAGATGGATGTAAAGAATGCCTTCTTGCATGGTGATTTGCAAGAAGAGGTTTATATGGAGCAGCCACCAGGTTATGTGCATGCTGTTCATCATGAGTTTGTTTGCAGGTTGAAGAAAGCCTTGTATGGCTTGAAGCAAGTACCCAGAGCATGGTCTGACAAGATAGGACAGTATCTTGTCACTATTGGCTTTTAGATTTCCACGGCAGATTTCTCACTTTATGTGAGAAAAACAAAGAAAGCTATTATGCTGCTTGTCATTTATGTTGATGATTTGATCATCACAGGTGATAGTGATGAAGATATCATTCATGTGAAAATGCTATTGAAGCAGAAGTTTGAGATGAAGGATTTTGGAGAGCTACGTTACTTCTTGGGCATTGAGGTGATTAGATCCACAAGTGGGATATGGCTCTTGTAGAGGCAGTATGGATTGGACATGCTATCCAAATATGGGATGAAATATGACTATTACCAAGCCAGATTTGAGCTATGCTGTTGGGTTGGTAAGTCAGTTTATGCAGGTTCCAAGGAAACCACAGTTGGATGCGGCTAGATGCATACTGAGGTATGTGTAGTCCACATTGCAGTATGGACTACTGGGGTTCAGATATAGTTGCATGGATACACTGATGCTGATTGGGCTGGTAGTATTTCTGATAGACGATCTACCAGTGGATATGTGTTCTCTTTTGGGAGTGCTGCAGTCACTTGGAGCAGCAAGAAATAGCCTACAGTTGCCTTGTCGAGCACAAAGGCTGAGTACAGGGGTGCAGTAATGGCTGCATGTGAGGTAGCTTGGTTGCGTAAGCTACTTTATGATATGCATTAGTCTACAGATGGGCCAGTTGTCATTTATTGTGACAACATGAACAGTATACACTTGGAAAATAACCCAATCACTTATCATGCTAGAACAAAGCACATTGAGGTGCATTATCACTATGTGCAGGAGAAGGTTCTAGTAGGTTTTATTGATCTGGTTTATGTCAGCACAAACGATCAGGTAACTGACATATTCATGAAGGCAATGGGTGCAGAGAAGCTACGCAAGTTCAGAGACCTACTTGGCGTGCAGGAATTGGGATTGAGCTCGAGGGGGGTGTTGAGATATCAAGCTCCACTCATGATATGCCAGGGTGACCGTTGTGCATTTATGTCACTGACTTATTAGCTATAGATGTGGTTGGTACACCACCCATGAATAATAGCTGGATGACAACTATCTTTATGTACTCTAGTTAGTGGCTCAATTAGTATGCCACCTAGGTTAGATGAGTTTGGTTTGAGACCCACATATAGGGTTCATCTATTCCTTTTGTACTTAGAGAGAGAGTTCTTTTGGCTTTCACAACTAAGAAGAGGAAAACTGTTTTCAGCATCCACCTTTGTGTGGCTGCATCCAGTTACTGCGTTGTAAGGACACACAGTGTAGTAAGGAATTCACAATACCAATGGTCAGTATTTCTCCATATCGGGAGTAGTGATACATCTATTGCATGGTAAAGTGTGGATACCACATGAGGTTAACATATATACCAGGCGGTGCAACATCTTATATATACTATGCACCCACCTCATACTATTTGCATTCCTGAGAATCTAGTTCTTCTTGGAGTCTCAAAAAAAAGAAAGAAGGACAAGCAAAAAAGGATAAAGAAAGTTTCCAAACTAATTTGTAAGTTTTTGTATTCTTTTAAAAAGTGTCTAGTGTGAGTGGTGGGCTCGCCTAGGCTAGTTGATATCTATCCACACCAGGATGCAAAATGGATAAATGCAAAGCTCTTAGTTTATAGTTTATCTTTTGAGTTTTGAAAGGATTATTTTCATAAAGAAGAGCAAATTTTTTTGTAAAAAATTTACACTTAGTTTCATGAAAATTTTAAAAAAGAAAGATGTTTTTATAGGCATTAGCTATTTAGTTTTTTGAAGTTAGTGAAGAAAGAAGGTGCTTTTGGTAGCCACAAAACCATATAGCTTTTAGTATTTTATAAACTTATAAAAAAGCCACATGTTTAGTAGTCATTAGCTATATAGTTTATTAAAAAATAGTAAAAGAGATAGATGGTTTTGAAATCATGTATCTATGTGCCAGTGGGGACTCTGCGTATGCCCACTCATAACTACTCACATATGGATACACAATATCTATGTAACATGTGCCAGTGGGCAGTCCACATATGCCGATCGGTAACTACTCACACATGGATGTGAAATATTAAATGTTATATTATAGTTTGTAGGTGCTTATTAGGAAAAGAGAAATACTTGGGTTTGGTTGATTATGGCTCGCATTTGCCATCTAATAACAACCCGTTGAAAGTCTAGCTCACTGTGTAGCTTGCAATTGCCAGTTTGTATCAACCTACAAATTACACGCTAGAGAATGTTACGGACCACACTTGTTTAGTTACGAGGCAGTCGATAGAGCGAGCGGGAAAAAGCAAGCGAGCCAAAAAAGTGAGCAATAATTTGTGGAAGTGTTAGAAAATCAAGCAAGCAAAGAAAGAATCTAAGTATCCCATAAAATAATTGCTTGAGGTAGAAAGTATACAAAAGGGAGGTTATGTGTCACATTTCTTGAAATTGATTAGTCCAAAGTTGAAGACAATTTTCATGTGACCCATTTGGGTTTGGAAATCACCTTGGAGGGTCACTCATAAACATGTAATGTAGCATTTTAGTGCACTAAGGGGTATTTTTTTAATGGGGGCACCTACATGCTATTTATTTGCATGAAGGGATTATAAAATAAGAGTTGATGTAATTTGTATATGTAGAATAATGAAGGAATATCACAATTTTGAGATTGAAAATGCAAGCATGTACAGGGGTTTAGCCAATTGCATGAGAAAAGGTACAAATGCAAGAATAGGGATAATTTTTATCCCATGCTTGCTTTATCAAATATTTTATGGGTTTATGAAGAGTGACCTCTGAAGTGTAATTAAAAGGTAGAGGATGTTAAAATTTGGCTTTTTTGTTCTACCAAAATAGATAGTATCTTCTCGCTGGCCAAAATTCACAAAATTCATATTTTGATGCACAATTTTTTTAGATGGTGCAAAAATGCATGATATTTATTTAAATCACGCTTGTCATTTGATTTGATGTGTAACATTATGCCATTTATTTTTTACAATCAAAAGATGCAGGGATGTTACAATCTCATCTTTTGGAAAAAAAAACCGAACTTTGACAGCTTGCAAGGATACACGGATGTGAAAATGTCATCTTTTGGGCCAAAACACGGAGTGCATTAATGCGCTCTTATTTTGGCCCAAAAAATGATATTTTCACATCCTTGTATCTTTTGATTTACAAGTCCAAAGGGGGTTACAGGTGGCAAAGCTGCTGCAAAAGGCTGGGTGATGATAGGTGGTTAGCTGCACTGCACAAAGCAGGGTAGAGTTGCCATGTATTGAGCTCTACAGAGTTCAAAATGATAGATTGCATCTCATTACTACACCAAGAACCAGCATGGTGGTCACTCAAGCCAACCTTGAATTTTCATGATCTGCATGAGCGCACTGTCCGGTGACAGGTGGCAAAGCTATAGAAAAAGGCTGCACAATGACAGGTGGTCATGTTAGAGACTACGTTGCACAAAGCAGTGTAGACATACACGATGTAATCAGGCTATACTACATGAAGCACGGTAGAGCTATCTTGTGTATCAGCTCTGTGGTGTTCATAATAAATAGATTGCATCTCATTATTACACCATTGTAACATCATCACTTTGGAAAAATTTCCAACAAGAGCGCGGGTCTACCCTAAATTCAAAATCTCATCCAAGAGTGTGTTGCGTTGCAGCCCCAAAAATAGTTGGCTACACCCAAGAAAACATTGAACCATTTTGTAAAGTCACTACCGAGTGTTGACCTATCAGCTATTGGTGGAGGCTAGAACATGAAACATAGAAGAGCCTCACATAACCAAGATGATCTAGACTAGCTTTTCCAATCACCCGGTTAGAAGGGTTGTTATCCAAGATGAACCAATTGAAAAAATCGGGCCATCATATGGATAAAACCTGACTCTACTAACACCTATATATATAAATAAGACATAGATATATATGATATATGAGAAGGTCAAAGCGGGGGGAACCGACTGGTAGATGCAAGCCATCACCCCGCTTCAATCTTTATTATGCTATTACAAACGTCAGTCGAGGCGAGGCACTTCCAATAGGCTGAAGCGAGTCATCTGCTGGCCAGCAGATTGATACACAAACATGCATCTCTTTCTCTCTCTCTTTCCCTCTCTCTCACATGATATAGACATATAAAGATGCATCTTTTGGACCATCATTAAATGATTTAAAACTGATTACTTATGCATTGATCCCAAATTATATCATGCAAAACAAAATTTAGAATTTAATACCTTAATAATGAGTGCAAAAGGTAACCACCAAGTCCACAATATATATCTTAATGGATACTTATATTGAATAGAGGTTAAAAGTGCAAAAAATGATGTTTTAGACCTAAAAAAAGTCGCTTTTATATCCCATTGAGCTATCAAAATAACGTGATTCAAAATAATGAGATTCAAAATGTGATTGTATTGTAACATTGCAAGAAAACATGGCTTAAAAGTCTTGATTCGATGCATTGCATCGTGAGGTTTAACTCTCTCTGATGGGTTTTTTGGCCATCATTTGATGATCGATGTGTGTCGAAATGGCATGCAAAAGTGCACTATCAGGCATGTGAACACCTTGAGTGAAATATCACTGGCATCAAAGAAAAACCTCACCATTTCAATGATAATCCAACCAAGGGCAAAGATATCATATTGTGGACTTGTCATATCTCCCTTGTTCTGGAAAAACTTGTAACTCTAGTGCAAGCCAATGTTTTTAGGCATGGTCTTGCTCATCACGACGAAGATCTGTTGTGCCCAATCTTCATCACTCTCATCTTGTAGCCTCTTCATTTTCTTAAAGGCCTTTCTACGGTCCTCTGAAATGTCTTGTGTCATTCCCTAATCAATGATTCCAATGTGACATGCACCATTTGGTGTAAAGTCAAGCAAGATGTTGCTAGGGTGCAGGTTTGTATGGAGCCATTGGGCCTCATGCAAACGTGCTACTCCAGCCAGGAGAGCATGGATCAAATGGTTCACATTGGCACAAAATAAATAAATTCTCTACACCACATCTCCCAATCCTTTGATTGCATCCTCTAGCTTGCCTTCTGCATGTGCTCTCTTCTCTACTCCTCCCTTCAAATGTGTATCAAAGTAATGCCTAAAGGACCCTTCATGAAATGGTAACTGAAGGAGAAATTGAGACAAGCTCCCAATATGGCGTGATGGTCCAAAGAAGCTCCTCTAGAGTAGCAACAATAACTCAAACAAGAACATGGGGTCATATTTGCATATCCCACTCTCTTCTTGCTTCTCATCTATGACCACTAGCATTTCCTTTGTACTGCTTGCCAACATACCACATGTGTTGCAAGAAACCAGGACAGCCTATTAGACGGGCTCGATAAATATACCCATATGTTCCAGATCTAATCTTTTCACCTACAAGAATCTCTTTCTCACTCAGTGATAAATGTCATAAAAGTAACATTTTGTACATGGCTAGCTCATTGTTGTAGCTTTTGCATGTCATCTCTAAGAATCCTTCCTTTCATTACTACTATGCCTCCTACCTTTTTCTCAGTTCGCTCCTCTGCCATCCCAAACTTTAAGGTTGACTTGTTTTCCTAGATTTTAATTCTAATGTTCTTCTTATCAGATCGTAGGACCTTACTTTTGTGCACAGCCCATAATGCATCCCATCTTTCTATCTGTGATGCACTAACATCATTGGAAATTCCCGGTCTTCCAGCACACATCTGCTTAAATCATGTGTGAGCATCACCAATTTGGGATTCAACCCAAAGTAATGAATCAAAATCCCAATTCACAATGTTGGCAAGCTCATGGGTTTTGGCATCTTGTTCTAGCGTCCTCTTTGTGTCATGTATGGCCTGCGTCTTGAAATTTCTCAACCTATCAATGCTCTCTATTATGGTCTCCATCTGTCTCTCATGCAAGCTATTTATTTGCTCTAGCATTTGCTCTCTAAGTGCCTAGTTAACCGTTGTTTCACCGCTATTAATGCACGCTTATGCTTATCGCTATTAGAAGCCTCCATTTCATAAAAAATTGTGTGAAAGTTTGTAAATCCAAATATAATATATGCATATACAAAATCCACTTGTTAATACAACTTGCTCACAACATATTGTGCATGGTACATAATGCATACAAAAAGAAAGATAAAATTGCTCCCCCTTCAAGCCTAGTCCAACAACCTAGCCTTAGAAGTGATCCCATCTAGCTCTTCTTAGGCTCTTCTTATCAAATCATAAGACCTTACAAAATTCATGCAAAAATGAGAGTAACAAATCCCCCCCCCCCTTCGAGAGAGTCCAAAGACTTGACCTCAAGAGTGGTCCCATCTAGTCCCACCACCTTGTGGGTGTAGGGGCTAGGAACCAATCCCTTGGCCATGCATTGAGTGGGGATTAGGAGAAGAGATAGAAATTACCTATCAAGTCCAAAGCAATGAGAAATGAGCATGCATGATTTCTTATGTAGAAATAAAAAAAGCCATGTGTCACATGTGGATGCTTTTGCTAAATCCTATCGCTCTAGCACATGATTTTAGCTTTATTTCAAAGCAATGCCTATGAGGGGAGTTAGTTTCAATCTCACAAGACACACAGCATTGACTCTAGACCATTCAAAAGTAACCTGAATTTATCCACATGAAAGAATGCCATATGCAAATTTCACATTATTACTAAATGATTAATGATTAATGATATAGAGTACATGTATATGGTGGTGTTTAATTAATTTTTTATCATGGAATTTAAATAAATGTTTATCAATGGTTGTGACTATGTGCATGCATAGAGTGGCCTTTAAATCAAACAGGTATGCTTCTTATGTAGGAAAGGAAAAAGCCATTATCTCTCTCTTCGAAAGAGTTTAGGAACCTGACCTTAGATGTGGTCCCATCTAGTCCCATCACCTTATGGGCATAGGGGCTAGAAACCAATTCATGTGACAAGCAAAGGGTGGGGCTTAAGAGAAGGGATAGAGATCTAGCCTCACTACTGCCATGAGGCACATTTTAACCTCATGTGAATGGTTATAGGAAAGTCTCTCTCTCTAGCACTTAGTATTTAGCTTTATTTTAATGCAATGCATTTGAGGGCGATTGTGACTATGTGAACGAGTGGACTTTATTTCAATGCAATGCATTTGAGGGGGGTTGTGACTATGTGAATGCATAGAGTGGACTTTAAATCAAATAGGAATACTTCTTATGTAGGAACAAAAAATTCCCTTACCTCTCTCTTTGAAAGAGTTTAGGAACCTGACCTTAGAAGTGGTCCCATCTAGTCCCATTGCCTTGTGGGCAAAGGGGCAAGAACTAATCCCTTGGCATTGCAATCCAAAGCATCATGTGTGATATATTATTGCAATTACTTTATGATTGAAATATAAAAATCCATACTACACAAGCATTTTAAAGTAAATAGCATATGCAACCATTTCATATCCAAGCTACAATGACACAGAAAGCCGAATAAACGACTAGGTGTCAAAACCTAGATAATTATAATTAACAATTTAAAGTACAACACAAGAAGTTGAATAAATGACCAAGTATTGAAGATTAGACTATTATATTTTGTGACAAGCTACAATGACACCGCAAGCCAAATAAATGACCACATGCCGAAGTCAAAAGAATTATTCTATAATGGAAGGTACAACGAATCTAAAAGCCAAATTAATGACCAAGTGTCAAAGACTAGTTATTTTGCAAATTATATACCTAAGGAAACACCACAAGCTCAATAAAACGACCAAGTGTTGAATCCTATTACCCTTCTAAGATTGGTGAACGACAGATGCAATCAAATGGTATGATTAAGTGTTGAGCTAGTTTCAAAACAAGATGAAGGAGTCCTTATAATGACATTGAAAGTCGAGTATTATGACCAAGTATCAAAATGCAGACTTATCTAACTACACTATTAACCCTCTGGCCAATAAGGGCTAAAAGTGCAGTGTAGGACAACAACGAGAGCATTGTGTGTGTAGAGTTGTGTCAAAGCTCTGCTTGTTGTAATATCTTAAGCCTGAAAGATGGTATGATGAATCTTAAAGGATGAGGATAGCCAAAATCCTCTCTAGAAAAGATTCAATAATACTTGCAAAATCAAGATCTAGAGAGAGAAATACTAAATCTAGAGAGAGAAAGACAAAGCCTACACTTTTTGAGCTCCCCCCACTTTGTGTAGAGACCAAAATGGTCCCCCAAAAAGTGGAGGGACTCCTATCCAAAAGGTCTCCTACAAAAGAGGTCCCACCATGGAGGTACCTAAGGATTGTGTAGAGACCAACATGTATAAATATCTCTCAATGGAATGAAGCTCCCACTCTTTGGGGTTCAGTGTTCAAGCTCACTATTGTGTTCATGTGATTGATCTCCATTGAGTCCATGCTCTCCTACAATAACAATTTTCAAGTATTTTTACAATCATTTTCAGTCTCAGTAGTTGCCATTACGTAGGCACTAATTTCGAACCATCGATTGCATATTTTTTGCCCCATTATTGGGCCGTGAAGGTCGAAATCAATTGCAGATTTCAAAGTCAAATGAACTCACTTGAATGATACAATTGAGCATTGTGTATGCACCTAAGATCTGGATTAAGACTAGCACCTGCATACTTCACGAGCTTTCTTCAGCCCTCAATGCTCTCCAAGAATTCAACCTTCTCACCATCGACAAGCAGCATGGAGGACCTAAGGGTTGAAGAAGAAATAGATAACGATGTCCTGCATCCTACAGATTACTTTGGTCAACAACGCAACTGCAACAACAACAACAACAACAACAATGGTAGACAACGCTTTGACAAATTGGAAATGCCAAAGTACAATGGGCGAGGGGATCCCGTCAGGTTCCTTCAACTCTTTGACATAGCATGTTGTGCTCGATCAATCAAATGAAACCAAAGTCACCTAGTTTTCAATGGCCCTAATCAATGAGGCCTTGGAATGGTACCTTGACCTTCTCGTGGAAGAAAGAGCCACATGGGCATTGCTATCTGAGTAGTTCAGAAGAAGGTTCCAAACAAAAAGGTTGCAAGATGACCCCGCATTACAACTAGGCAATATAGCAATGTGCAAGAAAGAAAAGGTCATAACGTACTTAGGAAGAATGAAAAGATTAATAGCAAAGTGTGTTCCCCGTCCGAACAACAAGTACCTCATAGCATGGTTTATCTCTGGACTAAAAAAATCCATTCGCAAGGACATGAAAAAAGTCAACAGCTATGCACATCTCAACGACGACACTCATGAAGTTGCAATTGACATTGAGGACAGCATGACCAATTCTGATAGTGGCAGTGATTGGCTATAAATCAAGTCATCTCGCGAGCGACAAGAAATCTTTGAAGAAGGGAAGCACTTTTAACAAGGATCACACCACTGAGGATAGAGTGGAAGCCATGGCCCTAAGAGTAAAAGATGAAATGATGTAGGCCATC
This sequence comes from Dipteris shenzhenensis, assembly GCF_047967505.1. Classification (NCBI taxonomy): domain Eukaryota; kingdom Viridiplantae; phylum Streptophyta; class Polypodiopsida; order Gleicheniales; family Dipteridaceae; genus Dipteris; species Dipteris shenzhenensis. The sequence continues at coordinate 41,629,645 of NC_141616.1, read as the reverse complement.
GAGCAAAAGTACCCACAAAGAGAAAATGTCTAGTGCCCACACTGTATGGCCAACCATATAGCCAATGAATGCCCAATCCTGAGGAACAGACTCAACCCACCAAAAGTGGCTCAGCCCCCATGGTTATGGTGTCCCATTTGCAACGTTGCAAGGCATGATGTAAATACCTATTTCTATAATATGAGGGTAGCACAACCCTTGCCCCAACAATACCAATAGCTGCCAATCCTAGTGTACAGGCAACTGGCACTAGCACCTAATGCACAAGTGCCTCGTCTCAACCCACTCCCGTTGAGGACACAAGTGCCTCAACTAATGAGGAATCCCAATCCTCCGCAATATCCTCGAGCTCCCAATCTTGCTCCAATAGTTTCGGTGCAACAACTCCAACTTGAAGAGCTAGAACTTCACTATGAGTATGAAACAGAACACCCTATGTATTACATGGATGGTGCCAAAGGACTCATCCCAGTGTTAAGGCCCACCACATATCAAACACCCATCAAGTGTTTTAGTTGTGGAGAAAACCACCGCATAGCAAAATTCCCACACAAGGGTAACCCTGTTACATTCCAACCTTTGTGTAGGGAATGCGGAGTTGGGCATGCTTGAGTGTGGAGAATCACAGTGTGGCATCATAGCAGCTAGTCTTGATCATAACAAGACAGCAGAATGAAGCGGCACAACAGAACTCCTTTTTGCTCAAAAAGCAAAGAGCACTCTAGAAAAACAAGCCATGCCAATCCCACAACTCAATGAGACCATGTCTAGCACATCCATGGAAAGTGCCCCCCAAGAAGCCAAGGAATCACACCCCAATGCTAAAACTTAGAAGGCTCATTTCCTACAAAAGAGGTCCCACCACGAAACGGAGGTACCTACGGATTGTGTAGAGACCAACATGTATAAATATCTCTCAATGTAATGAAGCTCCCACTCTTTGGGGTTCAATGTTCAAGCTCACTATTATGTTCATGTGATTTATCTCCATTGCATCCATGCTCTCTTACACTATCGTTTATAGCATGCCCTTACCCTTGCATTGTCTACCCTTATACTCCCTCCTCCTCCTCCTTCCTCCCTCTTCCTCCACCCTCCTTCTCCCTCCTCCGTCTTCCTCCACCCTCCTCCTGCCCCTCCTTCCCCTACTCCTTCCCCTCCTCCTCCCTACTCTCTCCTCCTCCACTCTCCTCCCTCTTCCTCCTCCTTCCTTGTCCCTCCTCCTCAACCCTTACCCTCGAATTCATGAAGGAGACTAGCTCTCCACTCCTCCACCTTGGACTCCTCTAAACCTTGCAACCCCCTTTGAACTTTGGAACTGCTAGATAGCTCTCTCAACCTTGTCCCCTTTTCGAACCCTAAAATCCCCTTCTAAACCCTTGAACTCCTGTGGAGGCGAGGGCCTCCATCAATCATTATCATCAAGCCCTCTTTCTTACCCACCAGTGCATGAGACCTTTTCCCATGCTTTAGCCTACACCTCTCATCGGAATACAACCCGAGGACCTATGCTACACTTGTGAACACCTATGCTACAATGAGTGCTGACATGACTATACGTGACCAACACCCTCGGAACGTGCACTTGGTAGAAATAGTGACAACATGCACCTACAGTCAAGTGGTATGACCTACTACAGAGAGATAAGAACCATACAAATGCATGGCCCAAAAGATAACTCAAATATGACATGATCTATCAAGTGATCAATGTATTGTGATAAAAGACCAAATACGATACTACGTTGATACCGAATAGTCATATAATATAAAAAACAAAAGGACACGTCACACAACATTGACATATTATTTTAAAATACGACACTACATAAAACATATGTATAGGCAATTTTATACACCTATGTATATATGTATATATATATATATATATGTATGTATATATGTATATATATGTATATGTATGTATATATATGTATATATGCATATATATGTATATATGTCTATATATGTATATACATGTATATATATGTATATATGTATATATATGTTTATATGTATATATGTGTGTGTATATATATATATATGTATATATATGTGCATATGTATATATATGTATATATATGTTACATATATATACATATATATACATGTATATATATGTATATATATGTAACATATATATACATATATATACATATGCACATATATATACATATATATACATATATATATATATACACATATATACATATATATATATATATATATATACACACATATATACATATACATATATATATATACACATATATACATATATATATATATATATATATATAGAGAGAGAGAGAGAGAGAGAGAGAGATAGATAGATAGAGCGATAGAGAGAGAGAGAGAGAGAGTTATGTATAGATCTATATGTAATTATATGTATAAAAGAAGTGTACACACACACACACACACCACTTCAAACATTTACAAGTAAGCACACACGTGCACTACACACACACGTACATGCACGTGCACGCACGCACACGCACATGCACATGCACATGCACACGCACACACACACACGCACATGCACACCACACACACACACACACACACCACTTCCCTCATTTACAAGTAAGCATCTCAAAAAGCAGATGAGCTAAAAAAAGAACAAAGCTGCAATACGCATGAAAGGTGAAACCACACAACATAGAAGTGGCTTGCCTTAGCAACAAAGAAGAAGCTGATGAAGAGCTGGGAGAGAATATCTAGCTACCGACTACAACACAATCTTCAAAGAAACAAAAGGAGCAATCATGTATCACTAACTAACGCCCCCTGGGATACTTTTGATGTAAGAAGGAAGAGAAAGGAGCCCAAAAAATAGGTTGCTCACTAGACTTAGCTCGTGAATGCTAGGAGAACTTTGATAGGAGCATGGGCGACTAGCTTTGATAAGAGAACTTTGATAGGAGCTCAAATTAGACTACTGGGGCTCAAGCACTTCTGAAGGACCTCCACGGCCAATATTGTGGGGGTTAAAGGTCACTGTGTCTTTACCCCGGTTATGTACAATACTCAAACACATATATAAATGAATGAAAAAGAAGATTAGGGTGGTTCTGCACCCACTAAAACTTGTGTGGCTCTCTTTCTCTCTCTCTCTCCTTCTTCTATTCTTGCTTCCGTTGAGAGCACTCTCAACTGGTATCAGAGCCCGGGTGATCTAGCTGAGCGTGCGTGAATGCTTGGAAGCTCAGCAGCTCTGTGGGAGGAAGGAGAAGCTCTGTGGGAAGCTTTGTGGGTGACTTTACTTGCATCCGAGTGTGCAGAGACCTTGGAGGAACCTTTGGAAAAGTCACTTTGGCTTTGCGAAGTGGTTTTGAGAGCCTGTTAAGTGTTTTCAAAGAAAAAGTCGTTTTTTGAGCTTTTCCCTGTTCCATTCGATGACAGAGACTCCGTATTGACTTGTAGAGGCAACTATTGCTTGATTTTGGTGTCCACTTCACTTCAGGAGCTTGGAAACACCTTCATTCTTGAATCTGGGATCATTTCATTGGATTTTTGACTCACTGTGTCAGTTTCTGCGTTTTTTGCCCGGGTGTTGGAACTCAAGTTTGGAGCAACCATTTGCAGATCTGTCAGTTCTGGTGGACTCAGGAGGTCCTAAAACCTCTATGTTGCTCATCATTCGCACTCCGGTGGAGTTTACAAACAGCTCTGTTTCCAAAAACGTTTTTCAGTCCGTGTGTTGGACCCAGTGATTGAGACCACGGTTTCCAAAACCATCTGTCCCATTGCGTTTCGGACGCCCAAAAACCCCTACCTGTCAGTTCTTGCGCGATTCGGTGTAGGATTTTCAGAGTTATAGATCTCTGTGTATTCGATTTCGTCTCTCTGTTATGCATTTTTTCATTCTAAGGTTTTGAAACCTTAGATTTATGCCACATGGCAGTGGATAAGTGTTGACTCCCATTTCTCACTCATCGGTTGGGATTTTGGAGTTCTGGCAGAAGAGAGATATTTGCAGATTTTCTTGCTGAGTCCGATTATGCAATGGCGCCCATGTTTTAAGGCATCTCAGGTTCTATTTTCAGTAGCGGTCATTACCGTGGGACCATGATTTCCTGAGCATACCTTATGCAGATCACTCTGGTTGCAGTTTGAGCAGTGTGCGCTCATTCGTGGTGTGCATTTGGTTGCAGTGGATGATTTGTAGGCCATTTGGATGCATTGCGGTCCTTATTGGATGCGCTGATAGGCCCAAATTGCCTTGTGGGATGCTATTTTTTATGGACGCTTTGCACATGGATGCTATTTTATGCTGAGGGACAGCTTTGACACATTGCAGGTGATGCACTGATAGTGCTATGCTCTCTTGGATGAGATATTATTGATGCATATGCTAGTGGACGGTGTTTATGCTTGAGTCATTTGACACTTATTGGCATTTTCTTTTGGGCCAGATTTGCTCATATGGATGCATAGTATATGCACATGAGTCAGATGCATCTTTTGATGCTTTGAGCTTTGAATTTTGGTGATATTTCACTCTATTGTGGCGTACACATTTGGGTGCACCTAGTATTTGGTGTGATTCTCTCTTGTAGGCACTAGCATTTGGGATTTTGTTTCATTTGCATCATGGCATCCTCTTCCATGTCTGAAAAGGAGTTTTTCAACGTTAAAAAGTTTGATGGGACAAACTTTTCTTTGTGGAAAGAACAAATAAGGGATGTGCTTATTCAAAAGAAGCAGATTAGACCCTTGGCAGGGATTAAAGCTAAGCCTGCAAATATGTCTGAGGATGATTGGAATGAGTTGGATGCATTAGCAAAGTCTATTATTAGACTTCATCTTGCAGAATCAGTTTATTTCACAGTAGTAAATGAGCAGACTACGGAAGATTTGTGGAAGAAACTGTGTGCCACTTATGAGAAGGAAACTGCCTCTAATAAAGTTTACCTCATGAAGAGGTTGTTTGAGCTGCAGATGAAGGAAGGGGTCTCCATTGCTTCTCACTTGAATGAATTCAATATTATTTTCAGCCAGCTTCAGGCTCAGAAAATGAATTTTGATGCGGAGACTAAGGCAATATTTCTCTTATGTTCATTGCCATCCTCATGGGATACCTTCCGTACAGCTGTCAGTAACTCTGCACCTGGTGGAGTACTGAAATTTGATGATGTTGTGGGTAGCTTGTTGGCCGAGGAGATTAGACGGAGTCTATGGATGGCAACAAGCAGGATGCAGCCTTAAATGTGCAAAGGGGCAGATCACAGTTCAGGGGGAAGTCCCAAGAAAGAGGGAAGTCTCGTAGCAAATCCAGGGCACGGAACATTGAGTGTTACCATTGTGGCAAGAAGGGCCATATGAAAAAGGATTGCTACAAGCTACAAAGAGAGCAAAAGGGTAAGAAAAAGAATGCAAATTGGGGTGCAAATCAAAAGGAAGAGAGTCCAAGGGAGGACAAAGGAAAAGTGAAGATCGAGGAGATCAATGCAGTCACACATGATAGTGACAATGATGTTCTCTTCATGTCTAGTTTATTTGCAGAGTTGCTTACCACTTCAGATGATGCATATTCCCAGGATTGGATTTTGGATTCTGGTGCTTCATTCCATGTTACTCCCCATAGGGAATGGTTCTCCACTTATGATAGTGGAAAGACAGGTTGTGTGCATCTTGGAAATGACTATGCATGTGACATAGTGGGAGCAGGTGACATAAAGTTTTCTTTTGCAAATGGGTCTGCATTTGTTTTGAAACATGTGAGACATGTGCCTAAGCTGACCAAGAGTCTTATTTCAGTGGGTCAGCTAGATGATGCTGGTTTTCACACCACTTTTGGCTTTCAGAGTTGGAAAATTCAGAAGGGCTCTATGCTTTTGGCCAGGGGTGCCAAGTGTGGGACTTTGTATCCCTTACATGTATCAGGGGTATTTGATCATGTTGTTGCAATAACCGAGCAGCCAAGCACTTCTTTGTGGCATTGCAGGTTGGGGCACATGAGCCAGAATGGAATGAAACTCTTATGCCATTTGGGTTATGTACCGCATTTGAGTTTCTCTGATTTTGAATTTTGTGAGCATTGTCTCTATGGGAAGCAGACTAAATCAGCCCATAAAAGAAGGGGAAAGAAAGAGTTTGAAATGCTTGATTTGGTGCATTCAGACGTATGTGGTCCCATGCCTACACGGTCATTAGGCGGGGCTGAATACTATGTGACATGCAACTAGGAAAGTGTGGGCTTATGCTATAGCTCGGAAGAGTGATGTGTTCCAGGTATTTCAGAAATGGCTGGCCTTGGTTGAGAATCAGTCAGGTAGAACGCTTAAATGCCTACGGACTGACAATGGTGGAGAGTATCTCTCTCATGACTTTCAGCATTTCTGTGATACACGTGGGATTAAGAGGGAGCTCACATCCCCTCGTACTCCATAGCAAAATCCAGTTGCAGAAAAGATGAACCGTACCATTCAAGAAAGGTTGCAATGCATGCTTTCCAATGCAAGTCTTTCTGGTGGTTTTTGGGCTGAGGCAATGAAGACTGCAGTGCATGTGATCAATAAATCACCTAGTAAGAGTTTGGATGGTGGTATTCCTGAAGAGGCATGGAGTGGCAAGAAGCCCTCTTACTCTCATTTGCGTATATTTGGGTGTGAGGCATATGCACATGTGCCAAAAGAGCTTCGAAAGAAGCTAGATCCTAAGTCTAGGAAATGCATCTTTCTGGGTTATGGTGAAAGTGGAGAGATGGGCTATCGTCTCTGGGATCCAGAAGCAAAGAAGATCATACGCAGCCATGATGTGGTCTTTCATGAGAAGAAGATGCATAAGGCACCCATGAGGGATGTGGAAATGAGGAGAATCACTTTCCAGGATGTGAATCCACCTGCATATGTTGATAGACAGCAAGCTGTCCATGCACCAAATGTGCAAGAAATGGTACCACCAAGTACTCCCACAGGTATACAATCAAGGGTAGATGATGGCTCATCTATTGGAGGAAATGATGAGCCAAATGTGGCTGATATGCAAGTGGGACAGCAAGCTGAAATGCCCTTGAGAAGATCATCTAGAGTGTCTAGACAGCCTGATAAGTTTGTTCCAGGGGTAGACTATGTGATGCTCGACAAGGCAACTGTAGGCTGTTTCTTGCTGCTCCAAGTGACTGCAGCACTCCCAAAAGAGAACACATATCCACTGGTAGATCGTCTATCAGAAATACTACCAGCCCAATCAGCATCAGTGTATCCATGCAAGTGTATCTGAACCCCAGCCTCATGAAATAGTCCATACTGCAATGTGGACTTCACATACCTGAGTATGCGTCTAGCCGCATCCAAATGTGGTTTCCTTGGAGCCTGCATAAACTGACTTACCAATCCAACAGCATAGCTTAGATCTGGCCTAGTAATAGTCATATAAATCAAACTTCCTACTATGCGTCTGTACATAGTAGGGTCTTCCAAAAGCTCACCTGCATCTGTGCTCAGCTTCACATTCTGCTCCAAAGGAACTGAAATAGGCTTACAGCCTGTCATCCCATATTTGGATAGCATGTCCAATCCATACTGCCTCTGCAAGAGCTGTATCCCACTTGGTGATCTAATCACCTCAATGCCCAAGAAATAACGCAACTCTCCCAAATCCTTCATCTCAAACTTCTGCCTCAATAGCATTTTCACATGAAGAATATCTTCATCACTATCACCTGTGATGATCAAATCATCAACATAAATGACAAGCAGCATAATCCCTTTGTTTTTCTCACATAGAGTGAGAAATCTGCCTTGGAAATCTGAAAGCCAATAGTGACAAGATACTGTCCTATCTTGTTAGACCATGCTCTAGGTGCTTGCTTCAAGCCATACAAGGCTTTCTTCAACCTGCAAACAAACTCAAGATGAATAGCATGAACATAACTTGCTGGCTGCTCCATAAAGACCTCTTCTTGCAAATCACCATGCAAGAAGGCATTCTTTACATCCATCTGATGTAAAGACCATCCCTTTGATGCATCCATAGCAATGGCTGCTCTTACGGTTGCCATCCTTGCAACCGGGCTGAAAGTTTCTTCATAATCAATGCCATATGTCTGTGCATACCCCTTGACAACTAATCTTGCCTTGTATCTCTTCACAGAACCATCTGCATTGTGCTTGATCTTATAAACCCACTTACAGCCAATTGCATTCTTGTCTTTAGGCAAAGGCACCAATTCCCATGTAGCATTAGCATCCAAGGCATCCATTTCTTCATCCATGGCTTTCTCCCATTTTTCATTTCCCATGGCTTGCTCAAAAGAAGTGGGTTCTGGTTCCTGTATCACTTTGACCATATAGGCATAGTGAATGGCTGTAAATCCATCATATTTCAGCCTATCCACAGGATACCTAACCCTGGTAGACCTGCGCAAAATAGGCTCACTTCCAGATGCTCTCAAAACATCCCTGGTCTTCCTTACTCCAGGTGTAACAACAGAAGGAATACCCAACTCATCATCAATGCTCTGTTCTGAGCCACTGGATTCACCATCCACATAAGAGTGACCTGCATTCACATCAAACATGAACTGATCTACCTTCTCTTTTCCTTTTCGTGATACCTACATACCACTCTCTGCATTGCTTTGAGGAGATTCTCCTGATCTCAATCTGCCTGTCCATGGCGAAGTATGTGAACCAGTGCTAGAGGACACTCCAGGTCCACTAATATTTTGTGATTGCTGCTGTGAATTCTGTGCAGCATTACCATTTTGTGCATCTACATCAATCATCACATTTACTGGTTTATACCAGCTGCTCATCTCATCAAAAACAACATCTCTGCTCACTGTGAACTTTCGTGTAGAAGGGTTATAGCATCTATACCCTTTCTGCTGCAGAGAATAACCAATAAAGACGCACTTCTCAGCTTTTGGATCCAACTTGGACCTCAACTCATCTGGCACATGGACATAGGCAATGCAACCAAAAATTTTCAAATGAGAAATATCTGGTTTCCTACCAGTATACATCTCCTCTGGCGTCATGCCATGTATTGCTGCAGTGGGAAAACCTGTTCATTATATAAACTGCTGTAGCAACTGCTTCAGCCCAATAATAACCTGGTAGATATTTTTCATTTAGCATAGCCCGAGATACCTCTCCAATATGCCTGTTTTTCCTTTCTGCAATTCCATTTTGCTGTGGGGTATGACTACATGAATATTGCTGCTTTATACCATGCTCCTGCAAGAACCTTGCAAACTCATTTGAGAGGTACTCTCCCCCTCCATCTGACCTTAGGCATTTTATTTGCAGGCCTGTTTCTTTTTCAACCATAGCTTTGAAAGCTTTGAAGTGCCCAAACACTTCACTTTTCTTTTTCATAAAATACACCCAAAGTTTTCTGCTGAAGTCATCAATAAATGTGACAAAATAGTGACAGCCTCCAATAGATGCAGCTTTAGTAGTCCACACATCAGAGTGGATTAATTCCAATGGCTTTTTACTCTCTTGAACATGCCTAGGAAAAGGTTTCCTTGCCTGTTTCCCAAATTGACAGGCTTCACAAACCTAAAGCATTTCTGCAACCTTGAATTTAGGCAATCCTACAACAATATTTTGGGCTTGCATTGATTTAAGTCGCTGTATATTAACATGACCAATGCGTTTGTGCCAGATATCAATATCTGCAACTACACCGGTCCCATGTGCAAACATTGCTGCACTCAATTTAGGCATGTCTGCATCCAACGTAAACATCCTGCCCTTCTTCTTTCCTTTTGCTATCAAGCGACCGTTATTTTTCATATCCTCAACAAAGCATCCATGAGGATTAAATCTAACCTGCAAGCCCTACTCAACCATTTGACCAACAGAAACCAAGTTCTTAGTGATGTTCGGGACATGAAATACATCAGACAGGTATTTCTTTTTCCCATCCTACATAGACAAAGGAATTTTACCAATCTGCACAATAGGATGTGCAGTATCATCACCAGTCTCCACAAATCCTGGCTTTTCCATTTTCCTTGCATCTTGCATCCATTCTGCATGACCTGTCATGTGGTTTGACGCACCTGAGTCAACATACCACACATCATTTCGTTCTTCTGCACTTGTCACAGAATTGGTCATATGCTGCACCATAAATAGATGCTCATTTCTGTCATCACCTTGCCTACTAG